>NW_004567129.1:23770256-23801565 GCF_000260355.1 Condylura cristata | reverse complement strand
AAAAAAAAAAAAAAAAAAAGAAAAAGAACCAACAACACCCAAATCTGGGGAAAGGCAAAAAGGCAAATTGAATTAAAAAAAATTCCAAATGATTCTGAGAACCACTTAGTTGTAATTATATTTTGCGAACACTATCCAACTTAATTTTAAAAACAATGCTGGAAATTAGTTAGTAAGAACTATAAACTGTTTTATAGTAAGAACTGTAAACTGAGTTGGGTTGGAATATCAGTGTGACATTTTAAGCATTTATATGTGTATTATATGTGTTTTATCTGTCAGACTGCAGCTGATTTCAAACTGTTCACTCTACTATATCATGCTAGGAAAACACTATGTGTGTGCATGCATGTGTGTGTGTGTGTGTATGATATAAAATATTTATTTGGTAGCTGTAAGAGATGATCTTGAACAATACCAATTGGTTGGATTGCACAGTATTTGCTTAACTGTAGAGGGAGCAAGCAGACCTCTCTTATTTTGCCTGCTGCTCCCCTCAGCAGCATGTCTCAGTAATTCAGCCCCTTCGGCTCCCCACTCAGTCTCTGTGAGTCCTCTCACCCTCCTGCACCTGTGGCCTGTACCCCCTTCATCTATGTAAAAAAAAAAAAACTTTAGTGCAATAACAAAGAATAGCTCTTGTATGTTACCAGCATTTCTCAAGAAAAGGAAGATGTTACCTCCTAATAAACAGACATGTTTTTACCTTAGTTGTATTGCTGATCGCTTCTAAATTTAATGACACAAGTGCTCACTTATAGATAGGAGGAATGAAAGTTTTATTTGGTTGCCCCTGAGGTGGGCACTGGGGACTGTTACTACGGAACAGACTCATGGAAAGGTATTCCTGGGAACGTCTTTCCCTGTGGCTGCATGATATATTCCACCTTTTCTGGTGCCCTTTGTATGATGTTTAAGCTTTGGGTCCCCACAATAATTATAGTCAATTGACCAACAGCTTCTACTTAGCCTTCTCTAGTAGGTGACAAAATAAACTCAGTGTTAAGCTGTCAAAAGAAAAGCTCATCACTGAATAATCTTTTACTCAAGTAACCTATGTAAAACCAAATGGGCCCTTTGCTCAACATTTTTGAGAATTCAAACCGTGAAACACAAGGGGCTCCAGTGACTGTTGCCCACCCAAGTCCCTTTTAAGAAAAATGCAGGCAAATTCCCGAGTCGAACTTGTTCTGATAAGTGCCCTTGAAGCAAGGTCATCATAATTCTCACTCACATTTTTCTGCTGTCTTGTCAGATGAATCCGTGAAATTCACAGATTAACCCAAGTCCCTTACTTAGACATTCTAAACGCGCCAAATGTTCAAGTGTAACAAAAAATTACACATCTGGTAATTCTGCATGTTATTTATAGCCTTTCTGATAGAGGCATAATTGATTCAGAAATGTAATTTACAGCTTGGCATCTCCATTTCAAAGCCTCAATTCTATGACATCCACCAAGAGAGTAATCTCACTTTTGTGGGGAAGCAGAGATAATAATTGTAAAGAATTTTTGTATGATAGCCTCATGCTTCTGCATAAAGTTTTTCTTGCTCCTTGTCTTTCATTTGCAAAGTGGGCAATATTCATGTCAGCCACACACTTTTAATTCCACGGTATGATTTATAGAGACATAAATGGAACATAAAATTGATCAACAAACCCTGGGGTGATGGCAAATGGCTAAGGCAAGTTTCTCCTGCCCTCTATTTTTAATTGTACCCTCATAAGAAAATACACTTTAATTTCACTAGGTAATTGTTTCTTTTCAAAGCAAACATTTACTATTTAATTCCATTTTGAAAGCTACTAGAGAATGCTGGGGCATTTTCTTTATCTAAAAATAGTCATAAAATTGCTTTTTCCCCCCTTCTGTCGATGGCTTCTCCACCTTTTTAATTATAAAATTAATTCCTTCACTTGCTGTCCAGCCCCTGTTAATGTTTTGAAGAAGATGAACTTATGTGGGGGAATTAATTTCCACTAGCTATGAGGTCCAGTATAAATTTTATTGAAATAAGTTTAGATATGTTATGCTCACCCTCATGTCTCAAAATTGATTGCCCCAGTTCTAACTTTGCATATCTAATCTGTATAATGTAAGCCTGCTTCAGTTCCTTATTATTAGCTTCA
The DNA here is from genome assembly GCF_000260355.1 of Condylura cristata. Taxonomy (NCBI): domain Eukaryota; kingdom Metazoa; phylum Chordata; class Mammalia; order Eulipotyphla; family Talpidae; genus Condylura; species Condylura cristata. The sequence goes on along the minus strand of NW_004567129.1, from coordinate 23,799,432 downwards.
CTTTCTCCCTGTTCCTACAAGTTTATCTGTTTAGGGCTTTCTCTTCAGCATTGCAGGTCACCCAGGTTCATGAACTAGATTGTTATTGTTACAATTCATGACATTAGAAGTTATGCTAGGAAATTTCAAATTCTTCCTGGCCCCGAGCTCCCTGGTTTCCACTCCGGCTCTTGATCCTGGTATTGCACACCAGTCTACTCTCAGCATGTGAGATCTTTGGTTATAGTAGCAGCTAAGAGGGAGTAAGAATTCACTGTGGTCTTTTGTCTCTTCTATTATTATTTTTTAAAAAATAATATAATAGTTTACTTTTACATCATTTCGTGCCTTTTTCCATTTCACTTGTAATCCCCTTGGGCTTCCCATCACCAAATCACCCGTGTACCATCACCAAAGTTCAGTGCACTTCCGTCCCCCCACCATTTTTCATCCCATTCCCCATTCCACCCCTTTAAAATGTCTCTGGTATATAGCTGTTCATTATTATTATTTTCTTGCCTGGTCCATTATACTCCTGCTATGAGTGAAACCATCCAGTATTTTCCCTTTTCTTTCTGGCTTATTTCACTAAGCATGATCCCTTCCAGCTCCCTCCATGTTGCTGCAAAAGGCTTGAGTTTATCTTTTTTGATCGCTAAGTGATATTCCATTGTGTTTATGCAACACATCTTTTTAATCCAGTCATTCACTTTTGGGCATTTGGGTTGTTTCCATGTCTTACCAATTGTAAATAAAGCAGCAGTAAACATGTGGGTGCAGGTGTCTTTTTGAATCTGTGTTTTGTGTTTTTTGGGTAGATACCTAGGAGTAGAAATGCTGGCTCATATGGAAGCTCCCTTTTTAGCAGTTTGAGGAACCTCCAAACAGTTTTCCATAGTGGTTGTGCTAGTTTGCATTCCCACTAGCAATGCAGGAGAGTTCCTTTTTCTCCACATCCTCGCCAAGATTTGTTGTTGTTAGTTGTTTGAAGATGTGCCATTCTCACTGGGGTGAGGTGGTATCTCATTGTGGTTTTAATTTGCATCTCTCTATTATTTTTTACTTCATAAAATATAAGAAATCAAATATAATTCAAAATAGTAAACAAATAAAAATATGTACAGGTCAGCTAACTAACTATTCTTGTGTCTGTACATGCATATTTTCTATTTTATTTTCTTTATACATGTTTGTAAGTATGTATCAGTCTCTATCATCTGTCTGTCCCTCTAGCTAACTATATCAAATGATCTCATTTTGTTGATACATAGTGTGACTACCACTCACTAGCATCATTTTTATGCTCCCATTTATGAAAAGATTTAAAATCCTCTTGACTTTGGAAAGGAAAAAGGCTATTTTCTACCTTACACATGTGCTAAAATTGTTTACTCATTTTAATATTTAGATCATTGTTAGTTACCAGTTGTTTTTTTTTTGTAATCAATTCCCATTGAATATCTTAGTATTCATTAGACTTGTCTTTTGTTATTGAGATATCACAAACATGTAGCATATTCATCTCAGGTACACAGCCTAAAGATTTGATATTTGTCTATATTATGAAGTGATGACTATAGTCAATGTAATAACCATTACCATCGATAGTTACAAGAGATTTCTTGAGCTGAGAACTTGAAAGTGGTACTCTTAGCAACTTTTAAATATGTATTCTAATATTATCAACAATAACCATAATTTACATACCCACAACTTACCGATTTTATAACTGGAATTTTGCATCTTTTGACCTCTCTTACCCATTTCACCCCCTCCCCACACTCCACTTCTGGCCACCACCAAGCTAATCTCTGTTTTTTTTTAAGCTCTTGCATGTGTTTTATATTCCACATGTAAGTGAGATCATACTGTATTTGTCTTACTTGCTAGTTCTTTGCTAATTAATCTCACTCAGTATAATGCCTAATAAGAGTCCATTCTTTTTTTTTTAATGGCCAATAGCATTCCATTTTATAGAATCATGTGTCACTGAATGGGAATATATTCTGAGAAATGCATTATTAGGTGATTTTCTTGTGCAGTCATCACTGGACTTTACTACACAAACCTAGATGGTGTCACTCACTACACACCTAAGCTATACACAATGAGCTAATGATCTAGGCATGCGTCATTGACTGGAAAATCATTATGTAGTACCTTAATGTGTGTGTGCAGGTATATATGAGTGTCTGTCTATCATCTATCTAGCTCACATTTTCTTTTTCTGTTCATCTATTGGTGGATGACCAACCATGTAGGTTGCTTCTATGTCTTGGCTGTAAATAATGTTGCAATGAATAAGAGGGTGCATACATATGTTTGAGTTACTGTGCTTGTCTTTTCTTCAGATTACTACCCAGACTGGCACTGCTGGATCCAATGGTAGTTCTATTTTTAATTTTTTGAGGAATTTCTGCAATGTTTTTCAGTGTGGCTTCATCAATTTACATTTCCACCAACAGTGCAAAACTTCCATTTTTTCCATCTTCTTGCCAACACTTGAAGACATCTTATTCAGGATTTATCATGTGAAACACCCTGTTAGGCAATGATAATTCATCCACAAAAAAGTCTGAATTTAAGAATCTTTGTAAAGAAGAGCACTAGAGAGGAATAGATAACAAGCTCATATTATTGTACAAAAAGTACTGAAGGCATGCAAGCACTGGATACAATTGGAAGTTAAGGAAGTTTAAGGAAGAGGTAGTCTTTAACTAAAAGCTGAAGTGTGAATATGAGTTAGCTAGATAAAGGAATATATTGGTGAGGGGATCATTTTGCAAAATGTAGTGAGCCACAAGTGCAAAGACTTACAGGCAAGAAAAAGCATGACAGGTTGAGAATGACAAGTAATTTAGTATATCTAGAACATAGAGTGTGGAGGGTAATAGGATCTTTTGAGAAGATAGGTTGGGGTCATATAATGAAAAGACCAAAATTGTAAGGACTTGTACTTTATCTTTTTTTTCTTTTTAAAGATTTATTTATTTATTCATACAGAACTGGGGTACAGGGCAGGGATGCTGAGGGTGAGAGGATTCACCAGGAACAGAATGGGGAGCAGAACAGGCAGATCGACGAAGTACACTGCTGAGGGGAGCAGTGGGCGGGTCAGGAGAGGTCTGCCACGCCATGTGGAGCTCCTCCAGGGCAGGCGGGGATCGAACTCATATGGAATTGGCTTAAGCTCCTTATTGCAGTGCTTTAACCTGCTGCACCACCAGGGAGGGCCTGTACTTTATCTTTAAAACATTGGAAGTAATTTTTAAAAAAGATATACTTGTTTATGCATACAAGAACTGGGATACAAGCCAGAGGAGCAGGGGGTGAGAGGATTCACTAGATACAGAGTGGGGAGTAGAACAGGCTGATTGACTGAAGTGCACTGCTGAGGGGAGTTGTGGGCAGTACAGGAGAGGTCTGCAGCGCCATGTGGGTCAGCACTCTGGCTGGGGATTGAACTCAGGCTGCAGTGACTACGGATAGCTTCATAGTGCTGCAGTTTAACTCCCTGCCCCATTAGGGAGGGCCCAGGCAGTGAAAATCTTTAAAACATTTTCATCATGGGAGCAATTAAATAGAAATGCACTGTGAGAGATTATTGGCTGTGTGCACTGTGAGAGATTATTGGCTGTGGAGATAGCTTCTGTGGAGGGCAAGACAGGAAGACTCCTTGAAGAATTACTCCTATAATGCAAAACACAAATGATAGAAATTAGACCTAAAGTAGTAGGTAAGTAGATAAATCAGATGGCAAAAAAAATGTTTTTCTTTTTCTTTCTTTATTTTAAAAATATTTTGATTTATTTATGCATACAGAACCGGGGTACAGGCCAGATGTATAGGGGCGGTGAGAGGATTCAAGTGGGGAGCAGAACAGGCAGATGGATTGCAATACACTGCTGAGGGGAGGAGAGGGCAAGACAGGAAAGTTCTGCTGTGCCATGTGGGTCAGCTCCCTGGCTGGGACTGGAGCTTGAGCTGAAGTGGTTGCAACCAGCATCGAAGTGCTGCATTTTAACCCTTTGCGCCACCAGGAAGGGTCCCCCTCCCCTTTTTTTTCCTTTTTAAATGATGTCAATAAGACATGATAATTTGACTCAGCAAATAAGTAAGGAGAAGTGGTAAAGGAGGGTGTTCCCTGGAAAACTGTGGTGTACACACTTTGTGAGGCAGTACAGAGAAACCAGCTCATGGAGAAGAACTGGTCTAATAACTGTGAGATATTCCCAGATCATAGGCAGCTTTTAATATATAGTTTGAAAGAGTGACTTGTGTATAGGTAGAGATTTTAAAGTGAGAGATATGTCAATGCTGATCATTTTTAAGAGAAAATTCTAGAAGTAAAATGACTACTCTTCAAAGATTACTGGAGCCCTTGACAGAATGATGCCTAGAAAGGATACAAACGTTGGCAAAATAATTTAGACTTTGGGTCAGCCTGTCACGGTGTTTTTATAGAACTTTTGTGCTCTAGATTGATGGCTTGCGACAGTTTCCTCCATTCCACTGTTGCAGCACCAGAATGTCGGCAGGGGACCATTTTATATCATGACTCATTTCTCCGGTCTTGACCAGACAGGAGGAGATTAAATGTACGACACTGTTCAAGTGTTGGTTGAGCATTCTGAGCAGCAGCTGGGATTATTTCTACTAACAAAAATAACACAATGGAGAAAAAGACCCTTTTCAATCTCTGGCTTCCACTCAAACTGTAGGCTCAGCTGTGATCCCTAAATATTTTAATTAATGTCTCTAAAAGGGAGGTTTTACGAAAACAGATGAGAATCACCTGGATTCTTACCCACTTCTGTACTGAGGATTATGAACAGTGGGCTCTGACTATTCCTGAAGATCTTACCTGTCATCTTGGAGGAGATGATGCTTCCCACTCTGATGATGGATCTGCATTTTTTTCTGACTTTATCACTCCTTTCTTGTAGGAAAGGGGAGGAATCCATCCGTTAATCAGATGGTGAGCCATTGAGTGATGGATAATTGGCTTTGCATTCATATACATCGAACATTTTAGGAATATATTCATCTAGTTAGATAGTTTATCAGTTTGCTGAAAGGACAGAGTAATGAGGAAAAATATGTGTTAATTCAGTCTATTATAGATAGGTTTCATGCTAGTTATGTAAAAGAATGTACTTTGTTTTGCTTTAAGTAGTAACTAGAATTACATATAAAGTATTTAGTAGATACTCAAGTTATGTTAAACACTTCACATGTGTGATCTCTCTTAAGTTTAAGTACAAGCCTGTGGAATTCATGCTATTACTATCATGTTTTAAAAGCAGAATGTGACTTAAAAGATGAAATATCTGGGCCCTCCCTGGTGGCGCAGCGGGTTAAAGCACTCCACTGAGAAGCTAAAGCCACTTCCGCATGAGTTCGATTCCCGCCTGTCCGGGAGGAGACCACATGGCGTGGCAGACCTCTCCTGGCCCGCCCGCTGCTCCCCTCAGCAGTGTACTGCGTTGATCTGCCTGTTCTGCTCCCCACTCTGTCTCTGGTGAAGTCTCTCACTGCCCCTGAGTCTCTGGCCTGTACCCCAGTTCTGTATGTACAAATAAATAAATTTAACAACAACAACAACAGAAAGATGAAATATCTTGTTCAGGATCATAGTAGAGCCCATATTTCCACCAGTGTGCACTCTGATTCAGATGATTAACTGGAAATATCCAAAACTCATGATGAAAAATTTCAAGAGTGTTTAGGACAGAAATCAGTTTTCATTCTTTGGAACTTCCAATAATAATTTCATAAAGTAAGGCAGGTTAAAACATGATAACAAACAATGGTGTCAGTGTGTATGGAAGATAGAGAAGAATTTCTAAATACCTTGTAAAGCTTTAGCAGATATAAGCCTTGTCTGTTTTTAGCAAGGAATAAACAGATTGACCTTTCTGTTCTGTCTATTCTTGTCCTTAATTGGCAAATATTTGTCTTCTGTGAGAAGAAAAGGAACAGTCACTGGGGTTTCAAGAAGTCATAATCCACATGAAAAGAAAACAGCAATTTCTTCTTGGGGAAGCGATGGGATTTCATTATTTGATTGGGTTCTTAAAGTCTTGACCTAGTGCGTGGATAGCCACTGAATCCACAGTGGACCTCAAACAGAGCCAAAGGCCAAACTCTCTGTTTTTGATTAGTGAAGAGGTGCTTCAGGTAGACTCGACATGATCTCTGAGCGCGACATGACTATGGAGAGGAGACATAGACAGTTTCCTATACCATTGACTCCTTTATATTCAGCTTTCCATTCACTTTATATCCTTGATTGACCTTTGAAAAGTTAGTCATTTTCACATTCATCTACATATATATTTAAACATTCTCAATCAGCACTTTTAATAGCTCTTTCTTAGTGGTTGGTTCCATCTCCCATACAAGGAGCCAGCATTAATCTCTTGATGTTTAATAATACTGATTAATTTTCCAGTAATATTTCAATATTCATCAGTAATGAATTTTTATAAGGGCTGATCTTTGAGTCTCTATTCTGCCATCTAGGATAAACTCAAGTCGACCTGGTGTGTCTATATGAGGATGATATTTGGCATTTAAGGACTTCTAAGGTCAAACAAAGGAGGTTACCAACTGTGTTGATGAATGAAAGTACTGTCAATAGTTGACACAGCTCACAAAGATGACTTATTATCCAAGGGCTAAAACTCAGAAATAACAGCAAAACATTTAACAAAAGGCAAATCTCATAATCTAGTTAGGTGCTCATTTGTCAGTATTTATTGGGGAGTCACATGCTTCTTTCACTTCCAGCTCGTCAGTGGCTCTGGGCTAAGTGACAGAATTACAAGGAAAGTCTGGGGTCCTTAAATTTAAGCCAAAGTTTGGCCTCTGAAAATGCCAATGCTGCTTTTGATTCTCACCCCTTCCACTCCCTCCCCCACCCCAGCCAGCCATATCTAAGACAAAGGAGAGTCCATCCAGAGAATGAAATTGCTTAGACTGGCATGCCTATTTTTTTTTAATAGCTGGATTATTCACTTGCGTTGTTGATATTTTAAGCAGTACTCATGAAAATTATATGAAATTCACAGACATAGTTACATTGAAATTTAAAAACTGTCTGCATGGTTGATGAGTATTGTTATATAATAATAATAAAAAAGAAAAAAAGAAAGGATCCTTTGAAATTAAAAAGTCTCAGGATAGAATTATATCACTACCATTTGCTTGCTGGGCAATTTCGTCAAGTTATATATCTCTGTGTTAAATAATTCTACTCGCCTACCCAATATAGTCCTATTTCTTCATTCTTTTCATACTTCATTCATTCACTCCTTTATTTATTAGGTGCACTGTCTTATTATGTTTCAGACTGTACCCTAAGCACTTTATGACTATTAATTCATTATTACCTGATTTTATTCAGTGCTGCATTTGAGTTTAGAATTCTCAATTCACTGGCTTCCCTTATAGAGAGAGGTGGTAATGTGAGTAGATCGGAACAATCAGATTAAAGTTTGAGGGGGGCTTCTAGAAAGTCTTTTGTCCTTTGGATGAAAAAGGACAGATTTGGCTGGCAAGATCCTTTTCTGTTCATCCTCTGCTCTTTTATATTCCTTTATCTTTCTACCTGGAATATAGTTACAATGCCCAGAGGTTCAGCAGCCACGTTGAAAGAGTAAGGATAAAAGTCACATGCTGGGGATGGCATAACAGGGAGGCAGGAGCAGACCGGATCCCCGATGGCAGCACTGACCCTCCCTGCTAGTCTCTAGTGCCACCCTTTTGCAGGAGAGACAATACTCACCCAAGTCATTGTCATCAGGTTTTCTGAAGTTTGTGTTGAACAATGGTAATTGTTAAGCTTTCTTTGGCATTTAGTTTATTCATCTGTAAAATAAGAACTGATCTGAATGAGAAATTTGTTAGTATTAAACAAGCTAGAGCATCTAAAGCACAAAGCATATAGTTCTATTCAATCAACTCCAGCTCTCCTTGCTTTGTGGACATACACTCCTCTATTTTCGCATTCCTAGGGGTTAACGATAAGATAGGACAGTAGATCATCTTACTGCTACTAAACTTTCATGCTCACATGGTTGGCTTTTAAACAACAATTAAATATTCATTGTCCTTTGTCATTATTGTCCCTGTAGACATTGCATGAGACACAGCACTCTGGGCCACTCTGGGCAGTTATGGCAAATTTGTCTTTTAAAGTTTCTTCTTATATTTAATGGCAAAGAAGGAGGAAAGGTGAGGTGGGTCTAGAGAATGGGCACTGCTGTGATTTTGAAAAACATGTGATTTCAGTAAAAATAATTAGAAGATTTCATGAAGACATACTACTTATGAGGAGGAGATGGGTTGGGAGAGCAGAGGATAGGGAGGCGGGGTGATAGGATATTACACTAGAGTTTTAGGGTAGGGTGAATAAAGCATGTACCTGGAGGTTTGAAGTGTAATCCCCAAATCACAGAGTTATGCAAATAATAGACAAATTAATAAACTTTGAGAAAAAAAAATCTCAAAAAAAAATATGTGCTTGGATGTTAAAAAAAAAAAATGTGCTTTTTGAGTCCCAGCTCTATAATATGTGAATGGTATGACCATATTGGCAAGTTGCTTAGCTCTTATGGGCCTCAGTTTCTCACCTGGATGTAGTAGAGCTAAAGCTCATCTGTCAGGGTCCTTGTAAATGTTGAGCAAGTTAATGGCTTTGAATGCACAGTGTCTGGTTGTCAGACACGTCCCCTAAGCATCCCTTTTCTCTGCTTAGGGCTCACTCCCCGCCCCAACCCCCCCAGTCAGTAGTTAGGCTCTTTTTTCACACCTGCACAGGTTTGCAGCATGATTCCAAGGGTTTTGTTAGCGAACACTGTGTGATGTGGTCAATGAGAAGGATGTCTCTAGACATCCCTATGTGGGTTTCCACGTGACAAAGCTGAAATTTTACTTTAATGTCTCCTATAAGTCATTCATGCCCTGTGCTAGTTTAGACAGGAAAATAGATTGCATCTGTAAAACAAAAGAGAAGTTTTGAACCTAGAATTTTTTTTTTTATTATGGAGAAACCATATAAATACTTCATTCTGCAAGGCTGGAGTTTTGAAAACAAAATGGCTATACAGGCAAAAACCAAAAATGACAATCTGAACCTCTCTCCTGTGTTATCCCTTGTAGGCTTCAGTAAAATGGAGACTTGCTCTGTCCCAAATAATCACTGACATCAAGTGAGTAGCTCACACAGATATTGGAGAATAACTCAAATCTTTATACTATTTGCCTCATCTCAGCGGTGAGTGGGACATGGAGTGAGTGGCAGAAAAAAATGTGGTTGAAATCACATCAGATGATGAAATTTCTAGAAACTGAAGAGAGTACAGATTTCTGGTCACTTATTGAAATTCTGAGAAGCAGCAGTTATCATCTGTGTTACCTTAAGAGGCAGTGGCCTCATGCTATTCCAAAAATACCCAGGGACAGAGAGAAATATTTAGCACTATCCCCAGATGGAAAAACTGCTTCTGTAGAAAGTAGATTCTTTTGCATCAGAGGAATTGTAGAGGGTATATTTGTCATGTCAATTTAGTCTATTGCCTTTGATTTTCTGAGCAGATGGGGTCTTTTTGGTGGAAACCTTTACTAGGGCTCTATTGCTGACAGCTAATTTGTGCTAGATCACACCTTCCTCATTGAGAAGGGTCTACTGGACCAGAGGTAGCACTCATCCAAGGTGGATTAACCATATTCTTTGTCTGCTAATTCACATTATGGAAAGTAGAGACTAGAAAGTGCCTGCTGAGCCAGGGAAATGGCAGATTTCCAAATGGAAGATCTGTTGACCTTGAAAACTGGTTGTCACAGTACATTTTTTATGTCTCTACTTGTGTACAGAAGCTCTGGAAACATCTCCTCCATGGTTACTGGGGCTCCTTTCTTCTTGAGGGTAATTTCCAAAAGTAGATATGAACTATAGTTCCTGTTATTGCAATGAGGTGGGTGTTGCTGGCACTTACCTCTCCTCCTCCACCGTCCTTTCTGAATCCTCCCTTCAGCAGACCAGGTTTGTCTGGTCTTGTGACCAAGTCTTCATATCCAAATGATCTGAACACTCCCTATTCCACTCTTCTCAATTAGGTGTTGTTCCATGTCTGTGCTCATTGATCCCAAGACTTGAGACTACAGGCGATATCTTGTGGAGTACCTTGGTACCATGCATAATTCTTGCATCCCCTGTTGTGTTAAAGCAGTCCTATATCCTGCTCATCAGGGTAAATACCCTATCAGTATGGTGATTCCTTTTTGCCTCTGAGGACCTCTGCATGCAGGGAACTTAAGGGGTTCTGGAGACAACTGCATGTTTTAGCTTAATGGAGTGGACCCTGTATGGTGATGTCTGCTTTCAAGTACACGTGCCCCATCTTGTGCGCCACAGGGGGACAGGTAAGTGGGACCACTTCTGCCTCCACCCTTGCATTTCCGAACCCATGTTTTCTTCCTGTTGTGGGGACAGCATCATATGGTTATCTCCACTTTACCGAGTATATCAATGCCTGTACCCTATCCTGTTAGAAAAGCCTTTTCCAAGGCGGCTCTCCAGGCTTTTAGAAGACATTCTTGTGTTCTGAGCAGCTAGCTGACTGCTTTTGGGTGATGTGGTATCTAATATACCTAGTAAAATCCATCCCACTGTCATGCCCATTCCTACACCTTTCTTTTGTAGAGTGTGTCCCCTGGCTGTCATGGAATTTCATGCTGTGGAACAAGTATTCCATAAACCTCCAGACGATGGTGCTGGAATAGGCTCTCTGTGAGTAAGGGGCAAATTCATAACTGGGATAGTTGGTTATTCTTGTAGGTCTGCGAGGCACACCTCCGTAGTTGACATAACTTTCAAAAATATACATTTTTATATTTAAAATTAGTTTCTAATGAAGCACCTTTTCCTTATGTCCTTATCACTTTTTAAAAGTACAGTATTACTCCCCTCAGGTGTAGCCACCATAGTTCTCCCATCACCAAAGCAACCATACTCCCTCACCATAGTCTTTGTGTTCTTCCCACTCAGTTTCCACCCCCTCATCCCCCTGCTTCCTCACACTCCCCCTTCCTCACTCTCCCCTCCTGGATACATCAGATCTATGGTCAGCTTCAAGTTTGACACAAGTTCTTACTTTTTTTAAGATTTATTTTATTTATTTATGTATACATAATACACGCCAGAGGTGTGTGTGGGGAGCATGAAGAGATTCACCAAGGGCAGAGTGGGGAGCAAAATAGGCAGATCCACCCAAATACACTGCTGAGGGGAGCAGTGGACGGGACAGGAGAGGTCTGCCACGCCATGTGGGTCAGCTCCCTGGCTGGGGCCTGAATCTGTGTTGCAGTGCCAATAGCTTCATAGTGCTGAGACTTAACTCCTTGTACCACCAGGGAGGCCTGGCACAAATTCTTAACCTGGTATTTGAGGCTAATTGAGGTTAACAATTCAGCCTCAGTCTTATGTGTTGAAGCTTCGTCTTTCTATTACTGTGTTTTGTGAAGTCTCACATTTATACGATGCCTTGTGACTTAGGATTTAACCTTACTGTTCTTTTTTGTTTATTTGCTTATTTGTATGTTTGCTTTACAGTAAGGTAACTGAATTTAGAAAGAAATTCGATGTGATGGACTTGGATGTTAGGAAGCGATGTAGTTATTCAGAATGAGAAAAGTAGTAAACATATTCCAGTAACTCCAATAATCTTGACTTTCTGTTTTACAGTGTTTATCAGAGTAAGCTAGGAGACTTCTCATTTTCTTTCTCCTGTAGACAGTAGATCTTACCACAGCGAGATAACACCTCACTGCAGTGAGACTAGTCCATATCCAAAAAAGTCAGAAACAACAAATATTGGCAAAACCGGAACCCTTGTATGCTATTGGTGGGAATGTAGGCTGGTCCAGCCTCTGTGGAAAACAGTATGGAGAGGATCTTTAAAATATTAACAATAGATGTACCAAGAGACCATCCCATATATTCCTCCAGTTTCATCCTAGGTATCTGTGCAAAGAATACTAACTCACTACTTTGAAGGAGTACATGTGTAGTCCTCTTATTTCATTGCATCACTCTTTAAAACAGCCAAGTTATAGAAACACCCCAAATGCCCATCAACAGAGCAGTGGATTAAGCAGATGTGGTACATAAGCATGATGGAATACCATAGAATATTATAAAAAAGGGGAATTCTTGCCATTTGTAACAATGTGGGTAGAACTAAAATGGTTTATGCTAAAATGAAGTAAGTCTGAAAGAGAAAGACAAATACCAGGCGATTTCATTCTTATGTGGACTACACAGAAAAAGCAAACGAATGAAGGCACTGACAACATTAAACCAGAATAAACTCTAGAAATATGACTGCAGATTTGAGGTTACTGGGGCGGCGGGGGCAGGGGATGAGAAGTTTGGGTACCAAGGAAAGAGAGGGCCCAGTGTTCTAGGGTAAAGGACAGCAGGTACAATGGTAACACACATCTGAGAAGGTGTGAACTTATTCCCCTAAGTCATAGACACTGTTCTAAATTAATGTTACCTCAATAAAGAAAAAATACAATAGAATACTTTATTAGATAAGAATTGTGAAGGTTTTTGATTTGCAGCTTGCAGAGTGTCAGAAAACTGGTCAGCCAGGGTGAGCCTGAAACACCCCTATGAGTCATGGAAAATAATAACATAAGCCTATATGCAAATAAATGCACATTTTCTTCCGAGTTCAAAGGATTTGCCATCTGGTTGAATCTGCTGAACTAAATTTGAAGAAGTTCCCCTCTTTCTCCACCCCCTTTTCTCCTCAACAATTTTGCTATGTGAAATCAAGTCCTGAGTTGTGTTTTGATTTAGCTCTAATTGGAGCCATGCTTTTACTGAATCTAATTTCAGTTGGAACTAATTACAGGGGAAAAGGTCATAGCTGTACTGAGAGTATTACTCTGCTCAAAATATATTGGCACCATATAATATTAACTCTACTTCTATAGAGACACAAATGAAGACAAGAATAAATTACCAGCACATTCTGAATCTTCCTTTTGTTTAAATCAGGAGGGAAAATATCCATACATCATTATTGACAAGAAAACCATTCTTGGATATGAATAAACACAAGCTTTTCAGGTGATTTGGGTCTTTTTCCTGACAATCTGGGAATTGCCAAGTAAGAGATATATTTTGTGCCTATTGAGCTTGAAATGATGATACAATTGTGGTTTCAATTGGTGTACTACACTCACCTATATAAAGTGCTCTTTTATAATAATCTTGTAGTCTGTAGGGGGAAAAGAAGAAGACAAATACCATTTGTTTTGGGTGTGTGTGGGAAAGGCACTTAAATACATGAGTGAGAAAAGCACTTGTCCAAATAGAGTATTTCTTTGACTTCTAAATAGTTACATGACATCTCGGCTAAGGCTATTACCATTTTTTCCTCGACTCACACTGGATTCATATTAACGTGCATCTGTTGGAACATTCCCTCCCTCTGTCTGATAATCAATGACTATTGCTCATTCTGGTGTTTAATCAAGTCAGTGGCAATTAGTAATACTGATGTCAGGGACAGGAGGTGGCATCAGGGTATACTATGCCTGCTGTAGAAATTTGTTTTTATTTATTATCCAGCCCTAAACAGTCATATAATTTCCCTGTGAAAATTTGAAGTGACAGCATCTAATGATCTGTCTCAATTTCCCCAAGATGATGGGATCCAACTCTGAATGAAGAAATATAGATCAGATTAAGCAACAGTTTTCTCAGTCCTCCTCCTCTGTATGAGTCTTTTCGAGAATTTCTCATCCTGCTTTCTTTTCTGGTGATGGCAGTGTTGGGTGCCGAGAACACTGTTTACTTGTCAGAAAAAAATGAGAGGTTGGTATCCTTGACTCTTAAGAACTGAATGCAAATAAAGAAAAACCAAGACTTCATGGTTTGAAAATGTGTGCAATCCATATGCTGGGTCTGTTCTGACTTCCAAGCACCCAACTAGTAAAGTTGAAAATACACACAATGGTGGAGGCTGTCCCATTGCATCAGACTTTTTTTCTGAGTCCTTTTTATAACTAAAAGGCTCTCTTGTCTGTGTCTATTTATTTTAATATTCTGTCCACTGTGCAACACTCAGATAGAAGGAAGAGTTAAATGAGAGAGACTAGTGGATGTTCTATTTGAACATAAGCAATCTCTTAGTGCAAGGAACCCCAGTTCACCTTGGGGTCTCGATGTGGCCCACTTCCTGTGCAGAGCACAGTTAAGCCCACCAGTCCCTGTGGAGGGAATCTCAGGACTCAGTCACGTGCACGCAATTCAGTGATTTGCAGATACTGGGAGGTGCCTACTTCAGTCTCTGGTCCGTATAAAACTGAATTATAGCTGGGTATATCATTCCAAATGAGCTAATTGCTACTCCTGATAATAATGAAGCTATTAATCATGGTAACTAGACACAGTTTCCCTTTCACCAGAAAGGGAAAAGTTATAAAAGAGTCACATACCACCTGGGTCCAATAACCTCCTCTTCTCCCACTCAACACACTGACATTTTGTAATGTTAACATGAGTAAAGAAAAATAATACTTAGCATTTATATAGCTCTTAACAAACATTAGCTAATTAATCCTCATGCCACCTCTGAAAGGCAAGCACTGTTATCTATTGTTATCCACGGTTTTCAAAGCCTGGAACTGGAGAAATGTTAAGAGATCCTCAGAAAGGTTAAGAGACTTGCCAAAGGTCACAAAAGAAGATAGTAATAGAAATTAAATTCCAGCCGAGATGTCATGCCAGGCAGAAGTTTAGCCTTTTGGAGGTCTGAAGGCCCAGTAATAATCCGAGGCCAGCCTGGACAACGGGGAACACACAGTTGTGCTGTGGGTAAATAGTTCAGTAGTTCACACAGGCGAGGTGTCTCCATCACTCTGTGGGTAGAAGAGAGAAGCACTGACAGCTCACTTTCTCACTCTGGCCAGGAGAGTGAGTGTTCCTCAAAGCAGGTTCTTTCTCTTCTCTTCTGAAATCATAGAAGCTCTTAAAAAAGAAAAAAAAAAAAAGCCAAGAAGTTGAGAGGCTTTTGATGGCTTAGTGGTGAATGGAGTGGGGTAACGTGCGTCTAGGAAGGTGTGGAACTATACCCCTGAGTGGTATGGTGGTGCAAGCCAATGTTATAGCAATACAGTAATACAATTAAAATCAAACAAGAACTTCCCTGGGTTCATGTCAATTACTAGCATTCCCTGTGGGGTAAAATATGAGAGGGTAGCAAGTTACACATTTGTGACCCAAGAAATCTCTATAAAGGAATGATTACGTGACTTAAATATGCAACTTGCAGAAATGCCCATAAATGCATACACACACACACACACACACACAATAACAAGAATGAAAAAGCCCAAAAGAATTAAAAAGTTTATTCTAAAAGTTTACCATTCAATGTGGGAAGTTGTCTTGAGTAAAATGAAGAATACTTTTTTAAGTATGAGCCAGTAATCTATGATAAAAGCATCCTAAACTTTGAAACTGCCAGATTGGGACCCAAATCTGAGTTCTTAGAAGCAAGGAGAACATGTTAAATTAGCACAAGGTCAGTTCCAAGTAACAAAATCATGTATGGGACTGATGAATATTGGAGACATTCTGACTAAAACTTTGACTTTGTTTTTTCAAAATCATTATTGCTCTAGCTGTTACCAGTTCTAACAATTCTAGAACAAAGCATTTCAGTTTAATGTGCTGTAAAGGAAAACTCTCCTCCCTTAACAATATGAACACATACATCATAGATAGAAAAAAAATCTTCAGACAAGTGAGGTCAAATGGAAAAAGTAGCTCTAACTGCCCCTCCTGAGCTGTGAGTATTGACCCCATGGTGGTGTCTGGGGATACTGCCTGCCCGGCCCACTCTCTGGAAACAGCACCAGGGGGACAAAATCTGTGGGCTTAGCAAAAATGTGATAATTCAAGACTTTGTGAAATGAATTTATGGAAGAGAAAGGACCAGTAAGTACAAACTAAACCTTAAAACTCTAGGAAAGCAGAAGATCCACATGCTACTCAATCTGTAACATTAAGAAATTCAGCTAGTTTACAAAGCTCCAAATTACCTATTTTGTGTGGGTCCAAAGAGCTAGAACATCTTTCCAGGCATTTTGTCTATACCACATGCACAGTATTCAGTATTTAGCTGAAATGGTTCTGGAACTTTTTAAAATTTTTTTTAATTGAAGTAACATTGGCTTATAACACCGTTTATGAGTTTGGGGTATAGAGTCACAGCTCTTCAGATGTATGTTACCCTACCACGCCCACTACCAAAGCACAATCATCCTCTACCATAGTCCCCTGGGTCCCTCACTCCTGTCTTCACTCCCCATCCATCCCCCATGCTTGCCCTTTGGTAGCCTCAATTCTGCAGTCAAATTTTTAGAGTTCACTTTAGTTCATCTGTTCCTTATTTTCCCCTTCATCTTCCACATATAAACGAAATCCAGTTTTTTGCTTTGTCTTTTTCCTTCTTAATTATTTTGCTTACCACGAGTCCCTCTGGGAATTAGTTTTTTGTCTAGAAGAACTGGGGTATAGACCAGAGGTGCAGAGGGTCAGAGGATTCACCAGAGACAGAGTGGGGAGCAGAACAGGTGGGTTTACTGAAATACAATGCAGAGGAGAGCAGTGAGCAAGACAGGAGAGGTCTGCTGTGTCATGTGTGGGTCAGCTTTCTGGCTAGGATCAAACTCAGGCCCTGGCAGTGATAGTGCCGAGACTTAACTCCTAGACCACTAGGGAGGCCCGCCCTGAGAATTACTTTTTAAAGTTCTTTGAGTCAGTTATTGGTCCACACTCTCGTCTGTTCATCAATGTAGAGCTGTTTATCCTCAGCCGTTATGTGATAAAATTCCAGTATTGAAATATTTCTCTTAATATATTGGTCACTCCTATATAGAATATAGATTTAGGAGACTAGTATTTATTAATTATCTCACTGGGGTGCCAATTTTTTTGTTGTTACTCAAAGATTGATAAACCCCTTACAAATAGGACTGCATTTGGTAACAACTGTCCAATGGAGCCCCAATCAAAGCATTAGAGATCTGGGTTCAGGTACCCAATGGGCTGAACTACCACCCTCAGTCTGTAACCAGAGAGTTAACAACAGAAGAGCAAGAGAGAAACCCAGAAGAAATGAGGAATCTCAACTTCTGCAGCACCTTAAAATTATTTGTAGTCGACTTTTTTCCCCTATATTCAAATATGGGCTGTGGCTTACCATGACTACAGATAAGACAACTGTGATTCTGTGTGAGATGCTCCTAAATCAGAACAACTCCTCTTAGCCATCAACCCATGTCTTACTCATCTTGTAATGAATCACCAAGAGATGAAGGATGAAGGTAACACTTCATAATCAAATAATACAGTATCACTCCATCGACCCACATGTTTTTGTATTAGCTAACATCTAACTTCCTGGAAGATTAATGCTTTTGAGTATCCTTGGACTAAAGACAACTGGTTACTCACTTTCAATTCTGAAAATGCGCTCTCTCGAAGGTGACTTATACACTCATTATACTCTGATGCCTTGCCTATGTAAATTAGTAATCAGATATTCTAAATGGGTCATGGAAATAACTATCTACTGCTAGCATCCTAAATCATAGAAGATTTAAAAATTCTGACTGGGGAGTTTGTTAAAATGTCTTTCTAAGAGTTATTATGTACTCTTTCCAAATTATTACATCTTCTATAAACATATGAAATCTTATACATGCACAGGTAAAATTTATTTAAAAGGCAAATGTAATTGTATACAAATATCTTTTACTAGTCTCGATTTAGTCAATGTCTTCCTCGTGAGAGGAGCTAGTAGAATGAATGAATTTTAATTAACTTATTAGCTCCTTGGTCACATGATTGCTGTGTTAATCAATCATTTTAATAGGCCGTCTGCTATGGTATTTTTTAATAATGTTTGAGAGAATGAACCAACAAGTTATTTTCTAATAATTCTCTATTTGCACAATACTTCAAATGGTATCCATCATTCTCAGATGTTTAATTAAAATTCTATAAAAGTACAGCTAGTGGATGTAATTTCTTCTTTGATTCTAAAGATTTTATGAGAAAGTCACTTAAGAGATTTAACAGAATTTGCCCCTGCCCCCACTTTTAAGGGTAGAATTGTGGGTTTTGATATTTGCATTTATGTAATGACTGTTACAGTTAGGATATATAACAGTTCTGTCATCTCCCAGATTTCCCTCTTGACTTTTGTATCTCTCACTTACCACAATACTAAAAAAAATTTATCTGTGATGTTGTCTCAATAGTTCTAGTTCAATCCACTTTACTGCTGAATGGCATCAAATTGTATATGAACATAGCACACTTGTTTTATCTACTCTCTGGTGGCTGTTTCATTTGTTTCTAGGGTAGGCGATTATAAATGAAAAAATCACTAACCACTCATGCCCAGATGTCTGTGTGAACACAGGTTTTCATTCTCATGAGTAAATACACAGGGATGGGGTGGTAACCTCACCTCATTTTATTGTGCTTCCTCTTTACAGGTAGTGTGCTCACACATTCAAGTTTTGTGTCATTTCTATGCCAAGCAAGTCCATCAATGCCTTTTTGTCTGTCAGCACGTGTTCATTTCATGTTTCTCTGTGACATTTAGGTAATTCTCACAGTATTTCAAATTTTCCCATTATTACTATATCTGTTATGGTGATCTGTGACCAGTGATCTATGATATTGCTATTATAATTGTTTCAGACAAACAGGAAAGATGCCCATAGGAGACTGGGACCTGAATGGATAAGGGTGTGTGTCCTGACCACGCCATTGGACAGAAGTTCCTTTTTCTCTCTCCCTATCCTCAGGCCTCCCTAGTCCTTGAGTCACAGCGATATTGGAGTTAGGCCAATTAATAACTCCACAGAGAGGCCTACAGTGGCCTCTAAATGTTCACGTGAAAGTAAAAGACTCATGTCTCTCACTTTAAATCAAAAGCTAGATAGGATAAAGCTTAGTAAGAGGAAGCTATGTGTACAGACTGGCCAAAAGCTAGACCTCTTACACCCATTAAGCTAGTTGTGAAGGCAAAGGGAAAGTGCTTGTGGGAAATGAAAGTGCCATGCCATTCAGGTGTAGAGGAGAAATCATACGTTGCACAAAAATGAACAATGAGGTAAAACATATACAAAAAAAAATATTAAAAAAAAAAATAAATGCCGGGCCCTCCCTGGTGGCACAGCGGGTTAAAGCACTGCATTAAGAAGCTAAAGCCACTTCTGCATGAGTTCGATTCCCGCCTACCCGGGAGGAGATCCACATGGCGTGGCAGACCTCTCCTTACCCGCCCGCTGCTCCCCTCAGCAGTGTCCTTCGTCAATCTGCCTGTTCTGCACCCCGCTCTGTCTCTGGTGAATCCTCTCACCCTCCGCATCTCTGGCCTGTACCCCAGTTCTGTACGAATAAATAAATCTTAAAAAAAAAATGTCATTGCAGCAAACACAGGAATGATAAGAAAGCAACATTGCCTTATTGCTGATACAGAGAAAGTTTTAATGGTCTGGAGAGAAGATCATTAAGATAGCCCCTTAAATTTAAGCCTAATCTAGAGCCAGCTCCAGACATTTTTCAGTTCTTTGAGGCTGAGGGAGGTGAGGAGGCTGCAAAGAAAAGTTTGAAGCTGGCAGAGGCTGGTTCACAAGGTTTAAAGAAAGAAGTCATCTCTGTAACATAGAAGTGCAAGGTAAAGCAAGGGCCACCATAGCAGCAACCGCAAAGTATACAGAAGATGTAGCCAGTAAAATTGGTTAAGGTGGCCACAGTAAACACCATATTTCAATGCAGGTGGAGCAGCATTATTATTGGAAGAAAATGCCTTCTAGAAATTTTATAACTAGATAGAAAAGTTAATGCCCACTTTCAAAACTTCAAAGGAGATGAACGTTTTCATGCTTATTAACTCAACATCCCTTCTGCAACCTATGAATCAAGGGATGATTTTGAATTACAAGTCAAAGTAAGAAATACATTTTATAGCACTGTAGCTACCACTGATATTGATTCCTTTGATAGATCTGGGCACAGCAAATTGAAACCTGCTGGAAAGTATTCACCATTGTAGGTGCCTTCAAGAACATTCATGATTAATGGAGGAAGTAAAAAGATCAGCTTTAATAGTAATTTCATTCTA
This sequence comes from Condylura cristata, assembly GCF_000260355.1. Taxonomy (NCBI): domain Eukaryota; kingdom Metazoa; phylum Chordata; class Mammalia; order Eulipotyphla; family Talpidae; genus Condylura; species Condylura cristata. The sequence goes on along the minus strand of NW_004567129.1, from coordinate 23,779,225 downwards.
ATCCTCATGCATAGACTTTGAAGGAGGAAGTAACTGCAGCTGTGATGGAAATTGCAAAAGAATTAGAAGTGGAGCCTACAGATGTGACTGAATTGCTGCAACCTTATACTTGCTACAGGAAAATCTCCTAAAATTAGGTCCTCCCCCCCGCCCCCAGTGTCTTCTGCTTCTAGTAGTTTTATCATTATGTATCTTGATGTGGGTTCTCTGATTTATTCTTGGAGTTCATTGAGATTTTTAGGTTTCTATATTTATGAATTTCCTCAAACTGGAACCATTTTTTGCCAGTATTTCTTCAGATAATTTTTCCCTGTTTTCCCCTCCCGTTCTACTGTCTCTTCCTCCTTCCCTTCATCACTCACCCTCCTATTTCTTTCCTCTCCCTCTTTCTCTCCTTACCTTCTTCCCTCCCTTATCTCTTTATCTCTGCCTTCCTCTTGACTAAAGGTACTGGTAGCACCATCAGTATAATTGTCTTGTCCACTCTAGAGGAAAGTATTCAGCATTTCACCATGATTTATGGTGTTAGCTGAAGGGGTTTTTCCTACTTAACTGCCCTTTATCTGGTTGAAGGAAGTTTTCTATTCCTAGTTTTCTGAGAGTTATTTACTATAAATGGAAGTTGACTGGGTCAAATGCTTTTTGACAAAACATTTTCAACCTCATTGATTCTTTTTACTACTTGAGAAGAAATACTTCTCAGACAAAACTTATTTAGTGGCTTGAATAAAAAATCAGTAAGGGCTGTGATTCCAGACTACCAGAAGTATAAGATGAACACACTGTTACTTCATTCTCACCCTTTGAATTACATAGTTCAGCGTAGAGCAGATTACAGAGGTTTCTAGTCAAGTGAGGTCTTTAATTACAGAGTAAACAAAAGACCTCATTATAAATCACCTTTACCTCCCAAGAGACCCCATATGGGCTACCTCAAAGAAGAAAACATTTACAGGTACATGAAAAATGTTCAACATCACTTATCACCAGGGAAACACAAATAAAAACCACAATGAGATATAACCTCACTCTAGTGTGAAAATGCCACAGTCAACAAACATTGGTGGCAAAGATGTGGAGGAAAAGGAAGTCTTGTACACTGTTGATGGGAATGGAGGCTGGTCCACCTCATGGAAAACAGTATGGACTTTCCTTAACATATGTTTGGTGTACCTTATGATGCAATAACTCTACTTCTTGGCACTTATCCAAAGAATTTGAAGGAATATATATACTTATGTGTTCATTGCAGCACTATTTAAAATGACCAAGTTATGGAAACAACTTAAGTGCCAATGGCAGATGATTAGGTTAAGAATATGTAGTACAGGGCCCTCCCTGGTGGCGCAGTAGGTTAAAGCACAGCACTGAAAAGCTAAAGCCACTTCAGCGTGAGTTTGATCCCCGCCTCGGAAGTGACCACATGGCATGGCAGACCTCTCTGACCCTTCCACTGCTCCCCTCAGCAGTGTACTTCGTTGATCTGCCTGTTCTGCTCCCCACTATGTCTCTGGTGAGTCCTCTCACCACCCCTGCTCCTCTGGCCTGTACCCCAGTTCTGTATGCATAAATAAATAAATATTAAAAAAAAAAGAATATGTAGTACTTATACATGATGGAATACTACTTGGTCATAAAAAGAGGAACTGTTACTTGCTATAACATGGTTGGAATTGGAGAGGATGATGCTAACAGAAATAAGCCAGAGGAGAAAGACAAATGCCAGATGATTTCACTCATGTGGAATAGAGAGAAATAAAACAACGGGATTGACAAAAACAGAGTCTAGAAGTGACTGTGGAATTGAGGTCACTGGAAAGAGGTATAGGGTGAGAACAAAGTAGGGCAGAGGTCCAGTAGCCTGTGGGTCTGTGAAGGATATGGGAGCTCTGAGGTAGATGGAGTGTAGTAATGCACATTTATGAAGGTGTGAACCCTGTTCCTCTGAATCACATGCAGTGCTGTAAACCAGTATCACCTCAAAGAAATAAATACCCCCAAGTATAAAAGACAAACATTAAATAAAGCATTTATAACATTTTTGTTCAACTATTAGTAATTTTTGGCTATATTTGGGCACTATGCTACATGCCTAGCATCTGTTACCTCATTTAGCCCTAGCGAGAACCCTGAAAAATTGCTGCTGTTATCTTTAGGATGTCCCATTGTTTAAAGAATATGTCTACTGAATACCGGATGTGAGGGTTCATATTGTAGCTCTACCACTTTCTTGCAAAGTGACAATGAGCAGTTCAGTTAACTTGACTTAATCCATTGTTTCATATGTAAAGTAGGGAAAATAGTAACACCGTGATTTATGAGATTTAGTGTTTATGAGATTTAAATAAATCTATTCAGTATTGTACCACAGCTTATTTGCTGGTACACTGTAAACACAAACATACATAACTAATCAGTGTTAGAGCTTAGATTCAAATCTACGTTTAAGTGCTTTTAAAGCACCCCTAAATCATATCGTGCTCCTCTTATTTTTAGGAAGAGGATATTTTGTTAATATATGTCACCACACTTTCTCGTTTGTGCCTGTTTTGTCTCAGTGAAGTTATTAATAGTGCCCCCTTTAATCTCATGATTGTCCATTTTAGATGATAAATTATATAATTGTCCTATTAATAATCCACATTTTAAGTTATGTTTTGGTGGCAAATTACTGTTTCTAGTTCTACATTTTCCTGCAAACCAAACCAATCTCGTCAGCACAAACACACACACACACACTCAGATGCACAGACACACACTCCAACTTTTTTTTTTTGGTGGGTTTTATAAGGTAAGGAAGTTGCAGACATTTGTGATAAAATGATTTGATTCAGTTTGCATTCGAGACAATCACAATTTAGCAACTTGATGGTTCATGCAGGGTGAACATAGACCATTTCAAAACCTTGCCTTACGTTGACACCGTGCAACCTATTCGTGGTGATGGCCATGCTACACTGGCTCCACCTGAATGCAGGCAGCCTGAGGTTGGCGGCTACTGAAATCAGTTTGGGCTAGTGAGGCTACTAGTTATCTAAACCAGAAGAATGTTGTCTAACAGGTGTTTATGTTCTAGAATGTCTCCTACGTGTGGTTCTTTTTTGGTATGTGTTTGAGGGAGAGAAGAAGATAAAGGCTATGTCACATGCATAACTTAAAATTTTATCCTCCTAAAGAGAATTTAGCTCATAGATGATTTTTAGTATTTTCTTAGTAGCTTTATAGGTTAACATATATTCGTCTTTTATAAGTATTCCTTAATGGGGGACAAAAATGTCTTCTTCTATTGCTTTCACCTTTAAATAAACAGTATATTATGTGTCTACCTAAGTGAGCTACCTTTGCAGATTTCATGATAGAAATCTTTGTGTTAGTGAGACTAAAAGTGAGAACCACGAATTCTGATTCTCAAACAATAAATCTGTAGAATTCCAAATTCAAGCAATCTTATTTTTATTTCTTTGAGATTTGGTGATGTCCACTTTTGTACCTCATATGGCCAGTACTTTATTTACAATGTGCATTTCAATTTCAAGATAGCTAATTCCTTTTATAATATATTTTCTGAATACCTTTGTCCCCAATTGTCTTTGGAGGCCAAACCATAAGCAACATGTTGACTTCTGTTCATCCAGTCATATTTAGCCTAAAAAATAGACTTTCATCTGAAGATATTCCCTGTAGAGCAGGAAACACAGCTGTTTCATCCTACTGGGTAGCCTGCAGAGAGATCGTATTTTCCTTGGGGGAAAGGACACTTAAGTTTTGAGATTCTAGGTACTGTACCGCTGGGGAAAGACCTGAAAAGAAAATACATCATCCTTTCAATTCTGCTGTGCAGAATATAAAGAAACTCTTTGTTCAGACTTCCTGTCCTCCACCTCCTTGCTCAATCTTTAGTCTTTTAATATTCTACCCTTAACTAAATGGTAAGCTACAAAAAAAAAAAATTAAACTTAAAAATATACCAGGAATACAGAATGAAGAGAGGTGATTGATCTTTGAGTAGGTATCCAACAGTGCAATGAAATTCTCAAGCAGGTTCCTTCTTATTTCAAAATGGGCTTGATTCAGAGGGATTTTATAGCTGCTAAATCATGCAGTTGGCAGAGATTGCGCGTGCTTCTCACAGTTACTTTGAAAGATGTCAAATTTGGCAAAGGCAATAAAAATACTGGGATTTACTGAGTTTGCTTTTTTTTTTTTTCCCTCCTAGAGAACGCTTTAAAGGTACATGCTCTGAAGTATGTAGTTTACCAGAATCATACAGGATTGCAGACTTCCCAGAAAGAGTGGCTTTCTCAGCCAGTGCAGCTTTTGCTTCATGTTACCAAAGGCTTCTCTTTACCCACAGTGGGCTTGTTGCACACTCATTGCCATTGTTGCAGAAGCTGCTCATTTCCACATGATAACAATTGCACCACCTTACGTCATTCTGGTGTGTAGATGTCCCTGCACAGGACCTGCACACGGTACAGGTGCAGTGCGCTCCTCCTGGGCATGGGTCTGCGTGCAAAATGCTTGGTTTGAATATCAGTCTGCTGGAGACTTGCACAGGCTTCCCAGTCCTGGCTTTACTACATGTCCTTGTAGATAGCAGATTCTTTCATTAAGCTACTAGAGGATAATTCACGTGCAGCGCGCTTAGGATTGACATACACTATTTTGTAAATGCCATTATGACTTTTATCATTATTATGTTCAATGAGTGGTTTCTTCCTATTGTTATCAGTGTTACTATTTTTATAATCCAAAAAATAGATTGTTATTCATAGCATTTACATTTTTTAAAAACATTGCAGATGATGTAATTGTTACTACCATATTTCAAATACCTCCTTTTTGTATCTCTTGTCTGGAATATCGAGGTATTCACTCTCTGTGGACCCCGGATGCTGTTCCACTATTGATCAAATTCAGACTGATATTTAAACCTAAAAGTTAGCTTTAACTATGTATATAAACCTAACTTAAGCTTTTTGAACTTAACTTCTATTTTGAAAGCTAAGCTCATAGCCCCTTTAATAGATAAAGCCTGTGTTGATGTACAAGACCATAGACATTATAACTGAAGGATGTGTATAACTGTTCAGGTAGGCTGCTAAGAAATTGCTTACCCATAGCAGACCATATATAAATCCATTCCTGAAATCCATCGAGATCTGCAGTTTAAACAAGCCTTGATTATAGGATGGGACATTAAAGTAGTGCAGTCATTCTAAACACTTCTGTATCAAGCACTTTACAAATACAATTTTTCAAAATGTACCTAACTATGTGCTAGTCATGGTGACAATTTTAATAATTTGATTAAAATTAAAATTCTTGCAGCAAGCCTATCGTTCCTGTTTCTAAACGAAGACATATTTTTATTTTAGGGGCAAATTTTTTTAATTAGTATGACATTTTGGATTCATTTATCAAGGCATTATTCTCATTCAACTAGAAATTGCCTTATCAATTCTTATAACCCTAGTGCCTGACACAGAGTAGACATTCAAAAAATAATTTAACTTAAGCTTATGGGTAAATGTTAATAAAGAGACTCTGAAGAGCCAATATGACTTTATTTTCTATACCCCCTTTAAAACCTATCCCTAACTCTAATAAAGCATACAAGTGCCAGTCTGCTTCAGTAAATGGTAAGGACAGATGAAGGAGAAGCCAAGACTATTCAGATTATAGGGGTTATAAGTCCCCCTGCCTCCAGACTTGAATCTCATGTAGTATTTCACCTCAATCTTACCTCCATTGCACCTCAACACCCCATTCCCTATTGTGTTTTGCTAGAGTTTCCCTTAGCTCTTTTCATGCCACACTCCTTCTGATCCTTCAGTCAGCTTACATTTATCTTCAGACAGACCTTTCCAGACTATTCCATTGAAACTGCCCTCTGTCTCCAAACTCTCTATTACAGGTATCTTGTCAACTTCAGCTTGTGATAAGTGCAATAAAAGCAATAATTTTATTTGCAACTGAATGAAATACCTAATTTTTTTTTTTTTTTTTGGTCAGCAGGGGACTTTTGGGGTCATATTAGAGACTGGTAAAAGCCTAGAATTTGTATGTTTTCAAAAATTGTGAACATATTATTGTCTGATGAATTCAATGCTGAGTATTATGGGATGGTCTAAAATACAGATATTTCTGGGTCTCCAGCCTGTTGAACCTACCCTGCAGATTTTGGATTTGCCAAGCTTCCTCATTACATGAACCTACTTGTTAGAGTGAATCTGTTTCTGTAGGAACACACTCCATTGGTTCTAGTTGTCTAGAGGATGCTGACAAATTCAGGATATTAGGGCGAAGCATCCAAAAAGCTCTGGAGAGATCAGGGATATTTGTCATAACTGTGGCCGAAGGTTTTTCACAATTGCTGAGATATTAACTGTATTCGTTCTGTTTTGAAGTTCTTTTTTTTTTTCTAAATATTTATTTATGCATACAAGAGCTGGGGTACAGGCCAGAGGTACAGGGGGTGAGAGGATTCACCAGAGACAGAGGGGCTATCCACAGCCACTGCAGCATGAGTTCTATCCCTGATCCCCAGCTAAGGAGGTGACCTACATGGCACAGCAAACCTCTTCTGTTGCTTGCTGTTCCCCTCAGGAGTGGATTTCAGTATATCTGCCTGTTCTGCTCCTCACTCTGTTTTTAAGTTCTTAAGGGCAGTAATAATCTGACCAAGTGAAGAGACATTTCCCTCAGTGTTTTGGAAATCTGTAAAAACAAAATTCAGTTTAGGGAATGAGCAGAGGTAGTAAGCAGCAGATCATCAGATGGAGTTGAGATGGAGCCATAGAAGCCCTGAGTACAAGTTTCCTCTGGTGACGTGGGAATTTATAATAGCAAAAGATGAGGCTGTCGTCAGGGGCTACTGCACACAGTTTATATGCCCTGCCTAGTACCCACTAGATGAGAAGCTAGATATTACTCTACTACAAATAAAAACAAATTGTAAGCTAGATATTACTCTACTACAAATAAAAACAAATTGTGATGTCATTTTGCCAGAGGCACATACATGGCCATAGGTGCTGGCGGGGGGACTCCTACCCTACCGCACTTGTGATGCCTGTCTGTGGTGGTTCCTTTCTCCTTTTGATGCTGAGAGACACTTGAGGTAAAGGCTTGTTAGGATTCCAGATCATAGATGTTCATTCTGAACTCCTTGGTCCTTGGACTAAAAAAACTGACTTTCTGACTTCTTGGTGCCTTCACTATTGAAATAGTGTTAGCATATGAACATGGCATCTTGAACTGTTTTTCACAATTGAAGTCAACTGCTGGAAATTTCATGTACTGTTTTTGTGCTTCCAAACAGTATGTCCATTCCCTTCCATTGCTTTCTAGAAAATCTGAAATTTATTTTGAACTTGGGTGTGTGTGGGGGGAGTCATTGTTAAATAAGTGGGAAGGGTTGATGCATGAAGGGAAATATGACACACTGTAGGCTTCTCTGAGTATCAAATGTACTAGAGTATAAGATGCACCTTCTTTTAAGAGGGTATGCATTTATATGAATTTCCTCTCCCCATCTGCTCTAAATAAAGGCTTTGCACTCAGTGTCTTTATTGTGAAGAAATTCAGAGGGAATATGGACTGATATCTACAGACTCAAAAATTGATTTCAACAGGAAAATCTTTCTTTAAGTGTCTAGAGCCTTCTCTGCAGTATGTAGCTGCCTCTTGGTCACTAGCATGATGAAGACATAAAAAGTACAAGGAACATTTTATTTTGGTCTCAACTTTGTTTAAAGCTGCAACTCAAAATAATATAAGTACAAATATTTTGGACCTTGTGTCTCAAAAATAATTGTCACAATCATCTCTGGACATTCACCTACCACAAAGTAAGCATTGTCCTAGCAGATTTAATATGCTGTCACATTTTACTCCCACAACAGTTGTGTTTTCTCATTTACTTATCAACTCATCAACTAAAATTTGGAGAAGTTAGGATGTTAGCAAGGCCGTAGGGAGCATAGGTCTAGCCAGGCTCCAACTCAGTCAAGCTCATCCATTCCTCAAACTCATTTTTCTTCCCTGAGAATACACATCTAGCTTCGCGAAGTCTTTACAAAGACTTGTGCGGCCCAGTGAGCCATGAGACAAGGGAACACCCTGTGCTGGCTCCAGGAACAGTGAATCCTTAAGCAACACGCAGTGAGAGAATTTAGGTATCAGGGATTCCAGCTGAGAGTGTGGCCAACCAGATGAGCTGAAGCCTCAGGGAGTCTGCATGAGACTTTGGACATTTTCTCATATTTTAACAAGAAACAGCAAATTTTCACACTGAAAGAAATACCACTTGACACATGCAAGAAGTCCATTGTTGGGTCAAAAATTCTTCCCTGAGATCTTTAGGCATCTGTTTCCCAGCATCCCCTGGAGGTCAAAGACCATTTTCTCTTCAACAGAGCTGCCTCAGAGCTGTATCCCAGCCGCCTCTTTCCAAACGGAACATTAAACATATTTTCTCTCTTGTTTTCTCTTCATAGAGCCAGTTTCCTTCTGTTGCTCGCTTGAGGGGTTATCTCTTTTTAGTCACAGCACAAGGGCAATGTTTTTGCAGCCTTATCATGGAGTCATGTTCCTCGTTATCCAACTTGCCTGTCTAATAGAATTATAACTCACAAACCAGTCTTGTCACCTGATGTTGTATTTCATGGCCCATGAAACTACAAGAAGACTATAAGATTCTCCCTCACCTAAGATGTAACTGTGACTAGGCTTAATTGGTGTAGAAAAAAGCACTGGAAAAGTACTTGATTCCTTTTCTTCCTGTCTTTCTCAAGATTTCTCAACGTTGGTGTTTTGGGCTGGAAAATTCTTTGTTGTGAGGCTGTTCCTGTGCATTATAGGCTTTTAAAAATATCTCTGGCCCTCCCTGGTGGCGCAGCGGGTTAAAGCACTGCACTAAGAAGCTTAAGCCACTTCCGCATGAGCTCGATCCCCGCCTGCCTCGG
>NW_004567129.1:23766589-23770156 GCF_000260355.1 Condylura cristata | reverse complement strand
AGTGTACTTCGTCGATCTGCCTGTTCTGCTCCCCACTCTGTTCCTGGTGAATCCTCTCATCCTCCGCATCTCTGGCCTATACCCCAGTTCTGTATGAATAAATAAATAAATCTTTAAAAAAAAATTAAAGAAAAAATATCTCTGGCCCCTTACCATGAAATACCAGTAGCACCCCCTGTTGTACTAGCCGAAAATACCTGCAGATTTTTCTCTAATTGCCCAGTGGAATTTCACTGTTACTCCTCTTTTTGCCTTTTCCACATTTAACATACATGTAACACACATGCACATACACACAGGCCCACATACTTGCATGTTGAAGGGACATGCTTCTTACTAAAATTACCAGTTATTTTAGGCATTTGACTGTGGAAAATTGTACCTTTGAAAAGACACTGCTCACTGTTTCTTTAAAAATAAAATTTGGAGTTGTATAAATTATTAGGCCTATACAAAGACCTGAAATCATGTGAAGTTGAATCAGCCCCCAAACCTGCCATATCTGCCCTGGATATTGTAAATGAGAAACTCAGAAAGAAGTCGGGGGTGGAGGAGGACAATATGTGGGAATCATCTCAACTTTATAAAAATGAAATTTTGGGAATAAATTGCTTTTAGCTCTCGAGCAATTCTGGCTTCTGGATTTCAATTTAAGGCAGTAATAAATGCTGCTTTCAATTGCTCTCCACTCCGCATAAAGGCACAGGGTCAGAACAATAGCAGGGAGGCCTTGTGTGCTGAGAGGCAGTTTACAGATTAGTTGTATTGATGCCAAACAAGGAGAAGGGTCTCCTTCCCTTGAGGACTAGTATAAATGGCAATTCTCTTCCTATTCTAGATGGGATTTTTATTTTTATTAATGCAAATTATCTTTTGCAGTCCCTGTGACTTTTCCAGAAGCTGCAGAATTTCAGGTCTGCTGTACATATGAAATCACTGAACTCCAAATAGTGGTCCTTAGGGTCTGACTATTAAAAAAAAAAAAGTTCCGATTCATGGATTCAAATGGTTTTCCCATTATTTAGGATGCGAAAACCTCATATACGATATCCCCTGAATGTTTCCTTTAATACCAATGAAAAGTCAGCTTCTCCCTTTTTGAGGTAACTGTACTAAATAATATCTTTTTTGCATTTCCCCCTGCTATTGCCATTTCTTTGTTAGCAGCCCGTGTTGCTGTGGAGGCTGGAGTGGTCATATATTTAGGTTTATCTTCACAGCATCTTGGCGTGGGGTTGATGGAGAACTATGAAGGATTTCTGAAACCCTTTACTTCTGAATCCGCACCTCTCCTTTCATCGTCTGATTGTTCTTTCCTTTTTTCCTTTGTTTCTTTGGTCATATTTAATAAAATTCTTAAACATGGGGTTTCCATCAGGACGTACATTTATTCTCCATTTTGTTTATTTCACATCAGTACCCTAAACATGGCCTGAAAAAACTATTCTGCTGTATTTGGTCTAACTGTAGTGACCGCAGATCTACTGTTCTCTCTTTTAAATTATTTCTCAAGCTTTAGGTTTGTGAACTGTTTGCTGGGTGTAGAGTCCCAAAGAAATTTCACTCCAAAACATTCAGAACTTGATGTACCATGATCTTTTCCTCAACCAAATTTAGCTTCTTTATTTTCCCAAATCTCGATTAATGACTGTCTTTCCTAGTCTTTCAATTCAGAAAGAGGAGGATCATAATTCATCCTTCCTTCTTCCTGTTTGACAATGCTCTGTTGGATTTTCCACCAAGTTCTGTTACTTTTACCTCCTAAAATCCTTTTCAATTGAGGCCATCCTTTCTTCTCTGCTGTCCTAGTAAATGTTCTCCACATTTTTCTATAGTCCCCCACCAATGTCCCTCACTACGAACTTGACTCTCTTAAATTCAGCTTTCTTCCTGCAGCCAGGATGCAGCCCTCACCTGTTGAAAGACTGGTTTTCTGAGGAATAAAATCCAGCACTCACTGAACTCCAAACAGTATAGACTGAATACAGATCTACTTCTCCAGCCTCACTTTCATCAATACTTTTTTTTTAAAAAAGATTTATTTATTGATACATACAGAGTTGGGGTATAGGCCAGAGGTTCAGGGGCAGTGAGAGGATTCGCCAGAGACAGAGTAGGGAGCACAACAGGCTGACTATTGAAGTACACTGCTGAGGGGAGCAGTGGATGGGTCAGGAGAGGTCTGCTGCGCCATGTGGGTCACTTCTGGGGCGAGGATGGAACTCATGCTGAAGTGGCTTTAGCTTCTTAGTGCTGTGCCACCAGGGCGGGCCACTAATACTTTTATAATCTTTTTATTTTGATTACATTATGTAATTTTTGATTGTAATAGTATAATCCAGTGCATCAGGATTTGAGGCATAGGAGGAATCTTAATATCTGCGTATTCAGTCGGTGAGATTTAATGACTGAGGCTGACCAGAGGACTAGTGACTGGAATCGTTAAAGGTTCTTGTTTATATCTTTGCTAGGTGAGTGAGGACTTGCAACCAAATGCCTAGTGCGGTTTGGCTGGTTCATAAACATGGAGTCTCCTGGGATTGGACTTCTTACAGTGTGGTCCAGGGCTCTGAGCATGGAAGCTATTTGGTCTTTTGTGACCCAAAATCAATTTTAGCAAATCTGTCATTGTTAAGGCAGTCACAAACTGAATAGTAAAACATATATCCATTTTTTGTTCCTAATTCCTGCCACAGAGCTTCAAAATTCCTTGGAATTTTTCTGAATGATGAAAGTGTCTTTTGTTACTCAAAGTGACATTCTTTCAACCTAATCTGAATTTATGGAATGAGGAAATCCTAGTGGAACCCTAGCTAGCTTCAGCATGAGGGTCTATGTCAGAACAGCTAACCATTTGATTACTAGGAAGTAATTTTCACACAGTCTCCTCCCTTGACTTCCAGGGAGGGGAGCGGAACTGGAGATGGAGTTCTAACATGTGACCAATGATTCAGTCAAGCATGGCTTTATAATATCCTGATAAAAACTCTGAATAGTGCAGCTTGGAGAGCTTCTTGGTTGGTACATACAACAGTGTATTGGGAGAGGATGTACTCTGATTTCATGGGGACAAAAGCTCCAGTACTGGGCCCCTAGCCCTGTATACCTGTTCAACTGATTATATGCGTCATTTATAGTAACACATATATGGGTGTGAATGTATGGATGGATGTGTATATGTTTTGTACCCTTTGACTATATATTTGTGGGGTTAGTTTTTGAACTTTGTATTCTCTTTCATCTATCTGCCTATCTACCTATCACCTATCTATCTATCTATCTACATCCTATCTATCTCTGTCTCTGTTTATATAGCACTAGCATACTGTTTTGATTACTGTAACCTTATAGCATGGTTTGAAATCAATTAGTGTAATGTGTTCAGCCTTGTTCTGCTGAAAAATCTGCTGTTAGTCTTACAGAAGTTTTCTATCATACTTTGTTGCTTTCTTTTGTCATGTCTTAAAACCTCCACACATCTGTGGTTTATCTCTATATAGTCCATGAAATGTAACAACTGTAGCTCCTTAAACATATGTTAAATTATATGCCCTTTTTTTTTTTTTT
>NW_004567129.1:23756526-23765974 GCF_000260355.1 Condylura cristata | reverse complement strand
TCTGTCTCTGGTGAAGCCTCTCGCCGCCCCTGAGCCTCTGGCCTGTACCCCAGTTCTGTATGCACAAATAAATAAATCTTTAAAAAAAAATAAAATCTCTAAAAGAATCGAGATATTGTAACTGCATGGACAAATGGAATTCAGAGGGTTATTAGACTCATTTGCCTAAGGTTTTACAAATGGGAATTATGATACAGCCAGAATTAAATTTAAGCCATTTTGTTTCAAGATTTCCTTCATGTCTTTCTTTGAACACCACCTTCTCAATCACTGCCGCAGTGTCAGTAATTGATACAGTATTGCCCCACCTGTGCCACTCACTAACTTAGTTGTTAAAACTAATTCTTTGAGGCAGGTATTTTAATGTCCCAGTAGTTGAGGGAATTGTAATTAGGACAGTGGTAATTCTGATGGACAGAAACTGAATGGGCAAAGGGGAATATGTCTATAGGAAGTTCATCACTCTCCAGTTACAAACACTAAGATCTAATTGTAAGCCAGGGACCCCATTGGCTAAGGCTAGAAATGAGAGGTGTAAATAAATGAACACTGTGCATTGTTAAAGGAACATTGTTAGTTATTAGAATCAGATAAAGGAGTTCTAGTTATTAGAATCAAATAAGTCTGGTTTTAAGTTTTATTTTGAAGATTAGGGAAAAAAGCAATGTGTCAAATAAAAAGCAAAGCGATTAGTCTTAGAACTAATTTCTAGAATTGTTGTAGGAATTAGAATGCTGACTATTCTAACTGGTACTGGTTACTAGTGGGGCTGCATTTTTAAAGGTCGTTTCTAGGACTGAAGATGTAAGGGAACATAGAACTAAAGAGTCAGTCATTTTACAGGTTGAAAAAAAAAAGGAGGAGAGGAAGTGAAGATGGTGACAAGAGAATGATTAAAAAGACAGAGAGAAAAGCAAAGCAGGAGTTTGTCTAGAAGCCTAGCGCTTTGGTCTTGTGTATGAAGGTTGAGGAAGATTATGCCAAGTGGATTGTAAGAATTAAGTCATCTGTGAAAGGCAGGACCATTCTGAGATAATTGAGATTGCAAACACAAACTTTAAAGGTTAGTTTATGATTTTCCCATAGACCCAATGAGATAAAGACCAGGATCCCTTGAAGCCGGTCTCAGTAAAGTTAATTGAAGTGTGTAGTGACAGAGTGAGTAAATGGCAAATACAGAATTTATGCCCAAGTTTGTCTGACCTCAGGGTCACAGGAGTTGGTACTTGAAAAACATGTGTCCAATTGTGAGAGATGTGAAAATGACCCATCCCACCCCACTTGCTTTTCCCCAGAAGATTTGAATAGCAATTGAAAGCAGCAGCCATTATGTAACTCACATTTTGGTAACCCCCTTAGTTAGATTCTTAAGCATCTTTGAAAGTCTATAGATTAAACGGGGAAGAAATGCTACAGATAAATAAATTGACACATCCTATAATTCCCGGGTCCTGCTCCACCGCAGTGTGCAGTGAATGCAGGCTCAGTAAATGCTTGTTCACAGATCACAGTTACTTGGCTCCCTCCTGACAAAGGGAGAGGGAGAAAGCACCAGGTTTCGTGTACCTTTTAGATTTAAATGAACAATTTTTTTCTTTTCCCTTCAACAGTGGCTGTGTAAAACAAGTATTTTAAATAGTTTTTAAAAGCTTATTTTAGAGTAGTTATTCCAAGACAAAGGAGACAAATGGTTGCATTAAGACAGTTGAGTGATTAAAATGTAAACACAGGCTCAAAAAGCATAGTTAAATTGCATGCTGAAATCATAATAAAGGAGGAGAATTTTAGTGTCAAATAATTAAATCTCTTTTTACATGTACTGTTTCTGTACAAGCAAATTAAAAATCTCATCAGATCTTGCCTTCACCCTCCTCAGGAAAACAGGTTGGTGGAGTAAGTATTGTCAGCACGAAGAGTTTTCCTAATAGATTGGCTACTTTTGTTTATAAAAATGACCCCTATGTAGGCCATGTTTTAGCTTAAATGTCTACTTATTATTTAGATGGGGTAGGCAGGCAGGCAGAAAGGTAAAAGAGTGAAGATATGCACTTTTGTAGCTTACTGAATAATTGCCATAGTTAATATTTATTGAGCATTTACTAAGTGTCAGGGACTCTGTTAATTCGTTAAGTGGATTGTCTGCTTCAATTATCTCTATGAATTAAATACAAGAAAACTTAAATGTGGAGAGATTAATTTAATTTCCCAGAATCAAATAACTTGGAAGTAGGTTGGCTAATATTCAAAGCAGCTAGAGTCTGCACTCTTAACCAAGGGTTACATTCTTCATTTTCTTATCAAATTGAAGACAAATTGTCAGTCCAGGCTTTCACACCCACTGGTCACTTGTCTAATACAAACTCAACATTGACAATAACCTGGTATCTCTTAAATTTGCATCTCTGACATTCACCCTGATAGATTTGAATGTTTCAACAGTGGAAAAGATATTTTTAATGAGCTTCTGTTATCAGTAACTGACAGCTTTATAACAAGATTTGTATTACCATTAACAACAATAGTAACAGCAGAAAAGTTGCAAGAACAAGATAGTAACACCTAACAGGTACTGAGCATTTACAGATACCAGCAATGATGTTTGAAGATTATCTGTGGTTTTGCTTTTTTCTCTGTGTATTTATTTACTACTCCAACTTTTCCAAGTACTTGGTAAAATGCCTGTCCCTTTTCTCTCCCTGTCACATTACTTGGGCAAAGAGAAAATATTTCAGTCAAACTCGTCTAGTCAATGTTTTTCTCTTGGGAATTTGAACCTTGAATATAAAGATAGAGGGTAATTGGAGTTGTGTTATTTAAAATAACCCAAGAGTTGGCCCACGGGTTCCCATGTCTGAGACCCAGAACTAATCTATATCCGATTTTCCTGTGATCTATTGTTTAATTCTTTCTTAGAGTCTGTGAGTTTCTCTCAGTTCTTTCAGTGAATTTGTGACTTTTATTTTGTATTGTTTTGTTGCTAGGACAGTGCTATAGTTAGATTTATTTGGTTGCAAGTGAAAGAATATAATTCTGTCTCAGGACTTTTGGTTGGGGTTATGATCTCAAGAGTTCAAAAGATGAAACTAAAGCTCAAAAATGTTGAATGGAAGGAAAGACTCATAATTAAGTTCATTTATGTTGGTTTTCCTACCACTTCTTATGCCAAGTCTAAGGGGTACATTATAGGAAAGAAACTCTGGATTATGGGATATATTTCTTTCATAACCAGTGGACATTCTGTTGGGAGGTTTTGCTAAGACAACTCTGAGAAATGGTTCAGGTAAAGATAGCTTAAGGTCTTATAGTCTTGACTACTCTGCTCAAATGTGCAAGGATACTCAGGACATAAGGAAGATTGTCTCTTTTAACAATTACTGTTCTTTATTGCTTTTCAAACATTGTGGTCGCTATGTTAGTAATTTGAAATTTATCCTTCTGTTTGTCAGAAGCAAATTGAATGAGAGAGAAAGGGACAGACTCAATTAGTAGTGTATCAGGTCTGCTTAGAAATGAGCCAGGGCCTTCTCAGGTGAGTTAATAGGCATAGATTTGGTGCATACAGAAGATAGCATAAAAGAGAAACTGTGCAATCATATTTAGTTTGTATGTTGCTGACTTCTTGTGTTTTTAATACTTTGGTCAGAGAAGGCATAAAATCCTAAAACCAACATGATGTATGTACACATATAGTTACATAAATATTGAGAAATGAAAACGTAATTATTGCCAATGAGTATTTTGTTGTAGATATTTAGTAAACATTTGCTTTAATTCAGGTATCCTGTTGGATGCTATGAAAGTAGGGATGAGCAAAATAGATTTGGCTTCTGTGCTCAAGGGGCTTGCCATCTACTGATATTTATAGAGGAAAGCTCAGATTTATGGTAGACATACTAATGTTTTTGCAGCACCTCTAAACAAGTCCTTCCATGTCCACTCTTCAGGGATTTTTTAAAAAATATTTACTTATTTATGAATAAAGCACTGGGGTATGGGCCAGAGGTGCAGGGGCAGTGAGAGGATTCACAAGAGACAGAGTGGGGAGCAGAATAGGCCGACTGATGAAGTACACCGGTGAGGGGAGCAATGGGCAGGTCAGGAGAAGTCTGCCGCACCATGTGGGTCAGCTCCAGGGGGGGGATCGAACTCTCACTGAAGTGGCTGCGACTAGCTTGCAGTGCTGTGCCCTAATCTGTTGCACCACCAGGGAGGGCCCTCTTCCTGGATCTTATGTATAATCTAGAAATGGAAATATTACAACAATAATAACCAACATACAAAGAAATTAAAGCATGCACAAGTAATGATTTGTCAAAGATTATCCCTCTGGAAGTATCTGAAGGTACATTTACAAACTCTTCTTATAAATCTCATTTATTCATTCAACAATATTTGACTTCTATGTGCTGGACGCAGTGCTATATACAAAAGCAATTGCTATTTGAGCCCCCTATGTCCTATAAGAATATTTACCATGGTGTTTAGTCCATACAGGGTGGTTTTCTTTCCTTTACCAGGTAAATCTTGTCTTCCAGATTCAAGTTGATGATCCTCAACACAGCCTTCACTACATTCAAATGGCTCCCAGGGACTTCCGCTCTGTGGTAGAATCACCTCCTTATTTATAATCACTTCTGTATTTATGTATCACCTCCTTATTTATGTTTCTGTCTCCTAAATACAGGGTTTCTAACTAGACTGGATGCTCCTAGAGTTCCTATTTTTGTTAATCATGTTTCTCCCCCCCCCCCAATTTATAGTAGAGTTTATGGCACATTGTCTGAACGCAAAACCTACTTATCAATTGAATGTCTTATAAAGGTACTCTAAATATAGTTTAGAGTAGCTATCATTTAACTTGCAGGTTGTGACAGGTATTAAATTCATTTTTCCCAAGAGGAAATCTAAATTCAATAGGTTGAGTAGGGGTCTCTGACAGAGCTGGGATGCCCAGGTCAGTGGGCATCCACGTCAGTGAAACTAGCAGCCATAACAGAGCTGTTGTTCATGTCCTTTAGGATATAAGTTTTCTCCAAGCCATCTTCCCCCCCTCCTTTGTATTTTGTAAGTAACTTGCATGGGTCTATCGATTGTCTTTCTTATAGACCCATAGCTTGATCCCCAGACTTATATTTTCTTTCCTCCTATTTCCTGCTACAAGTCTAAGCAACACACAGCAGGAGATGATCAGCAAGAAAAGGCTGGCAGGGGAAGAATCTGTAATTAAACGAACAAGCAATAGCAGACAGTATCCACAGGCAGTACCACCTGGACTGTCCTTCTAGCCAATGCAAATGTGACCTTCCAGAGGCCTGGGTCTGGGGGCATTAGAAGCTTTTGCTGCTGCAGCAGAAATCACTTGGGGGAGAAGTGGTGAGAACTGGAGGGAGGTGACTTTGGTACACGGACCACTGTTCCCTGGGCAGAGACAGCAGGCCTGGTCTTCAAAAGCCTGCTGCTGTTTTGTGTGTTCAGAAGTCATTTGGAAAATGCCATCATGTCAACTTTATTTCCTTAGCCCTCTAGGGGTACTCAGCGGTGGCCATAAATAATCCCCTCTGAGGCTGAACATTACTGTAAGGTATCCACTGCACTGGGCTTAATTTCAAATGTGCCAGAGTGGGAATTTTTAATGAACTTTATTTTTTATAAAGCTTATCATTTTTTTCTAATGACAAGAGAAATAAGCACACATTGTAGAAAAAACTTGAGATTATAGACAAGTATCAAGCAATAGGGAAAATATCTGTAGCCTGTTGTTTACCCCAAGTTTCTTAAGGAATATGATCACCTCTCTCTTACAAGTTTACAAGTTTTTTTTTGAGTTGGAGCACTAGAAATACTAAATATCTTATGGGACATTCACATACCAGGTCTTCTAACTTCACCACACAAGTTAAAGTAATGGGCCCTCCTTGGTGGCACAGTGGGTAAGGATGCAACACTGCAAGCTAACTGCAGGTTCGATCCCAGATCTGGAGGTGATCCACATGGATCAGCAGACATCTCCTGTCTCGTCTGCTGCCCTTCAGCAGTGTACTTTATTGATCTGCCTATTCTGCTCCCCATCTGTCTCTGGTGAAGCCTCTCATTGCCCCTTCACCTCTGGCTTGTACCCCACTTCTGTATACATAAATAAATAAATCTTTAAAAAAATTTAAACTAATTATAGTACTATTACTATGCTCCAGAGTTCATGAGGCCGGATTCTGATTCATTGAATTTTTAGTTTCTCCTGGATTTACCAACCAAATTCCCTACAGGACTTAGGGCATAGTTATCCTTGTCAAGTTCCATTTTCCATGAGAAGGTTGTTTCCCAGGGGGCAGGATCTATTTCTAAACCTCCCACTGCTCAGAATAGAATGAGTTAATGGAGGGCAGAGACGGTGAATGGATGGAGGGATGGAGGAGTGGGGATCATGAATTCTGTTGGAGTGTTTAGTAGTTGTATGTAAACTTTGACCTTTCCATAATTTACTAAGCAGGTGTGGTGTGCTTTCACAGTGGTTCGCTACTCAGCAATGCTCTCTTCTCTGGAATGACTCCCAGGAGACACTTCACATAATATTTGATCTTTTTGTCACCACTGGAGAGCTGGGTGGTGACCTGACAACTAGTGGGTAGAAGTCAAGGATGGGTCTAAACAGCTTACAATGTCCAGGATACTGCTCTCCCTCTCCCCCAACAAAGGATCAGATTGTCAGTACCCTAAATATCAATAGTGCCAAGGCTGAGAAGGCCTGGTTTAGCAGACAGCCGCACAGGCTTTGCTGGCCTCATGGGGAGAGTAGAGAGTAGGAGATTAGATAGCACAGTGAGTACAGTGGACGCCTATAGGTCAAACATGGAGGATCTTGTGTGCAGATAAGCAAGATTATAAAAGTGACAATAAAACGATGCCATCTCTTCTATTAAGAAAAAAATCATCTTCTTTTCTTGGCACAGATGGTCTTATGCCTATAAATCTGCCATTCTTTCAGTAATCACATGAAGAAAATGGATGATTTAAAGCAGGTATAAGGTTTATCTTGCAGAAGGAAAGTGTGGGTGTCTGAAGAAGAATAGTAAACATAAATCCTGCTTTACATCTGAGAAGCAAAGCTATTTGGAGTATAACACAGCTTCCATCTGAACTGTGGCTGAAAGAGAGGTATAAGATATGGTCAATGATTTTAAATGATTTATGAGGATTTCTATAAAAGAAATACAAAGGCCTGGGTAGAGCCAAGTCTTTCTGATGTGTCATAATAGAATTTTATACTGTTTTTCTCATCTTCAAATAAAGTTCAGTAGTATAGATTGATTGTTACCTTGTATTAATACTTTTTACGCTGCCTGTCAGAATGCTTTATTCAAAGAGACAGATTTATATTTCACAAGGAAATAGTTTCTAAAACTCTTCCATTAATAATTTTGCTCTGAAAGAAAACCCTGTTTCAGTTATTCTACCCTTAGATGGGGGAGATTAACCCAGAATGAGCTCTGTGCATGAAAAAATAGTGTTTAAGTAAGGCATAGTAATTTAATGCTGTGAAAGAAAACACAGAAAAATGACTAGTCTCTTTACATGAAAATCTACTAATGTTTCCTTTGGTTTTCCATTGCCATGAAATTAACTGGTGGAAAATACCCTTAGTAATTCATGTTACCCAAGCACATAGCTGCTGATGCAATTTACTTTACCAGCATATTTTTGCAGGGTATCCAAACAAAATCACTTCTAGGAAGAAAGACATAAAAATAGGAAGCAGTAGTATTCTGTTTGCTTGAAACAGTCTTTTTCCTTCCTCTTTTTCTCCTTATTAATCCATCTGTTACTTCTTCATTAAACCATTATGGAACAACTACAGTGTTCTCAGCAAAGTTCTTGGACCAGAGAACTCAGTAGTGAAAACAGAGCAAATAAAACTAACTCATTTCTGTGTGCTGAGCACTGTCCAGGGCACTGAATGGATGGAGTTGTCCAGATTGTGTGGAAACCTGTGTCGAGAAGAATGCCATGTGAGAAAAGGTTAGGATCAGAAATTGGAACTTTGGTTTTTACCTGATATTATGGTCCACCAGCTCTGTGACCTTGAATAAATGCCTTAACCTTTTTTATTAAGTTTTTATCCAGATGTGAAATCAAAGTTTTGTGTAACTGAGATTGCTTATTTAATGAAAGAAGGGTGGCCTTTGACTAGCATTTATCTCATAAGCATTCCTGGAGTAAGTGCACTGAATTAAGTACTTATTGAATGGTAGTGAGGGCCAAGACACAAAAATAATGAAGTTCATGCCACTGAGGAATTAACAACAAGAAAAACAAATATATAACCTCATATTTGACTGTTAAGCTAAAGCAAATCTGTTACTACAAGTTTGATGCAACAGGAGAAAATTTCATAGCTAATTCATTTAGCAATCATACATATGTTCAAGTATTTTGACCACTATTTACAGGGCCTAACTTATTTAAATAGATCTTGAGAGGAATATTTTCTGCTTGCTTCTCTACTTTCTACTCTTTTCCACCTTGTCTCACACCATGAGAGGCTGAATGGTGTAGACTGTCCATGGAAAGAGAGGTAGAGGGTAACTTTGGTTATTTATTTCCCTGTATCTTCATTGTGTACCTCACTGTGGTCTTGCTTTTTTCTTTTGAGTGAAATTTGTACAATAACTCATTACACACAATGCTTTCCATGGGAAGGAATCACTTCTAACCCAATCAGAACTTGGGGTAGAAATGGAGCTATGGTATGGAGTTGTAGTGAAAATTAAATTAGTAAATGCATATAAAAGGGTAGGTTGGGATAGTGGCCTGATCTAGTAAATGCTCAGTTAATGTTATTTATATTGTTACTAGCTCCTAATATAATCATCATTATTAGCCCCTAGTAATAGTAAGCTGTGTTCAGTAAAAAAAAAAATACCTGTTTAAAGACAGGTATGAAGATATGAAGGGACACACATAAGACTATAGGTTGAAAGTTACAGAATATTGTTTAAGATTTTAAAATACTTTTATCAGTCTATAGGAAAACTTATTAACTTTTCCATCTTAATAAAATTGACTTATTTATTATCTTTGTGATCACTAGAAAACAAAAATTATTTATGTCATTAATAATTGATATACCCTTATATTAAATTAGATAATGTGTAGGTCAAGGATGCTTTTATTTTTCTCTATTGTACAGCCACTTAACTTTGTTAATTCACTTCATTATTTAGTTCTTGTCATAGTTGTTTTTTCCCTCCTTTCCATGCCAGAGATAACCTTTAGGAGAATGTTGGGCAGACAGGGTGTCTCAAAAGTAAATGCCCACAGACATATATACAATGGAATATTACGCAGCAACCAAAAAAGAGAAACACATGTCTTTGGCAGCAACTTGGATGGAGCTGGAAAAGATCATGCTTAGTGAGATAAGCCAGAAAGAGAAAGAAAAATACCGGATGGT
>NW_004567129.1:23547433-23756296 GCF_000260355.1 Condylura cristata | reverse complement strand
ATAAAATTAAAAAAAAAAAAAAGTAAATGCCCACAGAGAATCCCCACTAAATGGGCAGGAGTACCAGTGAATGTCTTTCACTTTCATGTTTCCAGGAATAGTTGTGCACATGCTGTCCTGGCTCCAGTGGAGTCATTATGGCCAACTTGGTAATGCACGTTTCTCCTTAACATTCCTTCCTTTAATTCTCTCCTGCTCCCAATGATCAGTTTCCAAATAAGGTTTTGGTCCATGTAGGGTCATTCTGAAGTGTCAGATAGGCTTTCTCAGCATGCTCAGAGTAAGCATCCTCCTATAAGTGTCATTTTGGTGTGGGGATCTAATGGCCACTTATGGCCCTGTGAGCCTTAGAAGGTCTGTTACTATTATTTGAAGAATGCAGATTATTTCAAGTTGAGCACTCAAAATCATACCAACTAAGGGAAGCTTTTTCTTTGTCTCAAGAAAACAATAATTGTTCCCCCTTTCCATGGCCTTGAAAAATGTGGTTTGAGGGCAGCATCCAGGTGCAGATTTATCAGTGAAGCTGTCCCTCTAGCTAAGAATCTTGGATTATCACTCAGATATTATTATTCTCAAACTGAAGATGAGTGATCTGTCATCTGCCGTTTCATCTGTTCTCTTTCCTTGATGCTCCACGTCCTTAAAAACACAGGATGACTATCTGTGGTCTGCCTTATCATATTTTAGAATTTATTGCAATGTAAATTCTCCATATATATGTTATCAAATGTGGTCATTTTTTTTTTCTCTACTAAGCTGTTTGATGTTAATTTGTTCATCTGTCAAGTGTCAGAAGGACCCAGATGGGATGGGGGTTTTCCCCTGTACATTGACATAACACACTCCTTTCTTAGACTCTACTGTTGAAACTAGGGAATCCTTATTTTCAACCAAAATGGTAGAAATAATGGTATTCCTTGAGCAAGTGCATGCATAGTGTCTTCTGACATTTTGGGTAAAAGACAACCACAGGCTAATAAATCCCAGGGATTACATCATGTCTTGTTTGTTTGTTTGTTTTTTTGTTGTTTGTTTTTTTGCAAGAATCCAAGAAAACTCTAGGTATCTAAGTTCATAGGGAATTAATGAAACATTAGACAGGGTGCCACAACACTAATATTTGCATCTCAGGAAGGAGAGCAAGTGGAAGAACTTTTGGAACATCAGGAGTAGAAGTGTAAAGGACATGGCTTTGAAGTACCATGTTGAGATGCCTCACTGCAGCTATTTTTGTCTCTGCATCCCAATAAACAGTCATATTCCAGGTGGTAGATCTATGTCTAATATAGAGTCTCTTATTTTGGACTCCAAAATATCCTAGAGTGGGGAAAGGCAGAATCCAAAGGTGAAGATCATGGCCAGCTGTAATACCCAACTCAGTTGTAAACTCAGCTTTCTTCTTTTATTATTGTAGGACTTCAGCAAATCACAGGTTCTCTCTCTAGTGACCTCTGGGAAAGAGTGAATATAAGCAGGTGAACTTTACCTTATCTACTAGCTCTCACTTATGATTATTTTTTAAAGGTTTCTTTATTGAAGCATATGGAACTGGGGTACAGAACAGAGGTACAGGGAAGGCGAGAGGCTTCACCAAAGACAGAGTGGAGAGCAGAACAGGCTGACCGACGAAGTACACTGCTGAGGGGGGCAGCGGTCTGGTCATTAGAGGTCTGCCGCACCATGTGGGTCACCTCCAGGGTGGGGATCGAACTCGTGCTGTAGTGGCTTAAGCTGCTCAGTGCTGTGCTATAACCCGCTGCACTGCCAGGGAGGGGTCTCTCACTTATTTTTTAAAAACAATCCATAATTTTGCTTTTGTTGGATCTTAAGTATTCTAGTCTTAACATCTTCCCTCTGCTTCAGTAGTGATTTATGCTTAAATCTGCTGATGGCATTTTGACTATTGAAACCACAACTGAAAATGCCTATAATGGTAGCAGCCTAAAAATAAAAATTAAACACCACCATATCTACAGGTGGTAAGGTGATAACTAGATGGCAGTCGTGACTCAGCATATGCACAGAATGGAAGGAAATGCCTTCCTTGAAGTAGTAAGGGAATGAATGGGCCTGGGCAGTCACTCTGTTGTCTTTAGGAAAGAAAGCATTCTTTTATCAGGCAATTGATATTTGAGAAAATTGTTGTGGGGCAGGGTGAGGGGCACCCCAGGATTCCCAAACCTGCCTGCTCTAAATAGGTTCTACCAACTGTCACATGGAAACAAAACATAACGCCTTTAGTGGGAAGGAATTTTAATTCAATTAGTATGCAATAAAGACAAGAGAAGAGAAAGAATAAGTAAAATCATGGCAAATCAAACATCCAGAGTTACTTATCCACTCATGGTAAATGCCCAGTCAACAGGTTTTGCCCAAGGAGGACCTCTGAGGTCCCAGTTACTGCTACCAGTCTAAGGCACCTTCTGATGGGGACGCATAGGAAAGGAGCAGAAGGGGCCAGGCGAGTCAGGGATGAGAGGAGCAAAATCAAAATCAAAGTCAAAGCAGCCATTGTTAACCTCCCCAGGGTCCCTACCCCACTTCTGTTTCAAGTGTTCCTTCCGTGTCACCCCTGTACCTGGTACAAGTCCAAGGACAAGAAGCAAGTACAGCTTCTTCACATGTCTCTCTGCTCCATATATCTCCTCCAGGTCTCCTTGCTCCCCATTTCTCTCCAGTCTCTTCTCCAGCTTCTCCCTGTGCAGCTCTACATCCTTGGGTTGGGCAGGGAACCTAGAATCTCCCCTTTCCCTGGTAACTACCCCGTTATTCTATCAGTATTATATTTTTCTCCTTGTCAGTTTCTCCAGCTTTTTCCAAGTTCTCCTAAATATTAGAGCATTACAATACAGATTTAGTTGAATAATGTGAAAATGCCTTTAGGTTTATTTACTATGTTATTACTTGGTTGACTCTGTCTTCCAAAAGGAGTCTAAGTCAGTTGTATTGATTAAAGACGATGACATGTGTTGTCCCATTATAATAACTTCATTGTATTTGTTATCACCTCTCTTAAGCCAACCACAGTGCATCCCATACCCATGAAAGGCAATTTATGTGTTTTTTTGAGCCCTTTTTGAAATAGTTCACTTCTTTTCTATTCCTCCCTTCTTAGTATGAAGCATGGTAACTAGAGATAAACAGCCTGGAAATCTTGAGTAACAACCTCTTGCTCAGTTCTGGTATGCCATGTACTGCCACCAAAGTTAACCATGAAGCTAGATGTACCTGAAAAATCCTGTGACTACTGACACATTACTCACTCCCTGGTATAAAACTATACAACTTTGTTACAAGGCATCCCCAATGTGAATTGGGTTGCCTGATTGTGGGTCCTCACCTGCGCACTTAAAGGGTCTTAAGAGGTAAAACTCAATTGCAGGTGCATACAAAAAGGTTAACAAAGGGTTTATTAATAAAAGAAGAGGAATGGTAACTCAGTGAATTAGAGAGGGTGATAAATTGGTGAATGCGCCCTACCAGTTCCACTGATCCCAGTGGCTCGCTGAGAGCAGGCAAAAAGCCAAGAGTCAAGCAATGAACCAAGCAGCCAAGAGACCGCCAGTGCCCACATGTCTGGTTTTATACCGAACCTGGCTACTTAACTCCACACTCCGGTCATAGCAATTCCTTTGATGATGATGGGATTTGTAGTTTTGGTGTCTGGGGTGGAGGTGGAGTCCACAAAACATATCTGTAGCATTCGTTCAGGACATCCTTTCTCCTTAACGACTTCTTGGTCTGCACTCACTTCATTTATGGCCATGTTCAAATGCCAGTGAAAACCTGCTTCTTGTTAGCCCTGGTGTCCAAGTGTTCTTTGTGCCATATAACACTGTGATGCCACAGACCTTCATCACATCCATTTCTTCTTTAGATAAATTTACTCTGATGCTCCCTAATGTCATTTTGGTAAGACTTAGGGTTCAACAAATGGGGTCTTTGGGTAACCTCTGAGGAAAGTTACAGCTGAGCTCCCCTTTCAGTGCCATGAGGCAAGTTTACCCAGGAGATAAAGATTTCTGCACCAAGGCAGGCAAAAGTTACAGTTTAAAGGAACAGGTCTATTAGGAAAAGGAGAAAAGAAAATGAAGGCACTTGCATAGACACAGATGGGCAGTCTTAGGGTAGGGCTGCATCTAGGCAGGGCAGAAATTGTGCCGATAGAGTGGTCTTTTGGGGAGCGGTTCATTCCTTTGTGGAATTGTTATCTATTGTTCAGTTCATCACACTAAGGGTATGGCTAGGCTTATTTGTAAGGACAGGTGATTCTCAATAGCTCTCAATCTCCATGTCCCCACCTCTGCTGTGTGCCTCAGGATACTTCCTACAGTGTTCTATGCCTAGGGATTTTAATTTTTTTAATTATATTTTTAATTTTTTTTGCATTGGTCTACATTTTGTGCATTTTTTTTCATCTTCCATTGGCTTCCTACCACCAATTCACCCTTGTGCCATCACCACAGTCCATTGCACTCTTCCCACCCCAGTTCCGATTCCTTTCTCCCTTCACCCCCATAAAATGTCTCTGGTTTATAGTTGTTTATTTTTTTCATTTTTACTCTATTACATTTGTTTCTCTCTCTCTTTTTTTTTTTTCCTGATCCCTTATGCTCCTGCTATGAGTGAAACCATCTAGTATTTTTCTTTTTCTTTCAGGCTTATTTCACTAAGTATGATCCCTTCCAGATCCATCCATGTTGCTGCAAAAGGCATGGGATTTTCATTTTTAAGGCTGGTTTAATAACTAAGTTGATCATGTCAACCCCCACCTCTGGTTTCTGTTTTTTTGACGTCTACATCCTAAATTTTCTACACTTAGCTTCCTTCACTTCCTGCTAACAGAAAGGGGTATGAGTGAAGATTCTTAGTGCACCAGGGTGGTCCCCGGGGGAAGGGGAGTTTCTAGGTTCTCTGCCCCACGGGTGGAGTTGAACAGGGAGAAAACTGGAAGAAGGATGGAGAATGGGGAGACCTGGAGGAGGTAGATGGAGCAGAGAGACATGTGAAGAACCTGCACTTGCTTCTATGCCCTGAACTGGTGCGCGGCCTTAGGGAACGCGGAGGGAGACTCTTTGAAACAGGCCTGGGTGAGAGACCTGTGGGGAGGCTGACAATGGCCTTGTTTTTGATTTTGCTCTTTTCCTTCCAGATTTGCCTGGTTCCTTCTGTACCTTTCCTTGAGTCCCCACCTGAAGGCACCTTAGACAGTGGCCAGCTTTTAAGTTTCAGGGGTCCTGCATCGGGCAGACCCTTTTGGCTGGGCATTTACTGGGAGTGGATGAGTAACTATGGGTGCTTGATTTGGAAACTGTTTATCTGTTCTTTGCCTTCTGTTGTCTTTATTGCTCATTAATTGTATTGATGTTTATTAATGCTCCTTTTCATTGAAGGTCTTGTGTACTAGATTGTGTTTTGTCTTGATGTGGTTGATGGCACAAATTATTTAGAGTAGGCATCCTGGGGTGCCCATCACCTTGCCTGCAACAATGTGATGATTCAGTATATATATTCTTTCTTTTCTAAAATTAGCCATTAAAAAATAAAGAGGAACTTTTTTTTTAATCCAAAGCAGTATGTATTAATTCTGGTTCTGAATACACTTGTTCCGTCTGCACTTTCTTGACTGAATGTGTGATAGATGGGTTTATATCTCAATTTACCTCTGCAGTCTAATATAGACGTGTCTTCTTATACCCCTTTAAAGCCAGATGGGAGCATAAATCTTAAATAATAAATAAATAAAAATATGATAAAAGATCACTATGCTGGTTAGCTTATACCATAAAAATGAATCCAATAAGCATATAAATATATGTGAATTCTGAAATAAAATACCATCTGCTTTTATAGAAAAAAACACATTAATTTTATATCACAACATGTTATCCTGTGGAAATTCAATTCAGTGATATAAATAAAGTATCTAAATATGTGGAATGCTCAAATTATCTTCCTGTTTCTGCCAAATGAAAATATATACATATATTTTTCTTCAGTAATGTGCACTTAACTGAGTTAGATTTTTTTAACGTTTGGAACTGGCAGATTTCCCCAGAGTTGCATCAGATATCAGAATCAAGGGTTATTAACATTACAAAGAGCACCACTGTCCTACAGTGTCCCCTTTATCATTTTGAGCAGCTGCCTCAAGGCAATGCCTTTAACCTTGGGAAATGTGATAGAAATTCTGGGTAGTCAAAACCTGCCAGTAGATTTCCTCAACTGGGATCTACTGTAAACTTTCTTTTGCTGCAACACAGGAGAAGATGAAACTCCTATTATCATTTGATGCTTATCAGCTTATCATTTCCATTCATTCCTTTCACATCCCCTGAATGCTCTTCCCTCTAAACAGCTATATCCCATTTGCTAGTAGGAAGTTGTTTTCCCCACTGAGAAGTTAGGCCTCTGAGTAAAGTGTGTTAAATATTTAAAAATAAATGCCCAGCTGACTTCCTTCCAGGTGTTTTAAAGCTAGACACTAACTTTGACTTTTTTTTGGTAGAAATTTATTTTCTATTTTGGTGACAAAAGTTTTTGTGTGATTATTTGTTTAAAATGAGAAATCAATAAGCAGCAGAGCCTGGGTCCAACTGCTGGAGGTATTACAGGGCAGGGAGAGGGCACCGCTGAACCCCCAAACCTGCCTGCTCTAAATAGGTTCTGCCATCCGCTGCATCAAGACAAAACATATAAGACCTTTAAATTAGTGGTGCAATACAGAAGAGACAAAGAATATAGTTTCTAAATCAAACACCCAAGATTCCCCATTCCCTCATGGATAGAAGTTCACCCAAAAAGTGCAGGCCCAAAGCCAGGCCTGAAAGCCTGTCACAAGCCTAAAGCACCTTCTGGTTGGGACCCATGGAAAAGGGTCAGAAATGGCCAGACGCGTATAGGAGGAAAAGAACAAAATCAAAATCAAGGTAAACGCTGCTGTAGTCACCTCCACACAGGTCTCTCACCCACATCTGTTTCTACCAGTCCAGGTCCAAGAACAAGAGCTGCTTCTTCACATGTCTCTCTGCTCCACGCGCCTCCCTCAGTCCTCCTTCTGGCTCCATCCTGCTTCCATCCTCTTCAGTCTCCTCTCCAGATTCTTCTCCTCCCTGCTCAGCTCTACCCTCCTTCTGGATAGGGCAGGGAACCTGCAACCCTTGTTCCTGAGGACCACCCCGCTACAGGGGAACAGGGCTTTTTGGGTGCCATAGCCATCCAAGGACAGTATTAACCACAGACTGAGACCTTTAAAGAAGCACATGGGCCAGTTTCAGGAAAGTGAGACTTAAGGCTCTATATTTTTGATCCAGTAATCTCAATTCTGGAAATCTGTCTTGAGATAATATATTTATGAAGTGAATGGGCTACTATTGCTTTATGCCAGGGGCTATCATCTCTTTTAATTCTTAAAACAATCCCATGAATTTCAAGATCACAAACAAGAAGACTTGAGACATAGAGTTTGATTAGTTTTCCAAGATCCCAAACAGGACATAGTCCTTAGGTCTTCAACCCAGGGCATCTAGCATAAGTGTTTGACCACATAATCACTAGAACTCAACACTTGGTGCTGCATTTTATCTGCTAAAATACTTGTTGTCATGACATTTATGATAATCCAAGAGTTAAAAACATGCAAAGGGAACTGTTAAATAAGTCATGTTGTATAAGATGATATAAACAAAGTTTTTATATTGATGGCTTTGAAAGTAATCTTAAGTGTAAAAATTAGGACAAAATGGTGTGGCAGACTTCTCTAGTCTCACCCTGCGCTCCCCTGAGCGGTGGACTTAGTCAATCTGTCTGTTCTATTTCCCTGCTTTGTCTCTGGTGAATCCTCTCACGGCCCCTGAGCCTCTGGTCTGTACCCCAGTTCTGTATGCATAAATAAATAAATCTTTTAAAAAAGAAGTTAGGACAAAATGCATTTATTTAAGCTACAAATAGCAAAAGATCAAGGAACATATTTACATCAAACTCACTAGAGATTATATAAAAGCTGTATAAATATGTTTGAATATTTATCTCTATTCTACATTATTCTATATTTTCTGTTTGTTTCCAAGTCTGTTATTGTACAAATAATAAATACCTTTATTTTAAACTTTGACATTTAAAAATTAGCTGTCAAGGGCATTGAAATGTTTTTTAACTTGGCTTAAGTTAAAAATTCTTTTTGAGAGATTACTCTATAGTTACCAAAAAGGAGAAAATATTGACTTTCACTCTCATTTTTAGTTAGTATATCAAGAGTTACAGGATTTTCTGATGCCAGGGTCAATGTACTAATCTTTCTAGAAGGTTACAGAGAGAAAAATTTTGCTGCAGAGAACAAAGAGGTTTAGATTTACAAAAACTGCAGGTTATGTACATTTAGTGACATCTGGTATCAGACTTCTTTATAAATGTAGGGTTTAAAAATATTTGAGCATTTCTATGTTCGGTTCATGGCTATTTATATCTGTGAACTATCCTCCTACTCAGATATCTCCATTTGGGTATGGTTGTTCACTTAAAAATTTAACAGAAAATGAATTATTTGGCATTTAATTCATAGTGAAAATTGCAAGCTCTAGCAATTGTCCTAAGAAATGACATTGATAGAACAAAATGATCAATTAGTCGATATATATGTATAGGTATACACTCGCGCACACACACACACACACACATATTTCTCCCAGTTCCACTGGAAAACAAAACAAAACAAAACAAAACAAACACTGCATTTTTTAGCGAGATGGAAATCCTTCACTCTTAAGTGGCTTATCCTTGATCCTCAAGTTTGAGATTAAACTTTGACTGTATAGGTCATCTGGGGCCCATCTTGCAGATCTATTTTCTCACTTCCCAGTTCTAATCTTATCTTTTACTTCCTCGTAGTATAGAAAGATTTATCCATTAAAGGCTAATTTATTTCTTCTCTATAGGTTTTTGACAATTTTTGTCCTTAAGATACCGCTGAGGCAATATCCTTGTCCTTCATCTCAAAGTTTATTTTCTTAGTTTGTTTTTTAATTCCGAAGTCTATGTTTCTTGCAGTATAGACAGTGTTCTCATATTTTGCTTGTCAAATAAATTATAAAAAAACAAGCAAACAAACAAAAACCGAGTTTGTCCCTTTGATAGCTCTGTGCAATCTAGTGGAACTTTCTACTATGGTGGAAATGGTATTATATATTCTTGCTGTCCAATATGGTCGCCACAAACCACATGTGGCTGTTGAACACTTGACATGTGACCAAACTGGGTCTTTTGTTCATACCTAGAAAGCCCATTCTGAACCAGGAGTATGCTTTTGAATGGAGGATTTTATTCCATGGTGGATTTTATTCCTCTCCCTCAAGGGAGGTAATAGGGCAGACACTCCAAAAACTCAGCTCCCTCAACTGTGGGAGTGCTGAGATTGTATGAGGGGAACAAATGTGAGGGAAGCAATCTGAGAAGGTGCTGAGCAGTCTAGGTGACAGGAATCAAGCTCTTTGACTATCCCAGCAGGGCATTTTCTCAGCAATCAGCAGGTGTTTGTTTCTGATACCACGATCAGCCTCAAAGGGACACTGAGTTTCTACTAGTGATGTGCAACCACCATTTTTCTAAGTTTCTGGGATCAAGTTAACAGTTAATCACAAGGTGGGGTAGGGGAAAGAGGATGATTAGAGTTTAACTGTGCTTATTCCTAATTTTTAGTCTAGGAGATTTTTGGTTGTAAAATAGAGAAGATCTGGCTATAGCTTGTGCAACTGGGGAACTGAATTTCTAATTTTATTTAATTTTAATAGAAGTAACCACATGTCACTCGCGGCTGTCATATCAGTGCAGATTTAGATGTGGATTAATAAAATACTAATCTATTGCTATGTTTGGAGAGAAAATGGAGCACAGCAGAATATTCATTTTCTATTCCATTGACAGTCTCCTATAACCTTTCCCTTGTTTCTCTTTCCTCCTCTTCCTTTGTTCCTTTCTCCTTGATTTTTAAATAAGGGCTTTTGATACATGGTTAGCTATGTAGAGATAGGAAATATTGAGGCCTTATGGAAGAAATGGTGATTGTTTGCTCATAAACCAAACAGAGGGAATTGGCTGTGGAGAAAGCTAAAGATTTCTCTTTTAATTTTGTTCAGGGACAAAATAATGTAAATTTGACAAGTGTCCTCTAAGTTATCTAATATTCATGAATCCTGACCAGCTAATAAATTCTCTTCTTTGTGTAAGCTAGTTTGAAATTGATTTCTCTCAACTAAAAAATTCTCCTTAATTCAAAAAGATAGTATGAAGATCATTTGAATGTGAAATGGGATGGTACTGTGATTACTTCAAAAGTTTCTTTTCTTTTTTACCTGAATTTCATCTGATAGCATACATGTGATAATATTCTCTTAACTGGATTTCATGGAAACCCCACGATTCTCATGTTTTGGAGAAAAGAAATATTCTGGAGAATCCATGGTGCTTCCCAATGTCTTGCTCTCCATTTCTCTTAAATTATCTGATACTTGTGAGTCATTTTAATTCGTATTAAGTATGCCATTGATATCTTCCTTGGCTCTATGCCATGTGATAGGCCACAAAGTCTGCAGCCGCTTGGTGGTTTCCATGCTGGGCACAGCTGTCAGCATCTTTTGGT
This sequence comes from Condylura cristata, assembly GCF_000260355.1. Lineage (NCBI taxonomy): Eukaryota > Metazoa > Chordata > Mammalia > Eulipotyphla > Talpidae > Condylura > Condylura cristata. Next base: position 23,745,660 of record NW_004567129.1, on the reverse strand, counting down.
CATTTCTGAGAATCTGATGCCACTGGCAAGACCTCAGAAGCAAGTTGAGAGTAACTGGGGCTTCTCTTTTAGCAATGGAGGGGGATTAGAAAGATCATCTCCCAGTTGTTCCCTGTATCCCAGCCTTTTTTTTTTTTTTTTTTTCAAGCAGAAGACGGCATACGAGATGTCGAGCAGTGACTGGAGTTCAGACGTGTGCTCTTCCGATCTTGTACAACCGCTGTTGTTTCCACTCCTTCTCTGTGTAGCAATTTTTTTTTTTTTTTTTTTTGGCGGCTCCTCCGTTTTGCTGATGAAAAACTCAGATTATTTTTCTTCATTTTTTTCCTATTCACATTCCCCAGTGCACAGAAGGAAATCTGAATTGTCCCATTTTTCATTGCATTACTTGCTGTTTTAGCACAATACTGTGTTTGAAGTTATAGCACAAAGAAAAAGCTGTTACACAAAAGGCATATGCCCTGCCTCTTGGAACAGGCTTGCCAGATTCATCCCCTGAGCCATGGGCTGTGAATCAACTTATTAGTCTTTACTAAAAGGCTAATGGAAGTAGAAGGACTGTCCTCTTCAGTTATTCAGTGACTGTTTGGCTCATTAATATGATTTGGATTTGCAGTGAGACAGCTAAAAGAAGCTTAAATCCATCAATTTAGAGGCAAAGGGTAGGATTTTCAAATGTTGCAAAGGGGTAGAAGAAATGATACTATTCAAGGTAGGGAGGAAATAAATGTGAGAGTTCTTCAATTAAGTAAAAATTATTAGGATAGGGCAAGTAAAATTTACAAATGACCAAAGAGTTTTTGGAATACTTGTTGAATGTTCAGTACAATAAATACTAACATAAAAGCTAAACAGTCTGTTTTTTGGACCATGTTCATAGATTAGTAGGTTCGTAATGTTCATGACAATGTTACCGTGAACATTATCCTCATATGTATCTTTCTGTTGGTATTACTCAAAGTTTATTCCCTTGCTGTGGTGAAATAATCTTATTTATTCATCATAATAATTTTGTGAAATAGACAAATTAAACCCCATTTTATATATGAGTAAACTGAGACTAAAGGAGACAAAAGCTTGCTTATGTTCGAAGTTGGATTCAGACTTAGGGGTATCTGACCCCAAGTATATCTTCTTACCCCCATATGGACCTTAGTCTTTGTACATGAACCATCAACACAGAATAGCAATTCCACACGACTGGTCCAGTTTAGTTCCTAAGCTCTGAGATCTTGGTTTCATACTCTTTAGCACATTTCTACTACTATTCCCTCTCTTTCCTCTCTGAGCTGTCCTTTATTTCTATAAATTAATGAGATTTTCTTTAGTTCCTTGTTGCCATTAACTTCCTTGATTTACATGGCGATGGGGAAGGAGCACTTGGGTGCTGGGTGCAGGGAGGACAGTGCAGAGCACTTTAAGGCCTTGGTGCCCTGTGGGTGGAGTCACATAGGGGCAGTCAGCAAAAATGGCCAAGAACCTGATTTATTTAGGAGTAGTGAGAAGACCAAATTATTTGGAGTGAGTGAATTATGGTATATTTTACAAAGGTATTTAAAAAATTACTTTCCGTGCTTTATTTACTGTAAATAATATTATTTCCTGGGTTTTAATTACTCGTATTTAAAATACTATTCTGTTTTGATGTGGTACATATGCACAATGGAATATTACTCAGCAGTCAAAAAGGTAAACTCATGCCTTTTGCAGCAACATGGGTGGAGCTGGAAGGGATCATGCTTAGTGAAATAAGCCAGAAAGAAAAAGAGCAATAATGATGGTTTCACTCATAGCAGGAGCATAAAGGACCAGGGTGGTGGTGAGGAATAATAATAATGAACAACTATATACCAGAGACATTTTACAGGGGTGGAGTGGGAGATGGGATCAGAAATGGGGGAAGGGAAGTGCACTAGACTATGGTGATAGCGCACAGGTGATTTGGTGATCGGAAGCCCACGGGGATTGCAACTGAGATGGAAAAAGGCACAAAATGATGTAAAAATACAGTATTATATTAAAATAAAAATACTATTCTGCCAGCTAAAATTAATTTTCCTAAAGTGTTTTTCATGTATTTATTATTAAAATGAAAGGAGGGCAGTCCTGATAGAAACAGATTGGGAAAATGTGATCCAGGATTTCTTCTCTTATGGTGACTTTACTTATTAGTATTATTCTTTACCTTTTGTTAAAGGAAAGTTGTAACTTTTCTTTCTACTTTCACTTACCAATTAATGTTGGCAAAGTTTAGAGCATGTCTCATTTTAAATGAATATCATGAAACTTTGAATTGATGTTAAAGAAAATGTGGGCAAAAGAGTCCATTGGTGTGTATCTTATATGCTTTTTTAAAATTTGAAATAAAGTGCATTTAACAACATTAAATATTTTCACCCTTTTAAAGTATACAATTCACTGACCTCTGGTGTATTTACAACGTTGTGTGACCATCATCACCAGTACCTAACTCCAGAACACTTTCATCAGCACCCCCAAATAAGCCCCATATACATTAAACAGTGATTCTCCATTTCCCTCACTCCCATAAAGAGACCAATTTATTTTCTGTCTTTATGAACTTGCTTTTTCTAGACTATTTGTATAAATGGCATCATATAAAAAGAGGCCTTTGGTGTCTGACTTTTTTCCACTGACCATGTTTCAAGGCTCATTTGTGTATGTACTTTTGTGTTTTAGTAGGTCTGAAGGAGGCACACTCTTTAGTGTTGATCAAGAAGTAACAGCCCCTATTTTCATGTGGTCTTGGATATACTGAAGGACTTTTCTTGTTTCTTTCATAAGCTTGTGCTCATCCAAGAACAATATCTTTATTTTCTTTTCCTGTAGAAGAGGGGGAAATACTGACCTTAAGGAAACTACATTTCCCTTATAAGTAACAAGGAGTGAAGAGTTAAATAGCTAAAATAGACAGTGGAGGAAAAAATATAAAAAGATAATAGACACTCAAGTTAAAATTTATTGTCGCCAAGGCTAAGACTAATTGCATGTGACTTCCTGGAGACAACGTGAAAAGCCACTGGAGGCAGAGCCCTGGCATCTGATGGAGCCAGAATGCTGCTGTTGCCAGGTCCCAAACTCTGCCAGGTACACCATGTGGCTGCTGATTCCAGAAACGCTGAATTGCGGTGTGGAAAACGCCTTCATCAGTCACTCAAGTATTCTCACCTCAGCTGCTCTAGGGTCAATTTGTCCTGACCCATCCCTGGTTTTCTAAAGCCCACGTGAAGTTTCTGGGGGTGAAAAGGGACTCACCATTGCTTTCATTTGCCAGGCCTTGGCCACCCATAGATAGGATTCAGGTTTCTGAACCCCAGGCCACACCCCCACTTTCGTGGGTTGATCATTTTCATTCTCTAGATAGGCCATAAGCAAGTTTTGTTTCTTTACTGGCATTTGGAGTGTTTACTGGGTGAGCAGGATGGCGCTGGGACTGAGGGGTTCCAAGGTGATAGTAAAATGAGTGAAGGCATGGTCCTGCCTATCAGGAGGAGGAGAGGCAGCAAGTTTTAAACAACAGCATAATGTATCCTAGGAAGGGACCACATGGGACTGAGCATGTGTGACTGGACTAGGAGTCACCTGTAGCGTCTGGAGGCTCCGAGGGTTCCGGAGAGAAGGTTGTCCAGCATCAGGGTGGGTTAGCGTCGCCCTTTCATAGATAGGGGATCAGAGAGGAAAAGGAAAGCCGGAGGTTTGCTCAGGACCATTGTTTTGTGTGTTCACTACCCCATCACTGGTTTCTTCCTTTCTTTCTAGTTACTGGCTTCCTGATCCTATACTGTGGCAGTATCTGAATAGTCATCATTGTTTAGTAGAGGCACCTCTTCTACTAATTACTAAGGTGCTCATCTTTTCCCATCAGTATCTTTGTGCAGTGTGGCCGGTTTACCCTGGAATGATTCCTCAGTCACATTTTTTGTCTTGTAGCATACTCTGAACATAGCTTAGACTATCAGTCCACTGTTAATATATTAAGTAAAGGCATCAGCTCGTAGCCAAGTGGATGAAATCTTGTTCTCTGGAGTCAGAAACTCTTGCGTTCCGTCCCTACCTGTCTCTAACACTCATTAGATGTGTCAGATGTTGGGCGGAATTGTTTAGTTTTTTGGAACTTCAAAGTCCTCATCTGTAAAATTAGGGTAAAGATCATCTTACACCCTAAAACTATGACAGCATTCAGTGAGATTATGCATATCAAATGCCAGATTTTCAGTAAGTGCTTAAATATTTTCAACAACCACATATATTACGGCAGCTTACCTCGGAATTCTTTGGACTATATGTTTACTCTTGGAACATTCAAGCCTCCTTCCTCACTGCTAAGGTTCCTTCAAGTTGACTCTAATTTTGTGGCCAGCAGAAACATTTATTTTCTCTTTAAATGAATTTTTACTGGCCCTCCCTGGTGGCGTAACAGGTTAAAGCACAGTACTAGGAAGCTAGTGGCAGCTGCTTCACCACCAGTTCGATCCCAGGCCAAGGAGATGACCCACATGGCGCGGCAGACCTCTCCTGTCTTGCCTGCTGTTCCCTTCAGCAGTGTACTTCATCAATCTTCTTGTTCTGCTCCCTGCTTTGCCTCTGATGAATCCTCTTACTTCCCCTGCACCTCTGGCTTGTACCCTAGTTCTATATGCACAAATGAGTTAATCTCTAGAAAAAAATTAAATGTTAATTTTTTACTTGTTTTTCTGCAAGAATAGAGTCCCAGCAAGTCTTCCTTGTTATTATGGAAATACAATAAAGCAAATGAAATTTACTTATTTGGTATTATGTATTGGACAACTGTATGTATGTGGTAAGCACTGTTTAGCTTCCTAAGATAATGAACACTGCAGACAAAAATTCTTGTCCTCTTGGATCATATTTCCCACTATTGACATTAGCTGGCATATATAAAGGATTTATTATGTGTCCGGAATTTCCCAAGGCACTTTACAAATATTACCCCTTTTAATCATTTACATGGCCCCGCGTGGGAGAGAATATTATCTCCAGTGTTACAAGCCGGTAGTCTGAAGCATATAGACAGTCGGCCTGTGCCCACGGCCCTCTTATAATCCAGGAAGTGACAGGACTGAGAACACAGCTGGTTTGGTTCCAGACCCAGGCCTTTGTGTTATTTCCTATAGAAATGACTTTTCAGCAGTGAGATTTGCTGAAAAGAAAAATGGGGGAGGAACAGCATAGATTTTGGCTTAACTAGTGTTGACAATCATCCGTTTGTTATCAAAGGGTAAACTAGAATACAGAATTGAAAGGAAAAAATCTTTATGATCAACACAGCTAGAAAATAGGTGGCTTAAAAGAAAGTTAAAAGCTAAAGGACAATTAAAATAAAATGCCAATAATGTTGTTTTTAAAAGGGTAGAAAAGTTCTCCAAAAAGCATGAAGTACTATGTGAGTGGAGGGGGCATCCTTGAGGTCACTGCCTCAGACATCTTGCTCATTGGGAAAGGATCTTCTGGACACAGTTGTAATTTCAAGCCTTCATTTCTGCTGGGTGAATTTATGGCTCTGTTTTGTGATGGGGAAAATTCCAAGCGGCCAGGATAGGATGTAGCCTGCTCTGTTGTCATTGGTTTCTCTGTCTTTTAGCTAGAATTTCTATGCAAATCCTATTAAAGAATTTCACATTCAAGTATGCAGCAAAATGCCTGGGGTAGAACAGGTGCTTGATATAAATATATCTTTTTAAAAATTTTAAGTAAAAACCACATTTTGCTGAAATAAAAATCAAATTTTGTAAAAGTTGTAGCTCCAACTCTTTGTGGAGTGAATCTTCCCACCTTGCCTGCTGACCTAAGTCATTCCAACATGAAGCAAGTTACTGAGATAATTTCATAATTTACAATCAATAATTTATAAAATTATTAGACATTGTATTATAATATGTTACTGACTGTACTTTATTTTCTTTCCCCATCAGCTCACACATATAATTTCCCATACCCCAGTGTTTTCATTTTTATTACAATTTGTCACATCAACTTTTTTTTTTTTTAAAGACTTATTTATTTATGCATACAGAACTGGGGTATAGGCCAGAGGTGCAGGGGGCGGGTAAGAGGATTCATGAGAGAAAGAGCGGGGAGCAGAACAGGCAGACTGATGAAATACACTGCTGAGGGGAGCAGTGGGTGGGTCAGGAGAGGTCTGCAGCCATGTGGGTCCCCTCTGGAGCTGCGCTTGAACTCATGCGGAAGTGGCTTTAGCTTCTTAGTGCTGTGCTTTAACCTCCTACGCCACCGGGGGGAGGGGGACACATCAACATCTTTTGTGTTGTCATTTTGGTCTCATCTCATTTATTTCCACTCTACTTTCTATTATCTCCCTTTTCTACTGATTTTGGATTGTGTTCTTTTTCTATTTCCTTTACTTATAAGCTTAGATTATTTGAGACTCTTCTAGTTTCTTAAGTTAGACCTGTATGCTGCAGCTTTCCCTCTTAGTTCCTCTTTTGCTATACACCACACATACTGGTACATCATCTTGCTTTACATCTACGTGAGTTTTCCACCTTTTTTGTAATTGACACCGATTTCAAACCTTTGTGATAAAAAAGAGGCTTGATATGGTTTCAGTCTTCACTTGTGTCCCAACATACGCTCTCTGCTTGAGAATGTTCCATGTATACTTGAGAAGAATGTGTGTTCTGTTACTTCTGGGCTAAACACTCTGTAAGTATGTGTTAAGTTTATCTGGCCTGATGTGTCATCTAAGGTCGTTTACTTATTTGCTTTTCTGCTGAATAATGTATCCATGGATATAAGTGGGATATAATAAACGCTATTACTATATTGCTGCAATTTCTGCTCTTAGTTCTATTAATGTTTTCAAAATATATATTTGATGTGCCTATGTTGGGGGCCTGTATATTAGCAAATGTCATGTCTTGATGAGTTGACTCTTTCATCTTTATGTAATATCCATCTTTGTCTCGTTACCTTTTTTTAGCTGATAGTCTCTTTGATCTGACACAGATCTGGCTCTTCCTAGCTTCTTTGTGTACTGTTAGTCTGGAGTAGCATATTTCATTATTCTGCATGATCCTATTTGATCTTAGGGGATAGTTGAATTTCCTGAAGGCAGCATGTAGTTTGGTCTTGTTCTTTTGTTTCATCCAGCCACTTTGTGTCTTGATTGGTAAGCTCAGTCCACTTAACATTTGTGGTGATTTTTGAAATACAAGTCAATTGCTATCATTTTATCTTTTGTTTTCCTGTAGTTCCATCCCTTTTTTTCTTTGTGTTTTTGTCTTCCATTTTATATTGGTAATTTATGGTATTTTTCTCAGGCTCTTCTTTTTGTTTTGCACCCACTTTTGATTTTGATTTTGTGGTTATCAATAGGTTTCTATAAAATGTCTTGTAGATAAAAAGAATTATTTTTCTGCAGACATCATCTTACTTCATTTGCCATATAGATTCTGTCCTTTTCATCCTCCCTTTTAATGTTTTGTTTCCACACATTATCATTTTTTAGATTGAGTTTTTTGTCCAATTGAAGTATCTGCGGTTATTTTTAATGCATCTTCACGTTTAATCTTTACTTCTTATTAAGCTATTTTGAAATATTGTTGCAGCTTTCTAATTTTGTCTGTCATATTAAATGTTTTGTGTACTTTGTCTTTATGTTTCAGGTGAAAGAGTTCCTTTCATTATTCCTTGTAGTGATAGTGGACTCTGTAAGCTTTTTTTTTTTTTTTTTTGACTGGGAAATCCTTTCTTTCTCCTTCATCAATGAAGAATAATTTTGCTGGGTAGAGAATTCTTGCCTGGCAGTTTTCATTTTTCATTATATTGAAACCCTCTCCTGGCTGCTAGAGTTTTTACTGAGAAAGCTGATGGCAGCCTAATGAGGGTACCTTTATAGGTTATATACTTTTTATCCCCTGTCTACCTTTAAAATTCTTTATTTTGTCCCTCTGAAAATTTTACTATAATTTGTCTTGGTGAATGTCTTTTGTATTGAGGTAATTCTTTATTTTGCCCTTCTCTCAATTTTACTATAATCTGTCATGGTGAATGCCTTTTATGTAGATATAAGTTGGTGTTCTGTTAGCTTCTTGACCTTGTAAATTTAGCACCTTCCCCATATTTCAGAAGTTATCAGTTCATATTTCTTTCAATACTCACTCTTCTCCATTTTCTCTCTCTTTTCCTTTTAGAATACCCATTATCTTTATGTTACCTTTCCTAATGGGTCATTCAACCATTTTTAATGTTATAATGAAACTCTGCTTAGTCAAGGAAAACATTCCTGACTAGCTCAGATCCAGTTTTCTCTTTGAATTCTTTTTTATAAAATTGTCTAGATACCTTAGCAATTGAATGAATGAGTTTGATAGGAGTGGAGGTGGGGAGGATAAACAGTTGCAAAGCATAGATGAATGTGAATATGAAATGGACTGCAGATTTTGCTTTCAGGAAGGTATTAAACAAATGCATACAAGGAGTTCTTATGAACCTACTAGATCAGGTTATACAGGGAGGGAATTCATAGCCAAAAAGTGAGCAAGTATAAAAATACTTTAAGAAATTAGCAGGGTAGGTAAAAGGGTTTCTGGCTTTAAAACAACTCAAAGGCAGGGAAGAGCTAAAGGATATAGAAAATCAAGTGATGCAGGGAACATGGAGACATTAATATGGATGAGCTTCTATTTGCCATTAATTCTTATTCATTCTGCATTTTGAGAGCTGCCCTGAGTCTAGTGTTCAGTTTTTACTGAATCTTTTTTTTTTTTTTTTAAATCCTCACCTTCTAAGGAGGTAGTGTGATTCTAAATAGACAGGCTTCAAAAACAACTCCAATTTTGTTGGGTGATTTTCAGAAAATCACCTAACCTCTTTAATCCTGTCTTTTGTTTGCAAATGAAAAAAATATAAATTATCTTACAATTTTACTGTAAAAACAATATCTACTCTAGGCCCTTAAATGTTATTTCTTTGTGTCAGAGTTTTCCTCTTCTTGTTTTCATGATGCCCTCTGGCCCTTTATGGAAGTACATGTGTTTAAGCAAAAAGTAAGGAAATGGTGCCATTGCTTCTCATGCTTGGCTTATTCCCAGAGAGCTTGCCAACTTCTCTGGGGATAGAAATTATGTTCTGTTCCATCTTTTTTTTCTTCCTATCTCAGAATTCTTTGCACACTATGGATACTAGTTTGATGATGATTGACAAGAACAAATTCAGTTACTCTGCTTCACCTTTATGAAAGAGTCTTGCCTCTTTTAGAATTCTGCATCTATTAACTGTTCCCTCCCTTCTGTGAGTTGTGTTGATGCTAAAATATATGTGTCTCTTTTTCAGTTACTTGTTTTATTTGATTTCTGAGTGATACAGCAGAGAATATTTGGGAGTAATGGGGATAAAAGAGAGACCTTCACTAGGTACATTTGTCTCCTAATTAATCACTAACCCCTAATCACCAGATCAGATTCCAGTGCCTTGAAGCTTCTTTTATGCTTTTGTTTTAACTTAATGGTTTAATGAATGTTAATCTCAGCATCTCCATCATACTTTCTTTTACCTTTGCTGCACAGTAGTTTGGTCACTTAGTTCACTAAAGGATAAGTGAAATATATATAGGAAGTATTAACCTAAGGAGATATATAATATGTATAGGAAGAATATATACTTGGGAAAAATGTCACCCCTGAATCAGTCACACTAACTGTAAATCCTAGCTTGATGATTTACTAGTAATATGTTTCAGTTATTACTGTTTTAGCACTTAGCAGCTTAAAATAATTATTTTATTTTGTGGTCAGAGATTTAGGTAGGACCTGGCAGTTCTCATCTTGCTTGGGCTAAAGTCATCAAAAGGGTCATCACACCCCCATGACTAGCAGTTTCTATTGGCTATTGGTGGAAGTTCAGCCAGGGCTGCAGTGTTTCCTATTATCTTTTCATGGAGATGTTCTCAGGGTTGGAATTCTTACGTGGTACCTGGCCTCCAGCAAAATAAGTGCTCCAAAGGAATGAGGCAGAAACTGCATGACCTTTTGAGACTGAGCTGTGCATGTCAAATAGCATCTCCTTTTGCCATATTCATAGTTATGACTGTCTTTGGGAAATACAGCCAGTTATATCATATGACTATTAAGTTTCTTATTAAGAACTTTGAACATTACTTGCCTCATGCAAAGATAACTCTACTCCATAAGGAGTTTCATGACAACCAGATAGGTAGGTGCATGTTAAACATTTTTCTCTTAGCAGTTTGATCACTTAAATAAGTTCTTTGGGACAAAATCCAGTTTATTTACAAATGCTTTCAAGTTTTAGGCATGTCTATGAATGTGCAGCTCTGCAAACCTAATTCTGAGATTGCATCTGCATTTTCATAGAGCAAGTATTTTGAAATCCATTGTGATTGTAAATCCAACTATTTCACTTCTCTAATGGAACAGTCCCTAACAGACTGCCATAGCTAGTATAACCATCCAAATTTAATTATTATCTAGGCAGTGAGAACTAATACTCATTTTCTTGCACAGAACTTGGCTTTCGTATCTGTTGGTATGTGCCAGAGAATAGGTCATTATTGAAGCAGGAAAGGAATCTGATTCCCATCCTACTTCCAGGATGGAGCATCTATAGCTCAGGAACATGATTGTTGGATTCATTTTCAGTGTTGAAGTTCAAATTGACCAAACGCAGGAATTGGGATTCCACAAAATGAGCTTCCATTCTCATTTCCTCCCCAATTAGCAACCCTTAGGGCCAACTCTCTTCTTCAGTTATAATTAAGAAGGGGAGCAAACAGTACAAATTTGCAGTGATCTTTTCTGTAATATATATTTTCTTATGAATTATTAAATCATTTATCATCCAAATTAACATACCTGCTAATTTGAAGGTGAGGAGGATTTAAACCCTCACATTCATTTATTTAATGGGCATGCCTAATTGGAAATAAAAGGTTCTTCATATAAAGATCTTCCCCTGTTCTCAACCGTGGGCAGTGGGGGGAGGATTATGATTGTAATCCTCATAATTATCACATTATGATAAGACTATAAAGGAAGGAAAAACCTGTGTTTGAAAAATAACAGTGTAAGTCGATTTTTTTTTTAAAGATTTATTTATTTATTCGTACAGAACTGGGGTACAGGCCAGAGATGCAGAGGGTGAGCGGATTCACCAGAGACAGAGTGGGGAGCAGAATAGGCAGATCTACGAAGTACACTGCTGAGAGGAGCAGCGGGCGGGTCAGGAGAGGTCTGCCACGCCATGTGGTCACCTCCGGGGCAGGCGGGAGTCGAACTCATGCAGAAGTGGCTTTAGCTTCTTAGTGCAGTGCTTTAACCTGCTGCGCCACCAGGGAGGGCCCCATGCAAATACCAGAGATATTCGGGAAAATCTTAGTAACTTCTATTCTTCACACTGATGTAGCCTGCTCTACATACTAAAATTTTTCACAGCTCATCAAGCATTAAATTCTGGGACATCTCTTTCGAAAACGAAGATGGAGGATGCTAATGGTTTGACCTATAGCTCTCACTAAAAGGAATCACTTTGAAAATGATATTTACAGAAATTCAAGAGTTTGGAGAACCTATCTATCACCTGATTGTACTGAGCACTAGCTTTCCAGTCAGTTGCTGGAAACAAAGTTTGGAAACCAAAGTGAAATGAAAAGCACATTACAGTATTGGCCCAGTCTTGCGTGCAGCTGTGTGTGTGCACACGTGCACGTGTGTGTCTGTGGCATAGAGCTAATATGTCATGATCTCGCTGGCATTTAATGGAGTACAAGAGATACGTTAGGTGGATTCTTCGCCATCTGGGAACGCACATCTCAAGTAGAGAGCTTGAGAATGCTTTCTGGACATCAGTTGGTTTTTTGTGAATCTGGATCACTGTTACATATTGTGCTGTGTGTGTGATATGCATCTCTTCCTGACAGTCTGGGTCCAGGGGAAGAAATAAAGCCTAAACCTGGCATATTTTAACAAAAATCTTAAATTTTCATCACACGCAATTAATGGTTGGGTGTTTTTCCTGATAGTTTCAAGACATTTAAGATTTTGCTTCATTTTGAATGGTTTCTTGGGCTTCAACATAAGGTTATGTTATATTTTTTAGTATCTCTGGTGTGTAACAGTAGGACACAGTAGTATATGCCAATCCAAATTGTACCATGTTAATAGCAAGAATGGTAATGTGATTTCATGTTTTCCTTTTGCTAAGGCATTCTCATACTAATTTAAATGCTTGTTTTGTCCAATACTGGGCGAGGTGGTTTAATTACATTATCTCATTTAATAGTTGCAATATGGTAATAACTGTTTGTTAAAACTGGCAATTTAGTTGGCTGGATTCTAAAATGTAAACTCCAGAATAATAATTTCAACTTTGCTTTTCTCCTTAGATTAGTAATACATTAAACTTTATTAAATTGCTAGGCTTATCTTAAAATTGTATTTCCTTTCCATGGAAATGGTTTCACGTAGGGAAACAGACACCTCCACTCTACTACAGGAGCTGTCCGTGGAAAGTTTTATTTGTCAACTTGATAGAAATTGGAAGTATATGAAAGCCTTGGCTGAAACCGGCCTATATGAAATGAGAGAATCATGGAATGCAAAGCTTTCCAAAGAAGCATAATCAATTTCAAGGACAATTAATAAAACTGGACTAGAAATTAGATAGAAAGATTGAGCAATACCAAAACAAAAATTACAGCTCTGAGCACTTGCAAAGTGCTAGCAACATTAAATTTATTATTGCTAATTTTCATAAAGCCCCTGAAAATTAGGTATCATTATTCACATTAAGTAGAAATTAAAGAATGGCCTAGAGGGATCAAGAACTTTGTTCAAGGTCTCACAATTGTTAATGCATTTAATTAGCAGCATGTAGCTTCAAGGTCCTTTGCTATCTCCTGTGTTTGTCCCCTTCCCTCTCATTGGCTATTAGTGGGGCCATCCCACTTTAAACATAGAGATACTCATGATCTTTAATATTTGACACGATATGTTTCAAAACACTGAGGTGGACTGAGAATGAGAAAATCAATCCAATGATCAAAACTCTGTTGAATGTGAAAATGGTAAAACAAAAATTCAGTGGTGTCACAACTGGTTCCATTAAGGGAGATCAAGATTCTAGAAAGATTAAAGTGGTAATTTGGCAGTTGTATCATCAATGAAGATGAAATCTAGTCCCCATGTAGCTTTATGCTTTGCATTATTTGATCTGCTGTCTATTTTGATTAAATTACACTAAATAATTGCCAAGTCTCCTCTTCAGTCTGTGTTACACAGACAGCTCAAGGGATAAGATTGGACTAATAATGCATTGAAGATAAGTGATTGCGTTTAGTTTTCTTCCCCGTCCATGAAGAAATAAGATTAACTGTGTAGAAAATTTTTGCTTTTGTGATCACCGCTTTTAGTCCCAAAGCAGGTGTTATAAATACAATACAAGCACCTAAAGGGTGTAAGCCATTAGCATCTATGCTTGAAGCATGTCAGAAAAGGTGTGAAAGTATTGGAACCAGGCATTAAAGCGGGTTGGTGGCGTGGCCTTTTAAAACGCAGGTGGCACAGGATACCATGTACTGACATCTAATCTTTAGCATGTTTAGAAAATGTTGCCAAGCAATGTGTCTAAATTTGGGTTTCCCTGGAAGCAGTCCTACAACATGATGAGGAACCTGGAAGGTGCTTCTAGAAGGTACCAGCAGGGAGGGGGTTGCAAAAGTGAGACAGGAAAGGGAAGGAAGAAAATACAGACTGCAGGAATTAGACACTATTACTGTGAGCCCTGGTACCACTCCCACAAAGGGATTCTGGGTGTCATTCCTGACTGTCCCTCAGATTTGTCCTACCCAAGATCTGAGGCTATTGATGAACAATACCAATTGTCATTCCTTGAGGGCTGTTTCTAGTGGTGTTAAAAACCTAGCACCTATGCCTTTTCTTGGATTGTCTAAGAATACTTTAGTGACAAGAGAAAGCTTCATACAAAAAGCTTCAAAAGTGTTTGCCATAACCACTTAGTGCCACTAAAATGCATTTGGTAAGTATGGCATTCAGAAGTGACCATCAGAGGCATAGGAATGGGGCATCTGTTGTTTCCATCTCAACACAAAGAGAATGAAGGCAGACCTCTTCACTGCTACACTTCAGAATTTACACACACCCACTTACCTCCTCTGTCTGTAAACTTTATTAGGTCCTGAGAGATATATGAATATATAAAAAAAATCCCCAATATGAAATTCACCATCTTTAATAGACCAGGTTCACCTAGTATGGCTGCTCCTGTTTTCGTCAGTCTTCTATCACGTGGTTTGAATTAGTCTGAGGCAAATACCTAGTGTGGTTGTTAGCCTTTAGGTAGATCCTCACCACATCTTTGTGGATCAAGGCTGTAGAGTGTTCATTGCTAGTTTCCCATGAAACACTACCTTACACTTGTTTTCTCTTTCTCTTCTTTTTAAAAAGGCATTTATTTATGCATGCAAGACCTGGGGTACAGACCAGAGGTGCAGGGGGTGAGATGATTCACTGGACACAGAGTGGGGAGCAGAACAGGCATATCTATTGAAATACACTGCTGAGGGGAGCAGTGGGCGATCAGGAGAGGTCTGCTGTGCCATGTGGGTCAGCAGTGGCTGTGGAGAGCTTCATAGTGGTGTGCTTTAACCCCTTGTGCCACTAGAGAGGACCCTCTCTCTCTTTTTAAATTACATTTAGGGAAACAGTTTTTTTTCCCCCTGACTCTCACAATTCCTATGTAATTATTGCCCCCTTGTTGACATTTCACTGTTACAGCCACATACCCAAAAGAGTAATTACGAAAATACAATGTGAAAAAAAGAGAAACATCATCCTTTTAATTGGCGAGGATTAATCAAATCATAAAACCACTACATATTAACCTCAGTGAACTCCAACGTTGATATAAAGGTAACCTGAGCTCTCCTGTGAGAACTATTCATATCCATTAATTGTTACAATACAAGATACACTGGGTCTCAGCTGGTTGCCATTTCTTCTGTATTTGAAATGTGCTTCTCAGCAGAGATTGGAGGGCACCATTGGGACTCATTTGAGCCTGACTTTCACATTAATTTTGCTGTGCTGTGAAGAGCAAAGACAAAATCAATGTCCATCAGTGATTATTCAAGGTAAAATATCTAGTGATATTGAATACCAATGGCAGCACCAGGCATAAAATTTACTTAAGGTTTGTTGAGTTGACAGCCATTTATTCCAGTCCTGTTTCATTTTCCATGTTGCACAGATTTTTTAGAAAAATAAAACAATTGTAAGGAAAAATAAGTTCTACTTACTGACTCAATTTACCGGAAACCAGATATATTTCAGAATGGTGGAGAAGAATCAAAGTTGTAAGATTTTATAACCCTAACTAAAAGTAATCTTTCCAAACAGCAAAAGCAAAATATTTCATAGGGCATTTGACACAAAATTACATGACTCAATTACATTTTTGTAATGAAGGCTCTTTGTAACTCATGAAAAATGCTAAGAACCCTTTAATTTTTATCATACCTGAGACTTTGATGTTGGCTGTCTAGGGAGCATCTAATTTTTTGGTTAAATAATGGTAGGAGAGGGAATGGGGAGTGGGGGAAGGAACTCTAAAGCAGTCAGTGCGTAACCACAGACAGACAGACTTTCTCTCCCATCAGATTGGCTTGGTGGTTTCTGTGCTTTCCATTTGAACTATTGCCTATACATTCAACACTGCTGACAGCAAAAGAAAAAACATCAGGTATCAGGCTTTTCTTTGTCTTCCTGGCAGCAAGTGATCAGTTTGCATTGTCTGTTTCTTCACTGACTATTTTCTCAGTATGTGCTAATTTCTGTGAGGATTATCTTCGTAGGAGAATCATTTTGACTCTGCTGTATTTTGTAATTTCATGCAAGAACTTAAGAATTTAGCTCTGAAGGACAGTCACTTATGTGTTTGTTCAGGTGACAGATTGCAAGAAGCCAGTGTGCTGAATTGAGGCTGTTGTATCGTTTCCACGTTTGCTCTCTCTTCCAAATGCCTTAGGGTTGACTGATCTGTAGTTGTATAGTTAGGACTGTTGGAGTGGGTATGCTAATTGATGAACTACTATGGGTGATACTGAGGTAATGGGAGAGCCTCTGAAGTTTGGAGAGTGACCTAATTCCAGGCCAGCACATTCACATCCTGTATTAGCTCTAAGCCTCCACTGGAGCCATTGTCCTTTCAGAGTGTAAAATACATTGGGCTGGAGAAACATGTATTAGATAGGTCCACAGATGCTAGAGTAAGAATATAGTGGAGGAAGATGGAACTATCCAGACTGCCAGGCAGGCTCTAGAGCACATGGGGGGTCGGAGGTGGGAGGACACAGCCATGCCACGCTCTGTGTACATTGAGGTGAGTGAGATAATATTCCACCTTCAAGGAGTTCATAGTACTGTGGTAAAACAAGTAGATGCTAAAACAACTATAGCTTTGAATAAGCGCTTTAATAAAAAGAGAAGTAAGTGTGTAGTTTCCCCAAAGTAGAAGAGACTCTACTTAGTGTTAAACTTTGTGGAATAAAGAAAAGAGTTGAACATGTGCCAGCAAGTAGCAGGCCTCTTGCACAGGACCACATTTAAACATAGACCTGGAGTTTCTCTATCCTTCTTGGAAAAAATTAGAGCCGTAGGACTGAACTGTGAATTTGTTAGGGTCAGGGTAAGGGATAAAAGATGTGAGATCAACAAACTTTACACAATTAAGGATTTTTATTCTATGGGCCCTCCCTGGTGGTGCAGTGGGTTAAAGCTCAGCACTATGAAGCTATGAGCAGGCACTGAAATACAAATTCGATCCCTGGCTAGGGAGCTGACCCATATGGTCAGCAGCAGACCTCTCCTGACCTGCCCACTGCTCCCCTCAGCAGTGTACTTCAGTACATCTGCCTGTTGTGCTCTCCACTCTCTCTTGGGAAATCTCTCAATCCCCACTCTGGCCTGTACACCAGTTCTTCAATGTGTAAGTAAATAAATATTTAATTAAAAAAGGAATTTTTATTCTACCCATTAGGAATCCAGTACACTTGGCTTGCAATAGGTATGTCCTTAATTAGCCCTTATACTTTGTTTCCAATTAGGGTACAGGCCAGTTTTCTTCTTATCTTTCAGTTTCCATGCCTAGCATAAGTAGAACAATGGAAAGGCTCCATAGACATGTGTTGAGTAAACAAATAGCCAAAGGAGGCAGCCTAATGTTTACGAATTCTTTGTTTTGTTGCCAGTGATCCTATAACCATGCCATTTTGCTTTACCAACTTCAATTTTCATTATGTGTCGAATATGGGACACAACTATTTGTATCCAAGTGGGATCACTAGTCAAACATTTTTTTTTCCATTAGTTTTGCCTACTCTTGAAGTTCAATAAACATGGAACAACACAGTATATACTCCTTTAGTTCTGATTTTTTTAAATAAAAACTTTGAGATTGTGTTGTTGCTGTATCAGTAGGTTGCTGTTAGCAAAAGAATGTTCCATTGTATTGATAAACCACAATATATCCAATCTTATGAATCAGTAATTCATACAATGTGTATTTCTGTCTAATTATACCTTTCTCCTGTGGAGAATTTTGGATTGCTGCTCATGGCTAACTAACAAAAATAAAACTGTTTTGAGTATTTTTGTATAGTTCTTTAAAAATTTCCTCAATTTACTTTCATTTGGCTCCTAAAAACTGTTGTTTGATAGTGCCAATATTTGTCCCCCTCCCCTGTTCTCATATAAACACACAATGTCTATTCCTTTTTCTAGATTTGTTCATATAAAATTTGAATACGTAGAATCCTAATCAATTAAACAAGTGGTCATGCTTACTTTGCACTCAAAAGACATATTTTATAAGAGAAACACTATATGTGTGTAGAAAGAGAGGCTCTTTCCTGTGACCGTTCCACTGAGTTCTCGTCAGATAGTTCTATCTTGTCACTGTTGCCAATTATTGATGGTTCAGTATTGGACCTTTTTGGAAGAGCCAAACAGGGGGCTCTGTGGCTGGTGTATGCTTGTTATATGCAAAAGGATGTCAGAAGTTTCTGGCACTGGACATCCCAACAGTTTCTCTGGTAGAGTCTTAGTACAGAATGGAGAAACCGTGTTACAAAAATTGATCCTTTGGCATAGACTCATAGATCAGTCAGGGTATGAGGTTGCTATCACTTCCCTAAGAGATAGCAAGAACATTAGTAGAAATTAGACAATTGAGTAAATCCCAAATGATTGGCAAGCTTTGGGGGCCGAGTTGCTGTCTGAAATGTTGATTGTCATAACAAGAGGGCAGATTTTTTTTTAAGATTTATTTATTTATGCATACAGAGTTGGGGTACAGGCCAGAGGTGTGGGGGTGAGAGGATTCACCAGCGACAGAGTGGGGAGAAGAACAGGCAAATATACTGAAATCTACTGCTGAGGGGAGTAGCGGGTCGGACAGGAGAGGTCTGCCGTGCCTTGTGGCTCAGCTCCCTGGCTGGGGATCGAACTTGCGTTGCTGTGGCTGCATAATTTCATAGTGCTGTGCTTTCACCTGTTGTGCCACCAGGGAGGGCCCAATAATTGGTTTTTAAGACTCAGATATTATTAGTAGACCAGACTAATCATTGTAGATTAATAATTGCCCTTGTCTTTTTTTTTTTACTATATATTTTATTTTTTTGCATCATTCTTCATTTTTTGAGCTTCATTTTTTTTTTTCATCTCAGTCGTAATCCCCACGGGCTTCCCACCACCAATTCACCTATGCGCCATCACCACAGTCCAGTGCATTCTTCTCACCCCACTTCCGATCCCATTCCCTCTCACACCCCCATAAAATGTCTCTGGTTTATAGTTGTTCATTGTTTCCATTTTTACTCTATTGCACTTGTTTGTCTCTCTTTTCCCCCCATGCTTCTGCTGTGACTGAAACCATCTGGTATTTTTCTTTTAATTTGTGGCTTATTTTACTAAATATGATCCCTTCCAGCTCTATCCATGTTGCTGCAAAAGGCATGAGTTTATGTTTTTTGATTGCTGAGTAATATTCCACTGTGTATCACATCTTTTTAATCCATTAGTGGCAGCACACAGCACCTGGTCATAACTAGAAGTTGGACAGTGGCAAAGCCACCAATGCCCTTGTCTTAATTAGTTTCTTAAGGCAATTCTCAAAAATCTTCCTTATATTAAGTTATGTTACGTTACATTAATCTTCTGATCCTTGATTGCAAAAGATTTTATTGGGAAGAAGTGTAGGGTGCGTGTACCATCCTAAGTTCTTTACATGAAAGTGTTTAGTGCATATATCCTGTACAACATACACAAATGATGATACATGTTTAACATCTATCAACTGTAACAGGCGTGTGATCTGCCAGGAGGAAGTAGGCAGCAGAATTGCTGAATTCTGTCCCAAGTTCAGAATTCTCTGACAAAACATTTCAGGTTAAGTTTGAGCCTTTCTTTCCTTCTCTATTCAATACAAATTCAAAAAAAAAAAACGACTAAGAAAATCCATGTGGTTGACATATTAACGTGTCCAGGTATAGGATGTCTGTCGTCTTCCAAAAATAGAGCTCCCAAGAAGGAGAAACTTGGTTGTGATCTAGCTTGCAAGAACTGGATAGTCATGGTGTTTACATTATAATTCCCATGCTTGCCATCATATCCCATCACCTATCCCCCATCTTTCCCAAGTTGTGGAAATGAATAGTCACCATCTGTGAGAAGTGTAAGCTCTAAGCAGAAAGAAGTCCTGCCAGGATGAGTTTCCTACTCTCCATTTAGAAAAACAGAAAATGACATTGTTAATTGGGGAATGGATATCTGAAGAATTGTGCCAATAGTCCGTTATCTAACTGACTTTTCAAAATTGAATGCACTCGCTGGAACCGCTGAATCAGATACTGTCACTCTTCACATTCTGGGGGAGATAATTTCAGGACTTTTCATTCAGGCTCTGTTCAGCTCAGATTACATCAAATTTTAAAGAAGGTGAAACCAGCCACGTTAGTTTCATTTCACTTCATGGGGAGATATGTGAACCCCATTATGATGCTCTGCTTTATTTTTCATCTGCAAATTTTTATCAGACTCAGTGCAGAGTTAATCAGCTCATAGACAAAGCAGTTAGTTACTGCAAGTCTCTAAGATGAAAGGTGCTATAAAAATGTATAATGATAATAATTAGAATCATAATATTAATGATAGTGGAATTAACACTTTGACCTTCATCTTCTTCCAGAGATAAAAACATCAAAATCTGAGCATCATCCCTGAAGGTATAGCCAAAAATGTCTTTTCTTCACCTTGTTCTTCTCAAAAGCAATTAATTTCCACATAAGGAAGTATTATTAGAATTCACAATAATTTTAAAATATAATGCTAACTTGCAAGAATATTCTAACCAATGTTTCAAAATAACTCTTGAAACTCACTCATGATATCATCCTACCTACTAGTTCATGGAAATAGGTGGCAAATGGTAGGCACATTATTTGAGCTTCTTTTTTTTTTTAAATCAATAAAGGAGCAAACAGTGTTATAATTATCGGGCACTTACTATATAGTGGTATTTAAATGTCTAAATGTCACCTAAAATGTCTGCTCTTAACATACACAATCATAGCAAATTTGGAAAATCAATACTAAAATAGAGAGCAAAAGAAAACGTTAATCATCCTTGTCCCACTGTCAGAAAAAGCCATTTATGACATAACGTGATGGGTAATTTCTTTCTTGTCTTTTTTTTTTTCTTGTAAGTATATTTAAGTTAATAATAATAGCTCAGATTACACTTAGTGTAAAACTTGATATACTAGTTATTTTACATAGCCAGTTTTTAGTTGTTATCCCTTCTCATTGTAAAGACAAAAATTAGTTTGCTTCACTTAAAGGAAGAAGCAAACAATATAGGAGGGTGTGCATTTTTGAAGAGCAATTCAGAACTGAATTTGGTGCTGAGAACTTGTTAGCAGTCGAGACAGCTCAGCCAAATTTTCTCTCTTTCTCTCAGTTGTATTCTAAGGCCTTTCTTCTCCTTCTGTGAATCCTCTCTCTTCCCTTCATCACATGGCTCACCCTCGACATATTTTCTCAAAATGATGTAACTCTCCAGAAGAAGTCAGTCTGGTTGGCATAATTATTTATTATTGTCCTCACGGAGTAAGCGAGAGACCACTGCGTGTCACTGTCTTGCTGGTTCCTGAGTGTCTCCTGGGGACAAGTTCCACCTCTAGTTCAATCAGTGGCCATGCATTTATGAAAAGCTGATAGGGTTTTACTAAGTGAGCGTTTTAGGTCAAAGCATTTTCTACTAAAAAGACAAGAGGTATTCACCTCACCCCAGTGAGAATGGCACATCTTCAAACAACTAGCAACAACAAATGTTGGCGAGGATGTGGAGAAAAAGGAACTCTCCTGCACTACTGGTGGGAATGCAAACCAGTACAACCACTGTGGAAAACTGTTTGAAGGTTCCTCAAACTGCTTAACATGGAGCTTCCCTACAACCTAGCATTTCTACTCCTAGGTATCTACCCAAAAGACACAAAAACACTGATTGAAAAAGATACCTGTACCTCCATGTTTATTGCTGCTTTATTTACAATTGGAAAAAACGTGGAAGCAGCCCAAATGCCCAAAAGTAGATGACTGGATTAAAAAGATGTGGTATATATATATATATATATACAATGGAATATTATTCAGCAACCAAAAAAAAAAGAGAAACACATGTCTTTTTCAGCAGCTTAGATGGAGCTAGAAAAGATAATGCTTACTGAAATAAGCCAGAAAGAGAAAGAAAATTACTGGATGGTTTCGCTCATAGTAGGAGTATAATGGACCAGGCGAGAAAATAATAAGAATAATGAACAGCCATATACCAGAGACATTTTGTGGTGGTGGAGTGGGGAATGGGATCAAAAACGGGGGTTGGGGAGGGAAGTGCACGGGACTATGGTGATGGCACACGGGTAGCTTGGTGATGGGAAACCCATGGGGATTACAATTGAGATTTAAAAAAAAAATGTACAAAATGATGTAAAAAATATTATAGCATGTAGATATCATTTAGAGAATATTTATATTTAATAAAATAAGCAGCACACCAGTCTAAAAAAAAAAAAAGACAAGTGGTATGGGCATGTCTGATAAATACCAGCTGTATGTCATTGCAAAGTTTATGAAATTCTGTTACTGCCTACCATGTGTAGCACTGCAAGAGATGCTGAGGATATAGCAGTAAACAAAGTAACGAGAATTCCTCTCTTCATTGACCTGATGTTCTGTTAAGAGACCAATCATAAATAGAATTAAAAAAATGAATAACTAAGCACAGTACATTAGATGGTGGTTAAGGCTAGGGGAAAATATTAAAAGTATTTTAATGATAAAGTCTCGAACAATTTTTGGAGAGAAAAGCGAGAGAAGGAACCATTGTTGGTGGGGAAGGGGTGGTTGTAATTTTAGACTGGCCAGACAAATGCCCTGCAAGATGGACGTTGACTCAAGATTGAAAGGAGGTGAAGAAGTCAGTCATATAATGTAAATTATACTGTTATTGCTGTTGCTAAATAGTTACTATAACAATCTTAGAACCCAATTAAACACATGCTCCAGGGAACATTCTAAGCATTTTTGCCTACTTGCCTTACGTACTATTACTCTGTCCACTTCACAGATGAACTGAATAAAACATGAGCAGGACTGGCAACTTGCCTGTGGTCTTTGGATTAGTAAATCAAAGTTTGAACTTAACTTCTAGATTCCTGCTTTTAAATGCTACTGCTGCTCTTCTAATGATGCACCAATGTTAAAAAAAAATCAAATAAATCTACAACTGTACACAGAAGAAAGATAAACACAGATTTTACATTTAGGGCATGCAGAAAGTGATGCATTTTGCTTAATATCCTGCTCAGGTCCTTTCAGTGTCTCTTTATGCACATCCAAGATTGTCCCATACCTCACCCATACCTCACTGCATATGCTTTACTGCAAAGCGCCTCTCCACTCAGAATTATGTTATAGGCATATCTCCAAGTCCATAAATATAGATTTCATGCCATTATTTTGATTGAATTTTCAATATTTCATTGTAAGGATACATTGTTTTTAAGTTAGGCAGTCTTTACATTATTGAACATTTAAATCATGGAAATCAGTCTGTGGTTATTTCTAGTCTCACTCTCACCAGCCATCTCCAACATCGGATGTGAACTGCTGCAAGATCAATAGGGCCCTTCAGCAGTGAGCACCCATTGTGAAGATGACTGGAATGAAAGACACAGCCATGACAGACTCCTGCAGCAATAGAAGCTGCTTCTAATGCCTATAGCCAGTGTTTTAGGAATTTTTCATTGGGGACATAGACGTTGACTTTCCTTGCACTTCCATTTACAGAATTGATTCTAGCCACAGGGTTTGGGCAAGTAAATTTATGGTAGGATGTTAAAATGGATTGTGTATAACCTCCTCTGGAAAGCATTCCAGGTGATCCCTGTTAAGGCAGGCACCCCATCTTTGTGCTTCTGTACCTTGCTAGTCTTAACTACTCTCTATGCAACATTCACCTTACTTTATTTTAATTATTGCTTCATTTGTTTGTTTTCACCATTACATGGTAAAATCATTAAGTGGACAGCTTGTTTCTTTAACTTACGTCTCCACAACAAAACTCACATTTCCATTATAAGAATGCTTTAGAAGAAGACAAAGGAAGAGTTGCAGGGTAGGTGAAAAGCAGCTTAGCTGAACTACTAGAGACAGGCAAGGGATTGAAACTGAAGCCAAAAGAGAGGGCAAAAATCAAAAAGAGCAAGCTGGAAGACAAAATATGTGACAACAGATATTGATATTGTGGAATAAACAATATTGTTCCAGTTTAATGAATTAAAATAATTTGAGAGGAATAAAATCTTTCTACCAGAGGCAATGTATCCTTTGACTGAATTATAAGTAAAATGCAAAAATGTACTCTGTATATTTTAGTAGAATCTATAGAAAGACTGTTGTTTCTGGCTTGAAAAATTGTTCCATTTCATTCTGCCATAGTTGATGTGTTTCATTTAAAGTATTTATTGAAGGCATGCTTTATGCATGGTGATATACTAGAAAACGGACATTTAGATGTGAATAACTCCAGGTCTGCTCTCGGGAGCACTTGGGGCTATGGGATCGTCTCGGTGTAAAGTGATAAGTATGGCTGCACAAGACTCACAGGGAGGGCTCCTCAGGAACGCTCTGGAAGCTGCAGGAAGGTGGTGACATCTGGCAGAGTGGCCAAGGCGTATGTGGAGAGAGGAGAGAATAAAACAGATGAACCTGAAGAGGGAAGCAGATACCGGATTGTGGAAGGTTCCTGTACTAAGCTAGGACTTTTCTCTGAGGATGATGAGATACCAAAGAAAGAATGACTCTTTACTTTTCGCAATCTTACAAACTGATTAGAGACGGAGAGTTTGTAGGAATGGTTAAAAAAAAAATAGAACACCTACTTCTTTACATCTGGTGATGAACTGGTGGGGAAGGAGAACTTTATGTAAAAAGAGCAGAGCTGCTTTATCCTGCAGTTTTTTTGAGCAGTTCAGGTAGACATCTTTGGGATTCTATAGGTCCTACAAACATTAGTTGCCCCTGTGAACCCAAAACTGGTTAAGTGAGACAGGCTGGACCTTGGAGCAAGTTTGTGAAATGATCCATTCTCAGGCTTGGTCCAACTCAGATTCCCTGCAAGACTCTTCTGTAGGACATTCAGGGGAGTGATTTCTTACACACGTAGCTCAGTTGCCAAAGAGTGTGTATCTTAATATAAGATCTTTTTTTGTTGTTGTTTTAGAATTTGAGAAACCTCTGTAGTTATAGCCAAAGTTCCTTTTTGATGTCTTGGAATAGTTATTTCCTCCTGAAATGTACAGACTATAGCACCTTTTATTTTCCAGGATAAATGTCCCTAGGTCTGGCAATCATCATGGTGTCCCTGGGTCTTATATACACCTTGAATATCTGTCCCTGTAACTGTACCGGTGACCTTCCTCTGATTGTGTCCTATTTTAGTCACAAGCCTTTTAAGCTGTGTGGTCCAGAATTGGAGTCCAGATCAAAATTCTCACCATTGTTGGTGTCAGAGTAAGACATCTATAACCCTCAGGAGTTAAGAAGGAAAATTAAGACATGCCTATATTGGCATGCTGGATATAGATCTAAGGATAGAGGGACCATTCAGAGGTAGTTTTCTATGCAATTTTAACATTTATTCCATTGTGAGCTATGGCAAAAGAGAGGCAGCTTTTATGTTTCCTTCCCTAGTGCTGAACTTCCTGGCATGAAGGTGCCAGCACAGTCTCGTAATTAACACGACCAAGCTTTTCTTCTTTTTTCATTTTTCCTGAGATCTCATGAAGTTCACTCTTGTTTGATCAATTCTTTCCCAGCCAGTAAGGTACAAACCTATGGTGTATGCCTCAGCATGACTCCCAGGGGCTCCAAATGAATATTGAGTGGTTCCCCTATAGACTCTCTAGTCGGGTGAAATAGGACATGCTCACAGGTTCTGAGCTCCTGATGGTAAGAGGAAAGAAAGGATCTTATCAATAATTTAGGGCGGATTGCTGCTGGGACCAATGGATTCTGGCGGGACAAAGTCACCAAACTTCCAGGACATGATTTAGAAGACTTTCATTGCACTTCCTCATTTGATAGTTTTTCAAATCATTCAGTTTTTTTTTTAAGGTTCTTTACTCATTAAATGCTGCTTTCTTTCTTTAGCAACTACTATGTGCTAGAAATCATGCCACATGCTTGGAATATGAATAGAAAAATCATTATTTTTTCTTTGATAAGGTTTAAATTAGATAAACAAGTGGATCAGCTTGTTCTGCTCCCTATTCTGTCTCTGGTGAATCCTCTCAACCCCCATTCCTCTGGCCCACACCCCTGGCTCTTCTATGCAAAAATAAATAACATCTTTAAAAAAGAAAAGAATGTGAGGAGATGGAGGAACAGAGGCTGGTGCTCTGACTGGGCTGGACAGGGTTCTCTGGGGGGAGAGGAGAGCGGGGTGGCAGGAGAGGCGCGAGAGAGAACTCTGGCGACTATAGAAATGCTGGCACCAGTGACTCACCTACTCCTGCTGCAATAGCACTGGGGAAATACAGAGCGCTTGCTGAGCTTGTCTTGTCTTTTCCTCTGCATTGTTCATAGAGTGAGACGAGGCATGGAAGGGTCCCACTGGTCATGGTCCTCGCCAACTCGGAAAAATGAATTTTTCTTGCAAAGTCAGATTGCCCCTTGTGTGTTCCCCTGGTTCCACCAGGGGCCACCAGAGCTGGCCTGTGAATCATCTCCAGACAAAACTGTGAAAGACAGCGGGGTGTGGACTTGGCACCATGTCAGATGAGGCGCCAAATGGCTTCCCCCAGGGATCACACCCCTCTCTGCCTGCAGGGTCTGCCTGCAGAAGGCCGGGTCTGTGCTGTGCTGTGGGAGCGGACACTGAAGAGGTGAAAATGAACCTTGTGGAATGACGATCCCTTTTCAACTAAGTTGTTCTGGGCTTAGTAAATTTAAGAAGTCAGGCGCTGGGGCATCTGTGTCCTCAGGGCCTTTTATAGGAACAATGTGTTCATGTGCATCTGTGTCTGTCTTTTTTGTTGATGTCATTTCTATTCCCTTTACCCAGTCATAACCTCCTGGCTCCTGGGAAAGTTGATGTGTCTTATTTTATCTCACACGCTTGAGTCCCACACCAGGCTACCTCTCATTGCAGAGATAACTGAAACTTATTTTTAATTTAAAGAACAAATCTCATGTATACATTGTCTCTTTAATCCTTAAACAACCTCACAAGGTTGTAGCTTCCTGCATTTTAAAGATAAGGAAGCTGAAGTGTAGGGATTTATGTGGTTGTAAGGCAGTGACAGTACACCTGTTGTTAAAATCATGAACCGGGCGTGGCCTGCCTGGGTTCAGAGCTCACTTGGATTTATTCCATCATGGTGTGAGTGTGGCTCATGATCAGACCTCTTTGAGGCTCAGTCTCCTTATCTATAAAACGAGGGTGGGATTGAGAGGTAATACTTCATAGAGCTGACATAAAGATGAAAGTAATAATTATGTCCAAAGGGCTTAGCCCAGAACCTGGCACATAGTATGTGCTGAGTTGCTAGTTATTATGAATCTCACTTGCGGAACTAAATAGCTGTGCTCACTCACTTGGACAACTTCTTCTTCTTCTTTTTTTCCTGAAAGATTTATTTATTTACTTATGCATACAGAACTGGGATACAGGCCAGAGGTGTAGGGGCAGTGAGAGGATTCACCAGAGACAGAGTGGGGAGCAGAACAGGCAGATTGATGAAGTACACTGCTGAGGGGAACAGCGGGCGGGTCAGGAGAGGTCTGCCGCGCCATTTGGGCATGGGGTGGGGGATTGAACTCACACTGAAGTGGCTGCGGCTGGCTTGCAGTGCTGCATCCTAACCCATTGCACCACCAGGGCAATGCTACCCTTGGGCATCCTCATTGCTGGTCTTCTGTCTACCAACCACTGTGGAGCATCACTTTATGATAGCAACAAGGAAGGGCGACAGTCCTTGTGGGGTCGTTGGCACAGTGTCTGGTCCACAGAGCAGCATACAAGGCCAAGTCAGAAAGGTCCATGTTGTGTGCATGGTTTTATAAACCAGGATACAGAATTTGGATTTTATTTCGAATGTACTTGTTTTTAACTGCAGAAGAGAAATGGCATGTCTTAAGTTTTTTTTTTTTAATAATATAATAGTTTATTTTTACATCATTTTGTGCCTTTTTCCATCTCAGTTGTAATCTCCGTGGGCTTCCCATCACCAAATCACCCATGTGCCATCACCATAGTCCAGTGCATTTCCTTCCACCCACTGTTTTCGAGCCCATTCCCCACTCCACCCCCATAAAATATCTCTGGTATATAGCTGTTCATTATTATTACACACGTCTTAAGTTTTGAAGAGATAACTTTGGCACTCGAGATTTAATAGAAAGGTTGGCAAGGGGAGGTGAAATGGAGCAGCTGGAGCCTAATCCAGACATCTATTTGGTGTCCAGGAATGTGGTAAAAATGGGCCCTCATCCAATAGGGCTGGTATCCTTGTGGAAAGGGGACATTTGGTAGTAAGACACACAGAGGGAAGAGTTGAAGAGACACATGGAGAACACAGCTAACTCCAAGCCAAGAGAAGCCTGAAACTGATTCTTTCCTTAAAGTCCTCAGAAGGAATCGATGGAAACAGTGCCTTGATCTTGACCTGTGGGAAAATGAATTTCTGTTGTTGCAACCACTCCATCTGAGCTCCGTTGTCACGCAGCTTTAGCAAACAGATGCACCCAGACTGTGGCGTCCAGATTTCATGATTAGATTTCAACCTCAGGGTCCACAGATAGCCTCCCCATGGACATGTGAGTGGCCTGTAACCTCCCAAAGTTCTTCCCAAACAGTATAGGCATCACTGGGAATGCTTAGCACAACAAAGGATCCTGTCACCCTGCCACCAGAGAATCAAATGAAGAATCTCACTTCTAGCAGTACTGCCATTCTGCAAAGCTCACCCCAAGGAGCAAGGGAACAAAGCCTAGGCCTGGAGATGCTCAATGAAAATAAAAATGAATTCATGTTAGGTAGTCTGCTTTCACCTGGGAAACTGACAAGTGGTCACTCCACTCATTTCATTCAAAGATTCTTAACAGGGGATGTGCATGGTATTCAGCGAATTTAAATTTGGGGCATGCTGAGCAACCACCCAGGCCAAGTAGGGCCACTGTTAGTTCTTGTAGACAAAAACAGAATTTGGAGCCTTTGGTGGATTTTTACAGGTGCTAATGTTGAATCAGGAAAGACCAGCTGGGCAGGGAGACAGCGGTCTCTTGCATTCTCCCCCTCAGACTCATGTCATCTCTAGTCTCACCTCAGCATGACATGACCCTGTCTGCACAGGTGTCAGCACTTAGACATGCACAGGCCTGTGCTCTCAGCCCAGCATCCATAATCATAGGTGTGGTGCTTTATCCTACACCTCTCGCGCCAGGCCATCTTTGCAACCCAAGGGCAGTCAGAGTCACAGGTAGTTGCCATAGAGGCCAGCCGTGGCAGGATGGCATGAGAAAGCCTGATTCACATCGTGTACCTACGGGAAGAATGTGTTTAGCATATGTGCAACTTGATGGAACTTTCTGGCAGAGGGAGCTGCTCCACGCAAGAGACCGTTGAAGCAGAGTGTCTTAACAAACTTATTCTGATGTTGAAGAGGAAGAGGTTTTGAAGGATAGAAGAATTGCTGCAGTCAGAAGTGTACAGTTGCAAGTGATTGAAAATGGTGGCGGGGTCAGAGAATGCTAATCACCCAGGAAGTAGGCTCGCCACGACTCTGACACCGTGTCTGCTGGTGTACGCTGTGGTAGGTGCATCTCTGCTGAATAAATACAAAGTGAACTTGACGGGAAAGGAGACCTCAGCAGTCCTACAGAGGCAATTTTGCAAGCTGTCTGGCTGTGGAATTAGTGGAATGTTTGCTCAGGAAGAAACAGCTGACGTCAACTTTGGTCTCTCTGGAGCTCAAGGGCAGAGTTAGCCATGCCTCTGGCCTGCACTGACCCCCACCGAGGGAAGACTGGCTTTCAGAGGGAAAGGTTAAAGAACAGGTCGGCCAGGCATCCACGCTCCCGATCCGCCCACCCCCTGTTTGTCATCTTTCTGGCAAGATGAATTCAAAGCCCAGTAATTCCTTCTGACTTTCTAAGAGCTGTGGGACACACAAGTGTGAGAAAAGTCATCAGGCCACTAACAGGATTAGCTCAGCTTCATAACCTCACACTCAGGCCGGAGAGAGTAAAGAGAACGGCAGTATGCTGGGGCCAAGAGACATAGGAGACATGGGGAGTTTCTTGCATACTGAGGGGTGTATGTGTTTGTGTATTTTGTCTAATCACAAAAGACTGAGCTCTTTTCCACTTAAGGGGGCTTGTTCAAATTGAAATAAGAACATGTCTTTTCTGCTTACCCTAGAAACAATCCCATAGGCTGGTGCATAAGGTGTTATCAAAGCTTTATTGACTTATTAAATTAAGTTTATTCTGATATTGCTTAGTACTAATAGAAACAATGATTTTATTATTATTATTACTATTTTACATTTTTTTTCAGACTTGTTATTTGGGATTTGATGATTTTTTTTAAAGATTTATTTATTTATTTATTTGTGCATACAGAACTGGGGTACAGGCCAGAGGCTCAGGGGTGGTGAGAGGCTTCACCAGAGACAGAGTGGGGAGCAGAACAGGCAAATTGACAAAGTACACTGCTGAGGGGAGAAGCGGGCGCATCAGGAGAGGTCTGCCGCGCCATGTGGTCACCTCCGGGGCAGTCGGGAATCAAACTCATGAGGAAGTGGCTTTAGATTCTCAGTGCTGTGCTTTAACCTGCTGTGCCACCAGGGAGGGCCGGGATTTGATGATTTTTTAAAAAATTATGTATTTTTAATTTTTTTTTTACATCATTTGTCATTTTGTGTATTTTCCCATCTCAGTTGTAATCCCCATGGGCTTCCCACCACCATTTCACCGAAGAAGCAACAATTACTAAAGGAGGCGCATAGTCGTGTGGCAGAATGAGGAATGGACTAGTGGACAGAGACCTGGTTTTATTTTTACTTTCAGCATCACTTTAGAGGAAGTTGAAGAAGTCACTTGATTTCCTAGCAGCCTTATTTTGAAATTGAGCTAATTTTTCTCCAATATTCTGTTGAGTACCCACTAATGAGTAGGTAGAATGTAAGGAGTTAAATTTTAACACTGTGTGTCTTGTATATAGATCAATAAACTGGACTGCTAACCTGTACTTGGGAATACAAGTTTAAATAATATGAGTGTCTTGCATGAGTGGGTCAGGTAATAAACAACAACAAAAAAGCACTATAATTAGAGCATTGACTATGGAATTTAGATAGAACTGGATTTGAATCTTACTTTCATCATTTGCCAGCTGTGTGACACAAGGCACGTTGACTAAACTCTTTGGTCTTAAAATCAGAAATTGATAATACCCGGTCATAATTGCATAACATCATAATTCTTTATTTCCCTTGAAGGAGATGATGGGAGAATACAGTTGTTAGGTGGGGCAATTTGAGGTGTGCCCTACAGTAGGTACATTTTACTCATTCACTTGATAATTATGCCTTGATTCCCTGATGTGATTTGATACAAAGGTGAATGAGACATCATTTCTGCATTCATGAGCTTATGGTGCCATAGGGGAAGATACATCCTCATACATTTTTTTAAAGAATGAAAAAACACATTTTTGAGACCTTCATTTACAGAAGCATTACCTGTCTCTACATCTTAGTAGCACCATGGGCGAAGGCAGGAGTGATATCATTTACCTCATGCATTGGGCACACACTGCAGTCACACGTACTTCACACAACTGCTTTGCTTTTCTCTCTGCTCTTTCTCCTTCCTCTGCTTCACAGGCCTCGTCTCTCCATCTCAACACAGTTTGAGAAGCTGTGTGAAGAAGAGCTGAATGTGAGGTGAGAATGTGTAGCCCTAAAGCATGCACAGTGCTGTAAACCCACACCACCACCATAAAAATTACATAACCCCGCCCCCAAAGCTTGACTTAGCAAGCAAAATAGAGATAGAGATTTCATTCCATGTGCAATGAAGAAAATGGCATCAGAAAGAGCCCCTGACCAGCTGGTGAGCAAGAGATTTGAGGGGAGGGTGTTCCCCAGTTAAGGCGGGTCCAGCCTAGCATTTCTAGAGGAGCACCTTGCACATGTATGTGTGTGACAGGGAAGGTGGATGGGCTTCCTGTTAATACACTAAACTTGTCTAGCTTTCCCAGGATAGAGGAATGGGAAAAATAGAAGATACAGCTTTTGAGTATGAGGAGAAATTGAACTTTTCATAGAAATTGATGACATTTACCAGTCATTGACTTACTTGCACAAATGATTTACTTCCTGGTAATATTCTCTTGGATGTTCATGATGCCATTCATTCCTTTAGTCATCAAAATTTTATTTGGTATCCTTTCTGTATTAGGTACCAGTTTGGGTCATGAATAAAAAGTAGGACGAAATAGGTAAAAGTTCGAGGGACACATAGTAAGTATTATTGTATAATTCAATATTAATTATTATTGTGGAGGTATATTTGGCATTGCGGAATATAATGGGTAAAACAGTTTCATAAAAGGAGATTGCTTTCCCAGTGGAGCTTTAGTTATTCTGCTGTGCTTATCTGAAAAGGAAAGATAATGCTTGGTGAGGATCCCTCTAGTCAGTAAGACTTATGATAGAGTCCACATGTTCAAAAATTTAATCTTGCATAAGGAGTTATGAGTATAACGTAAGAATCAAGTTTTACTCATAGGAGGCGAGGGTGTGTGTGTGTGTGTATTATCTATACCACCGTCTTCCCTTTTTTTCCTTTCTTGCTTTCTCTTTTTCTTCATCTAAGATGAGAATCCTTTTCTAGGAATATTTTTACAGAATTCAAATCACATGCGTTTCATCACATAGCAGCTTTAGGATAATCTCTTCCAAATCTATTTTTGCAAAGGAGGAGAGGAGGATAATGTGTAGCTTTTAGAATGAGTATGAATGAATCATGGATTCTAACTTATGCCTAGTTTGTTTTGTTATGAACGTTTGTGGCTATTAAAAGAGCAACAAGAAAAGAAACATCATACTGTTGGAAGACATAATGAAAGAATATATAATTTAAGCAAAGCCCAAACTAAAACATTGCTGGCTTATATCTAAGTTTTTCATTACCAAGAAGTGTAAACTCTTCTTAATTTTTCTTTCCAAATGGAAGATACCAGATGTTCATCTGTTACCATGAAAGTCTATTTTAATTGGCAGTTGTGGTCTCAGAGTAATTTTAAATTGCTACCAGCCTGTCACTTTTGCTTTTGCTGACTTGCAAGGAGGTTTAATGTCCTCCCCACTGGGCTAGACTTTATCCTTCTACTTGGAACTGCTGGAGCACCTCAATTTATGACAAACTTAGAAGAGATTAAAATAGCCCACAGAAAGGCAATGCAAATGCCTCCAAGTAGCAGTGTGATGTTTAAAAGTGATCTAAGCCCCAGAGGAATATCTTGTTATGAGAAAACGTGCAACAGATCCAGGTATCTGGAGTAGGGAAGAATAAGGCCCTTTGGTCATATTGAACTATTGTAATGTATAACAGCAACTGCTAGTTAACAAACAATCAATTACCTTCCCATGTAATATCCAATTTGATCATTAGAGTGGCTGATGGATTTAGAATACTAGCTCCTGTTTGCTTGCTTTTCCAACTTGGAGAATTTATGGAGGCACTCCCGTGTGACTGTTTAATCAAGGTATGGATATTGCGAGGTTGGAATAATAGTGTTAAAGCAAATATGTAGAGCTGGGAACCAGTGGCTCTGAATTTAACCTGACTTTTTGGATAGTTGATCATTTAATTGATGACTTCTTTGTTTTGTGAAGTGGGCTATCAGGCAACCTGATAATAGAGATTTCCTCTACTAAAAAAGAACAATGATTTTTGTGTTATTTCTGCATTTTTCTGGCTGAAACTCTTCCTACTCTGGGCTGTTTGCTTTTTTAAGATGTATAGTGCCAAATGTCATAGGTGCTTTTGAGGAAATAATCTTGTTCTAGGATTATTCTAAAGAAATAATCTGATGCATTGTATAGGGACAGTAAAGTAAGATAGACATGGATATGAATTCTAGATCCTGGGAAAATTGTTTCACAGTCTCTGGACTCCCTTTAGTTTCATCTGTAAAATGTATACATGTGGGGCCCTCCCTGGTGGCGCAGCGGGTTAAAGCACAGCACTGAGAAGCTAAAGCCACTTCCGCATGAGTTCGATCCTCACCTGCTCTGGAGGTGACCAAATGGCGCGGCAGACCTCTCCTGACCCGCCCGCTGCTCCCCTCAGCAGTGTACTTCATCGATCTGCCTGTTCTGCTCCTCACTCTGTCTCTGGTGAAGCCTCTCACCCTCCACATCTCTGGCCTGTACCCCAGTTCTGTACGAATAAATAATAATAAAAAAAATGTATACATGTGACTCACATAGTTGCCACGAGGATAGACTGAGAATTGATGTAGCATGTTCAGCAGAGTGTTAGCTGCATGTTTAGCATTAGTGTCGCCTGGTTTTTTTTTTTTTTAAAGTTGTGTGATTCTGGGACAATAGAATTTTATTACATTTTGATTTTAATGTTCCCTGATGGCAAAGGAAGTTGAGCTTCTTATACTTACTGGCCATTTGCCTACCCCGTTAATGTAAAATTTTTATGTATTTTCTCTATTTTTCTGTTTTTCTCTATTAGCTTGCTGTTTTGTTACATTCACTTATTTTAATACTATGCTTTTAGAATGCAGTCCTTTCACCTATCAAAGGTGAGTTGTATTTTATAACTTCCAAATTCTTATGACTTTTGCTTTTCTTGCCTTATTTCATTTGCTGTAGCTCCTAGTACGGTTGAAAGTTAATATTCAAATAGCGCTTTTTAAAAAGTGGTAACAAATTTTACTGTTTCATGGCATGATGCCTTTCTATGACTTTGAACTCAGCTAAATTTATTTGCCTTTACTAATCCTGCTTGACTCCCCAATTTTTTCCTTCGTTGGGGAATGGGAACAACAGGCCCAACTCAAAGCATCACTCTGTCTCCTCTGTCTCTCACTTCAGATGAGCTTCACTGGTTCCCTTAGGTCTCTCTTTCTCTGCTGTCATCACTGCCTTTAAGCAGTACCTCATCCTTCCTTTCAGTAACCTCCTAGAAGATTCTGACGGCTGTGGTTCCTCTTTCCAGTGCTTTTTTTTTTCACTTTGGCACAGTTTGCCCATTTCAGTTCCCTCAAAAAACATAGTTTCTCATTAAAGGGAAAATGAAATTGCTGTTCCTTAACTGGGCATTCTGGCTTCTGAAGATCTGGAGAGACAGTAAGGGCTAGTGATCAAAACAAGGGTGTGCTGCCTTGGTTTGAATGATGACTACCTGCTACCAGCTGGATAATCTTAGATACAGTGTTTCATCTCCCTTTAATTTGGTTTCCTCACCTGACTTGGTATTAATATCTATTTTAAAGGATTGCCTGTGGATTAAATAGCTTAATGTAAAATATTCTGCATGATCACCTATAAGCTGCATAAAACATTAATTTTGATATTGTATTGTCAAAACTTTTCTTTCCAGTAGTAATGACAACAGGTAATAATATTTATTAAGCACGTGATATGAACCAAGAACACTGTGAAATACTGTACTTGCAGTATCTAATTTAACCATCAATAACCTTGTGTTATATGTATCATTTGATATAGGAATAAACAGTGGTCATTGACATAGTCTGGCCCTTTACACATATATCCTCCCCCATGATGCTTTTCACTCTCCTATACCCCAGCTGTGTGCGGTTTTACCATTCTCCTAAGGCCATTCTGCTTTAGGGAATGCCTGCATTATCCTACCCATCCTTTGGTGTTCTGCTGTAAACTTCTCTCATGCCACAGTAGAATAAAAGGGGAGGGACAAAAACTTAAATTCAGAGTTACTAGCTGATTTATTGTAAAATAAAAGTGTTAATTCCTTTCCCCTGCAGGATCAAAAGACAGCCTTACACTAGTGAGCTGGACTTTCCTGGCCCCTTCATTAGCCAGGTTGATTCTTTACAAACTGACTACATTGACCCTCTGGCTCTTTTTGCAGTTTCAAGACAACCTCTACTTGGCTCTTCCAAGTGGCTCATCAGACTAAGCTGAGTTAGTGCAGAGCTTCCAGCCAAGTAAGGCATCTCAGCACGAGATGTCAAACATAAGACAGCTAGTGCTGGGAGCCAGAGGAAGAAGGCTCTTCTTGACCCTGCTCTGAGACTAGTGCATTCACAGAGAAGTGGCTGGCAGACTCCCTTTGATGCAGTGAACAATGAACAGCAGGAATTAAGTCTTACCATATCCACCTCATGCCTGTGTGTGTGCGCGCGTGCATGTGTGTCCGCACATGAGTGCCACGTGCATGTACTTCATCCTTAGTAAAAGCCGGCATGGCAAGTCTATGACCTGTTATTTGAAAATAATGTATCCAGGTCACAACAGGGGAGAGAGATCCCACAAGGTGGACAATGATGGTGGCAGAGCAAGGCGTCCTTAGAATCCATTTTACTGGTGAGCAAATAAAGTTGCCCAGGTGTTTGATCTGTTTTTCAGCTTCTCCCTTAGTGGGCACTTACTTGGGTATCAGCTCACAAGCTGCAGGTGCATTTAAAGTCTTCATTGGTGCGCCCTCCTTGGTGGTGTACGAATTAAAGCACAGTATTGTGAAGCTATCAGCAGCCACACATGAGCTCGATCCCCAGCCAGGGAGCTGACCCACATGGCACAGCAGACCTCTCCTAACCCACCTGCTGCTCCCCTCAGCAGTTACTGCAGTAGATCTGCCTGTTAGTAGGTCTGCCTGTTCTGCTTCCTGCTGTGTCTTGGGCGAATCCTCTCACCTTCCCACACCTCTGCTTACACCTTAGCTCTTGTATGCATAAATAAATAAATCTTTAAAAAAATCTCCAAAAAGACATCTAAAGGTTAAACTTTCTGAAAGTATCCATTTTTTAGGACATATATTTTCGGGTTACCACAGAACAGCATTGTCAATACAGACTCACACCAAGGCTATTTTTTCCTTTTCCCTTAGGTTTTCTTTTTTCCTCTCAAAATGTGGTTTTCTGTTTCTTTACAAAATTAAAAAAATGCCACAAGTCCAGCTTCACCCCCGCAACATATGCATGCTTTTTACTTACCCTATACAAGCTCCTGTCCCAACACATCAAGTTAGTTGTTTCAATTTTTTCTTTTCTAATTGATTGTACCTCCTGGCTTCTGAAATATGAACTTTGATTGCTGCTAATATTTTACCACTTATAAAGATCTTAGAATAATCAGATCTGAAAAGGCCTTAGAATCTGAACCTAAAAATCAAGTGACCTTCAAACTTGATTTTTAAAAAATATATTGTTAAAAGTTAGGCTGCTTTAAAGATGAACTTGAACAGAAATTCAGTATATCAAAACTGATGAAAGTACAGCTGTTCTGTCTGAAGGTGTTGTGGGTGGCAGATGAGATTGAGAGGTCTAAGAATACTATATATTAATTAGGTTTCCCCCTTGGGTCCCAAGACCTCTATGGAAAGCAAGGCTCCAAGGTGCTCAGTTTAAAAACAAATGATAAACATAGGGGTGCAGATGTCCTTTAGAATCAGTGTTTCTGTGTACTTTGGGTAGAAACCTAAGGGTGGAATTGCTGGACATATGGAAGCTCCATTTGTAACATTTTCAGAAACCTCCACACAGCTTTCCAGAGTGGTTGCACCAGTTTGCATTCCCACCAGCAGTGTAGGAGAGTTCTTTTTTCTCTAGACCCTCACCATCTCCACACTCTCATCAACATTTATTGTTGCTTGTTTTTTAATATGTGCCATTCTCACTGGTGTAAGATGGCATCTCATTGTCGTTTTGATTTGCATTTCCCTTATTACAATTGATGCTGAACATTTTTTCATATGCCTGTTGGCCATCTACATTTCCTCTTTGGAGAAGCATCTTTGTAGCTCTTCTGCCCATTTTTTTGATGGGGTTGTTCACCTGCACCTTTATGCTTACTGCTGCTCTATTTACAGTAGGGAAGATATGGAATCAACCCAAATGCCCAAAAATATATACACACAATGGAATATTACTCAGCAATCAAAAAAAGGATAAACTCACGCCCTTTGTGACAACATGAATGGAACTGGAAAAGATCATGCTTAGTGAAATAAGCCAGAAAGAAAAAGAAAAATACCAGATTTCTTCACTTACAGCAGGAGTGTAAGGGATCAGAAAAAAAATATAAATATATAAAGAGATAGTAGTTGTAATAAAGTAGAAAGGAACATCAACTAACAACTATAAACCAGAGACACTCTATGGGGGAAGAGGGGGAAACATGATCAAAACTGGGGTGGGAAGAACACATGGGACTATGGTGATGGCACATGGGTGAAGTGGTTGTGGGAAGTCCACAGGGATTACAATTGAAATGAAAAATGTACACAATGAAGAATAATGTGAAAAATATATTTATAAAAAAAGGTAGAGTCTATTTCTCATTTTGCAAATCAGAAAGATTAGGGCCTACCGGTTTCTTGGCCATAATTTTCAGGCAATGTTTTCTCTCTTATCAGTGTATCTAAAATCTTGGCCAGTTAAACCTTTAAAAGTAACTTTTTGAAACCCCATAGTTATGGAGGTTAATGATCAAAATCAACTTTAAAAAGTCATGATGCTAATAGTTTGCAAATGTCATTTTTAGAAATAAGTTACACTCAATTACTTTATAATTTATTTTGACATGTTATTCAATTTATTTCATGAGTTTGGCTTGTAAAGTTCCTCCATATCTCTGCTGGGGTAGGCAATGCACGGGTACTGTGGAAGCATCAGGCTTTGGTATTTGTGTGTACTTTCTTGGGGTTCCCAAGCTTGAGGAGTCTCTTAGAGGAGCAGGACTGGGAGGAAGTTTGAAATAAAATGATCTAGTCTACTCTCTCTGACCTCTGGAAACTCATTTTTCCCTTTTTAAGAAGAAAAATCTTAATGCCTATTTATGGGGTGTTTTGAATATTACCTCACATCAGTGTAGAGTCCACTTGGTTTTTGAGATGTAGAGGCAGGCAGTAAAAGTCATTTCCACTGTCCATGTATTATAATTTTTTAAAAGATTTATTTGTTTATGTACACAGAACTAGAGTTATGCTAGAGGTGCAGGGGTTGAGAGGATTCACCAGAGAGAGTGGGGAGAAGAACAGGCAGATGTACTGAAATACACTGCTCAGGGGAGCAGTGGGTGAGAGCAGGAGAGGTCTGCTGGCCATGTGGGTCAGCTCCCTGGCCGGGGATCAAACTCATGTTGCAGTGGCTGCGTGACTTCATAGTGCTGTGCTTTAACCCGTTGCGCTAGTAGGGAGTGCACCCATGCATTATAATTATAAGGTTCGATTCATCCTTGTTGTCTCCTGTGTAGCACTTTGTACTGAGTGGGACACTCAGGACGTTTGTGAGTGATGAATATTATTGCTAAAACCCGAGAGATGTGATTTTTTTTTTTTCCCTCGGTATGTAGAGCTACCATTTCTCCTATGTTCAGCATAAAGGCCGGTGGTGGGGAGTGCATCTGAATTTCTGCCTGCCCATACAATAGGCATATTACAGAGCAGAGGAGGTGATCTCAGAGGAAGGAAACTTTCCTAAATAGAAAAGGAAAAAAAAGAAAAGATGAAAGATCTCTCGTTCAACAAAGAACTGCTAGTACTTAACTTGTCAGGACAGGATTTTGAAAAACAGCATCCCCAAGTATACCTTTGTAAAAGCCTTAAAAAGAAGCAATGCAAACCTGGTCCCCACTAGCCTTTTATTATTTCCCATTGATAATGGCTTGCAAGAGCTTCATTTTAGAAAACTCAACACACTACTGTGAACATGAAAAGCAAACCTGCTTTCATAAAGCTGATGTTTTGTGGCTAAGCGAGGGCTCAGCAGCAGCAGGGGCAATTCTAGATTCTGGCTGTGTTTGCACCGTGCCCAAACAAGGGAAGGGAGCACAGAAAGTTCACCCCAAACATGAACGTTTTTTTTTTTTTAAAGAAGGGATAGTCTCCTGCTTATGTTGAATGCAATCAGAAAGCACACAGCTGCAATTCTTCTCATACAAATGCCCCTTTTCTGAGAAAGAGAAGCACATTTGCTCTGAATTCTACCATCTTTGAACGGTGCAGTAATAACTGATACCCAAAAGATGAACTATGGTTCTTAAATAACTTGTAGATCATCAAAAGATGTTTACATTGTATGAAAACTAACGGTTCATTAAATTACTCTCCAGCTATTCATCAAATATTCAGATGCCAGACACTGCTCAATTTGCTGGTGATTCAGAAGTGAATGGAACAAAATCTCTCCTCTCATGAGGCTTACAATAAGAGTAACTGAAAACTCAATCCTAGGTGTTTTGGAGGTAATGGGAGATCTTTATGCCTCTAGGCCTTGTTAGCTGGAGGTACTTGCAATCTTTGTTTACAGAGTTAATCCTACCAGACTTGGTTCTGTGACTTTGTGCCAATCAATTAAGTTTAAGTTCTGCGCCATTAAAAAATAAGAAAATTGCACTATGGTGTCTATAAGGAAATTCTTAGATTTAAGATCCCACGATAGTGTTAATATGGAAACTTCACTTTTTAGAATCTTAAAACTTTGTTCTAAACACATGTACTAAGCAAATTACACATGACAAAACTACAAGTTCTGTGGAATGTGCACACAGAAGACATGATGTTTATCCCAAAGTAATTAATCTATTGAAGATTTACCTATAGTAGTAGTTAAGATGGCTGTTTTTAGGAGAAGAATAGAGACTGGTTTAACAATTGAAAATGTAATGTAACACCCATTCCCCACTTGAACTGTACAAGTACATGTGAGTGATTTACTTATATTACTTATTCACTAGATATATAATTTAGGCCTCAGGTCAGCTGGTGGATAGCATTATGTATTAATTATTCTTGCCTTACCCAGCTCTAATGATATATGGGAAACGTTTCTTTTGAAGGCAGATAGTTTTCTTCCCAATTTAACAGCCATCTCTGTTGTCTAGCTTATCTGAATATTGATTTACTTTATTTGGACACCATCTGCTTATCTTCAAATGAGTGATAGTGACAATTGCCTCCTAAGATTTGCTGTCTGGCTCTGATGGGCTATGAGTTGCCATGTGCCGATCATAGGTTCTGGCACATGGTGGTGTTTCATCAGTCTGGAATGCTTGACCCTCGCTCCATTGAAATCTTGATCAAATTGAACTTAATGTGAGCACTGACTCAATTATTTTCACAGAATTCTCTTTCCAAATAACCCTACTTGTTGTACACCTGTAAAAATCTTCCTGCAAATTAATCGTCATTAATAGCTAACCTACTTTTACTCATTTAGAGTCCATTCAGTTAGAAGATGCAGCTTATCGGATGGAAACCCGTATGTCTACCCTTCAGAAACGGAAGCACTGGCTCTGGGCTGTGAGAGGAGTAGCTTGTTTGTGTCCCGTTTTATCTTGTCCCCAATCCTGAATGTACCATGTCATACCACAGTACCGTGTTAATATTATTGCTTAGCCTGTCTTATCTTAGTGTTTTGTGAGTGTAGGCGAATGCAGCTAGTGATGGACAGTCCTGACTATAAGGACTACCTTATGCCATGTGCAGGCACTATCCGCGAAAGCCTAGAAGACGCAGGAGCTTGATGTTTCTAAAAGTATATAATTCTTTGGTTCAGATGGCATGGACCTCCTTCAGAAACTTCAGGCCTTCATTGTGGTTTTTCACTCTGACACTTGTCATAAGCTCTATGCATCGCCTTTTTTTCTTGACTGAAACCTCTAAAACCACGTGTTCTCCTGGCTCAGCTAGCTCAAGAGGGCCGAGCTGTTAATACTGCAGCCTGGACCTTATGTGTGCTCTCTTAAGTTCTAGCTTAAGTACAGTTGGTAATAGAGCAGCATTCCGAATGATGACTGCATCTCCAGAGCCCCCAAATCCCACAAGGTGTTGTTCTTCACTGTGGCTAAGGGTACAAGGCAAGATACAAGATTCAGCCTAACTTGGGAGGGACATTTAAGCATGTTTCTGACCACTAAATCATTAAGAGTCTTTTCCATGTGACAAGGCCCTCCTAATTGTTGCCAATCCTGCCTTGAAAATGTTATAAAAGAAGTCATGTTGTATACCATAATTATGAATCAAATTACCTATAAAATTTGACCTTATGAAGCTGATTCAACTTTTTTTAATTTAAAAAAAAAAGCAATTGAGGTACCGTTGGTTTATGACACTGTATATGATCCCAAACTACAGATTTATACATCTTCAGGTGTATGTTACCACACCACACCACACCCACGGGCCCCCTTCCCTATGTGTCCTGCCTTCTTCCCTCTCTGGTGTTCTCAATTTTATAGTCCAATTTCTTGGTTTTGTTTTTGGTTTGGTGTGACTGGTCCTTTGTTTCTCTGTATTCCACACATGAGGGAAACCGTCCAGTTCTTGTCTGTCTCCTGGTTTATTTTGCTTATCATAATCCTATCAAGTTCCATCCATGTTGTCATCTACTGGCAAGAGTTCATCTTTTTCTTACAGCTGAACAGTATTTCATTGTGTATATATGTCATACCCTGAAGTGAGAAAACTACCTAAGTACTCAAGGACTGCTGAAGGGGTTGAAATTATTTTAAATCACTGACATTGTAAGTAAGAGCAAAAGAAAATTTTTTCTTCTCTAGTAACTTAGAGAAATTTTACATTCTTAGGAAAAAAAAATCACTCAAATTGCCATGATGAGGGCAAGGATAGTTATCGTTTGCAAGTGTTTTTCCATTTTATTGAAAAATAAATTTGCAAAATCTTTCATGCACGTGTTACCTCACCACGTCTAATAGCTTCATCATCAACCTGAAATAACAACACAACATCAAAAATCAGCACATTTCAGCCCGATTGTCCCAGTTTCTATTTCACATGTGTTTTTAGAATGGGCTATATATAACTAATATATAGATAACTAATATATAGATAACTAATGGGTTCTTATATTTTGCGAAACAGTGACTATTTTAATTTCTTGTAACTGCCATGCTAGCCACAAATGTCCCTATGTGAAGTACATTAAGACAAAGGCCTAATTGGGCTACTTAAATTTGCTTCCACTATGCAATGCAATAATAAATGTAGATGTCTTTCCGGCATTAATTTCTATCTACATGGCAGCATTTCATTAAGTACAGTCGCCCAATTTTAATTAAGTGCCCCCCTTTGGTTGTGCACTGTCTGTGCTTTTGGCCCATCAGAACAAGCACTTAGTCAATTAAGTATTTTATTAACCAATTGATTTTTGCTGTAGGTCCCTACCTTCTCTTACCATTTAGAAATGGTCATGAAAGGTAAAGAAATTGGTTCCTTTCATCTCTAAAAAACAACGTGATGTAATAAAACATTTCAAGCATGGTTTTTTTTGGTGCAAATAAAAAATAC
Source organism: Condylura cristata (assembly GCF_000260355.1). Taxonomy (NCBI): domain Eukaryota; kingdom Metazoa; phylum Chordata; class Mammalia; order Eulipotyphla; family Talpidae; genus Condylura; species Condylura cristata. The sequence goes on along the minus strand of NW_004567129.1, from coordinate 23,702,467 downwards.
GTGGCATTTATTCTGGAATGTAAAAACTGACTGTTTATGGCAGCATTGCATTTGAATAAATTATATTGTTTCACTGACCTTTATTGATATGCTGTTTCCCAACTTAAATCATCAATCTTGCTGCTTAAAAGATCTTTTGTTGTGTAAAACCTGAGATCCATCAGGTAAAAAATAATGATTTGCTATCCATGGACTTTGTAAATCGATAATTTAACAAGTTCCAAAAGAGCTTCCTCCCAACCCCTCACTCCACCCTATTGCCTATGTTTATAGTTTCAGTTAAACAATTTACTGATGTCATTAGAAAAAAAAAAGTAACTTAATAAAAGGGAAATATAATGTAGAACATTTGGCTTCTCAAGATAGTATTTCTAGGGCATACTAGATGACTTAATTTTTTTTTTCTTATTTAAAGGTTTTATTTATTTATTTTTGGTAGAAAAACTGGGGTGTAAGCCAAAGGTGTTGGGGTGGGGCTGAGACAGATTCACCAGAGAACAGGCAGATCTACTGAAATGCACTGCTGAGGGGAGCAGTGGGCAGGGCAGGAGATGTCTGCTGTGCCATGTGGGTCAGCTCCCTGGCCCGGGATCAAATTCAGACCACTGCAGTGGTGAGAGCACAGGGACTTGGCCTCCCTTGGCCACTAGGGAAGTCCTAATGGCTTCATGTGACACAGATTCTGTGGCTTGCAAAAAGTATAATTTGACATATATCTTTCTTTTTTTTTTCTAGACAGGTAAAATTTCTCCCATCTAAATCAAAGGGCTTAATCTTAATCCCCATTTCCTCTCCCCATTTTATTTTCTGGCAGAATGGTTTTCATACAGATAGAAAACATTTTCTAAGTTTATCTCTGGGGTAAACAGTTTGCTAATACATAGAAATTGGACCTGTTTTAGAATATGTAGCATTCCTGTTTACCCTTAATATCTATAAAGTACACACTATAAAAATGAAAGGTGGATAAAAGGCTCTGTCTTCATTTTCTTATAAGAATCATTCTTATTGTCAATACTGTTTCAATGGAAAAGGGCATTTGAGAAATTTTGTAAGGACTCAGGACTATAACTTGGAAGTTCAGTATTGGAATTCTGATACTTTTATTAACAAGTCATATTATCTTAGGCATGTGCTGCTACATGTTTGAAATCAGTTCCTCATATTTAGTTTGAATGAGTTATAAATGCTCTGTCTGATTTTAGAGTTATCTTTGGGGGTCTGATACTAGTGATAATACCAATATTTTATTGAGCACCTAATATGTTGCAATAAACTTACAGACATTTTCTATAATCTTGACAGCTACCCTTCAAGGTCAATATCATCATTCTTATTTTGCAGCCAAAAAACCATAGAGACATTAGGCACTTTGCTTAGGGCTGTCTTGCCATACAGAGCAGTGTTGGAGCTAAAATCAAAGCCTGTCACACAGTGGCCTCATGCTTCTCCTCCATCCTACTGCCTCTTCATGATGTAATGTCTGTGAAAATGCAGCGTGAAAGCTAAAGCACTAGGCAGATGCACAGTGGTATTGCAGCCATTGTGCTGATTAACAGTCATCATGAAATGCAGGACCTGACACCCAGAGGTGATGTTGCCCTTTTCTGGAATGGGAGTTACAATGTACCATTAGACTGATAATTATAGTGAGATCTTTCAGAGGCAAATTTTTGCCACCATCTTCATGCTTAGCCTTGCTAACTCTCCAGGAGAAGGCCTCCCACCACCCCTGCTAAAAAGAAACAACAATGTTGATTGATTTCCTTTTGCCATTTGCTTCAAGTGCTTCCCATTTAATGCTCTTCCCAATTGTCATTCGGAGCTGCTGATATTTCAGCCTCCACACAGGCTAAACAGTGGGACTCCTCAGCAAGTTCAAATGTCTGCACAGCAGGGAGAAAATACTATCTTTTCTAAAAGCTGTTTTTGATGGTTCTGTTAGACTGCATAGCTCTTCCTCCTTTATACTCCAGTAGGCAATAATCTGTCCATCCTTCTGCCTACAATCTCCTATCAACCTTCCTCCCCCCTACCCCTGCAAAGAGAGACTTTAGATGGAGATTCTCAGAACTTTCTGTGGCCAAACCCCAATATCACAATAACACAGTCCAACTGACTTGAATTATTATATATATACACACACACACATACATATATACATACGTGTGTGTACATAATTAATGTATATTAATTATATATTAATATATATAATTACAGCCCAAATCCTACATGACAAATCCTACATTTGGTAGCTGACTACTCAGCTAACAAAAATAACTAGCTAACCAACTAACTAACTAACTGGACCATGCCATTTGAGGCAACATGGATGGAGCAGGAAGGGATTATGTTAAGTGAAGTCAGCCAGAAGGAGAAAGGAAAATACCAGATGATGTCACTTATATGAGGAATAAAGTGAAACAAAAGGAAGGGTCAGATCAAGTCAAATGAGACTAACCCTTTGGAACCTGACTGTGGAAAGGGCGGAGAGTGAGAAGCGGAGAGAGGAAAACAGGGAGGGGAGGACGCACAGGGTTGATGGTGGTGGATTGTGGATTCTCTGAAGGTGGGTGCACTGTGGCAGCAACGCCTGAGAGGAGACCCTACACTTCTATAGTGGAAACAGCAATGTAAACTAATATTAACTCAAAAAATTATAGAAAGAAATAAAAGGCATCTATCTTGTAAAAGACATGCACACTATTCTATACCATCATAACAAGTTTCACAGATCCACAATATAGTTCATAGGGTGGAATATTATCTGAGCCTGGGAAATTATCTAATCATGATATTAGATAATTATCTAATAATTATTAGATAATTAGATAATAATTATCTAAAACTGCAGAATGTCCTGTATGCTTTAACAAGTGCAGCCTTGGGCTTTAGGATGGTGGGGAAATTTGTTCCTCTATCAAGGGGTTGCGTCTCCACGAGATCCTTAAAATGACTTTGGATCCTTTCGCTTTTTTCTCTCTCTGCTTTATTTCTTACTCCAGTGAAGTCAACAACTCTGAACCTTTATTAAATGCACTCTGTGTTGCAGGCAGTAGTATGCAGTGGTGCTCCCCAGCTTGAGTGTAGATTTGGGCAACCTGCTCTTTGTATCCAGGTTACTTGCCATGTGATGTGTCCGATTATTACGTTTTAAAGGGAGTGTGTAGGCTGCATAGTGCTGTGTCAATACCCAGGTTAAAAGAACCTGTACCTCTACCACCACCACCCCGCCCCCACCACCCCAAAGGCTTTTGGAGAGAACCTGTACTTTATGAAGCTAAAAGGAACATTTAGCTTAAAACAAGAAACTTGACTGCTTGGGGGAAGTGGACAGGAGGCTTGCATAGTTTCCATCTGTTCTCTTCTAATAAGTAAAACTACAGGCAGTCCAATTTCTTGATGGATTGGTTATTTTCAATTGGTTTTTAATCATTGGAAGAACAAAGATTGCATGCTTTATTAATTACTAGTAAGTAAAGTAAAAAAAGGCAAAAAGGCCAAAAAGCAAAAAAAAGTACAAGTTGAGAAGGGAATTTTCTTCCCCCTAGATCAGATCTGCAGTATTTTCTATTTGTAACAGATGAAGATTAATTTATGTATCAGAGCTCTCAAAGTTTAGTCCCCTTGCTTAATTTTTCATTGTCTTCATCACAATACTGTACTGTCTTATCTAAACTTCAACATGCCCATGGCACCAGATAATTATTTCCTACATCCAGCTGAATTTTTTATTTTATCTCCATAGCAGATATCAGTATTTAATGGAGAGATTTTTATTAAAGGAATTTATACCAATTTACAAATGCTAAATATCTCTGATGTCCCAGTGATAGCTTCTATTTAAAAGATGATACCCATTATCACAGGAGATAACCCTGGGATGTCCAATTAATGTGAGATGACACAAAACTGCAGGTATTATATGACATAAGGATAATATCAGTTGAAGTCATGGAAACCTCAGGAATTAATCAGAATATTTTTCAATAGCTTGTTTATCAACCAGAATTTGCTGTGTCTGAGGCAGTAAGTTGAAGGAAAATACAAAAACAGATTTAGCTATTTGTAACTTCAACTTCAAGAATTTTGCCTTCCAGTGAAGGAAACAGATTATTATAGTAAGAGTGGCAAATGAAATTATAGAGATATCTAGAGACATTTGGCATCTATTTAAAGGGTTTTTCTTTCTAGATAATTTTTTTTTCTGGTTTCTCAGATTAAGACGAGTGTCCAGGAATGAATGTGAGCTAGCCTGATAAGAATATGGGAGGTGGGGGTGGGGGGAGACTACAGTGATGTGCATGGGTGAATTGGTTGTGGGAATTTCATGGGGAAACCACACATTGTACAACAATGAACGATGATATAATGAATATACTTAAAAAAAAAAGAGTTTGGAGGTGGAAAACATGCTTCAGTCAAAGGCTCTGTGTAGGTTTGGATCTTAGCAGGTAGAACATTTAATAGGGGTGATGAAATAGATTTTAATGTTGTGGCTCTGATCTAAATATAGCATTAATGAACTCAATAAGGAATGATGACGTATTGCTCAAGTAAAGCTGGAAGCTGTTACCTCCACTAGGTTTGAAGTTTCCTGGAAGAGGAGCAATTACCTTAGACCAACACCCAAACCCTAGTGCCCTGGCTCAGACAAGCATGTCCTTATTAGAGAAATAGCCTTTGTTCAGCCATGGCCTGCTAGGGAAGCAGCTAGGAAAATACATAACCGACCTCTCTCGCCAACTCAGATCTGGAGTTTTCCATAGACTGCCTCCAACACAAAGTCACAGGTCATGTAAAGCTGATTCTTTTGAAGCTAGAGAAGGTTGAAGAGTGAAACTGGAGGGAAAGAATAGAATAACTCAGCACAGACCTGATGATGAAAATCACCACTGCCTTGGTGAAAAGGAACAATGATGGAAACCATAGATTTGAAGTTATAGGAAGGAGAAAGCTGATGAGGTGAAGAATTGAATAGAGATGACTTATTAAAGTTCCAAGTAATTTAAATTTACAATAGAAGTCAAGATGTTAGGTATCCATTTTTGTGTGTGTAAATTGAATTTGGGGTTGCAACACAAATCATGCCTGAATGATGATGATACTCCCATATGGGAGTATCCAAATTCAGAAACATGCTGGAAAGCAATTAGGGTCATTTTAGTGAGACAAGTAATTTATTGTTGTTGCTATTATCATCACCATCATTATAGCAGGTAGCCAGAGAATGGAATGATTTTCCCAAAATACTACAGAGAACCAGTTGCAGGCAACACTTCAGAGCCACCATTATCTGATCACCATAATTTTAACCATCCATAACCTTTATTTTAAAATCAATTTAGGTTGTACTCATCAAATCAATGTTATCTCTTTGTGGTATTTATTCTTCTTTTAATTAGGCTTTTAACATTTTTTTTTCACTTTTCACGTTTTTCTAGCTAGAAATATGAACCCACTTTTTCCCTTCTCTGGATGCTAAACTCGTGAATAATGTTCAGTTGTTTTTTATTGGCATCAAGTTGTGATTACGAGCACGGGCTCTAAAGTTACGGTGTTTGGGCTCGTGTCTCATCTTGAACTCTTAGTGACTGCATAACTTTGGGCAGTTCTTTACTGCTTTGTCCCCCAGTTTTACCATCTAAGTAGTAGGGTCAACATATTAAATCGTCATTACCAGGGGAGAATTAAAAAGCCACTGTATATAACAAGCATAGCACAGTGTGCCCAAGCAAAAGAAAAATCAATTTATATTCAGTATTGTTACCTAAAGTAGTACCCGGGGTGGTGGTAGCAGGACTAATGTTATTAGTGGCTCAAGTAATAATTCAAAAAGTAATTTACCCTAACAAAAAATTCACCTTGTGAAATAAATAGTCCCCTGACATGCCACAAAATTCATACTCTCAGCAGACAACCTCCTTCAAACAAGGTAACCTCCAGCCTGCCTTCATTGTAAGATGTAATGTCAAAGACTTATCGATCGAGGCAAACAAAAACAAAACAAACCTTGAGATTCTATTGTTATCATATTTGGAGAGTCTTTCCCGGGAATGGAGTAATGCTGTTTGTCACCTCAGGTCCCCTGCTTCATGGGGCAGAGAGGAACCCACAGGCCCAAGTAGGCGGCCTGGAGTTTACCAGAAAGCACCATCCCTCTCTAAATATGAAGCTTTGTGTTCACAGGCGGTAAAGATTTGCTGACTTGCAGTGGCTCTTGTTCACTCTGGAAGATGCAAACTGCTTGGGCAGCTAAAATGTGGTTCTCTTCTCTGCATCCTTTTCCACTAGAAATGTCTGTGTTGCAGCCTATCAAGTCTGTATTCAAGTTTTCACAAGCCCTTGTCATTCTTGTATCAGTACAGATGAAAACACAAATGGCCATGGGTGTATTAAACCATTTAAATGTGTTTAAAAATTAATCTCCATATCTTTTTACGAGGCAATCTGTATTTGGTATCTGGTCTGACAAAAGATGAGTTTTGACTGATTCTCTTTCTCCCTCCACCTTGTGGGTATGTGTGAGGCCTTCTGTGGGTCGATCTGATGGCAAAGATGAAAGTAAGCTTTCCTGCGTTGGTATTGGGGTTTGAACATTATGTGCCCTGTTTGGCTGAAAGGGATAAATGAGGCTTTACATCTAATTTTTCAAAGTTTCCCCAGACTATGGGTGGGTCCATATGTAAAATACTTGATAAAAAAAAGAGTAAATGTAGAAAATTGCCATTAAAAAGCTGACAAAGTTCAGGACAGAAAACTCTAGAGGACTCTTTGAGAACAAAGCACAGACTCCTTAGAAGAGAAAATCTACTTGAGTCTTTCTGAAAATGTGTTCTTCAGAGAACTAATTTCTTCAGAGAATGGAGGGAAAGTCCAGGGCCATGTGGGTTTGGAACACATTCCTGATGTACATGTAACAAAAAAAAAAGATGAGCTGTGTTCACTATTGCTGTTTATAATTGTTACCTGAAAACACTTATCTAAGGTGTTTTTTCCCCCTGATCCCATGGATCAGTCTAGAGCTCTGTTGAAACTGCTTTGTTAATTGCTTATTAGATTGAGAGCTTTCTGTGGTGGTGAGCAGAAGGCAGGAAGTTACCGCTTCAAATTTTCAAAACATCCTTCATAGGAAACCTTTCAGTGACAAAATGCTTACATTGATCTCCATTTGGTTTAGTCTTAAGTGGAGTCCTTCATTCAAGACAGCTCTGGAAAAGAAGATTCGGTGTGGCGCACATTCCTGATGTCCACCTTCAAATCACTCAAATTTAGTTTAGAGTCACCATGCTGTATATATGTGAAGTTGATATTGTTATGGTCATAGTTTTAGGTTGATGTGTGCGTTTTAAGTCTGAGATAGCCTTTTGACTAAAAGAAAAAGGGATAGAACACAGTGAAATTTACTGATGATTATAGGACTCTCTCATGCCAAGTGTATCTTGGCAGGAAAAAGAGTTTAGAGAAACTGAGATAGAGGCAGTTCTCATGAGAGTCTGGGAAAACTCTGCAGGTAGAGACTGGAGAGAGCTGAGGGCTTGGTCAGGAACAGTTTTGAGGGGTCAACACACTATTCCTGCACTAATATGGATGTCAGTTTCTCTATTTTGATGCTGGGGCCTCACTGCTTTTCTTAAAATGTACTTGGGAAGAAATGAGTTAGAAATCAGTGATGAGAACCCATAGGTGCTTACTGGACATAGGTGTCCTAAGTTTTCTTCTACAACAGTGAGTCTCAACTGGAAGTGCTGACTTGGTAACATCGGAAGATATGTTTGGTTGTCACAACCTTGGAGGGAGGGTGGGAGAGGGGATTGTTATCAGTGTGTAGTGGGTAGAGACCAGATATACTGCTAAATATTCTTACATGGACAGGACATTCCTGGCAACAAATAATTATCCAGTCCAAAATGTCAACAGCAGTGAGAGTGAGAACCCTGCTCTCCAGCATAGTAATGAAGGACTGTCTGCTTTCCTGCTATGGTGTTTAGCTGTTTCAGCACCTGATCTGAGCAAGCCGAGGCATGTCTTAAGGGAAAAAATAGCTCTTTGGAGATGAGAAGTATTCAAAATCACATAAATTTAAATTATGAATAAATAACCATGTAAAGTTAGCAGCGATGAATATATGTTGTTTGCTTATAAACCAAAGTTGGTAACCAAGAAAATCCCAAGAAAAACAAAAACACTAGGAAATGTTCTGGCAGGCTCATCAAGCTAAAAATGTTGAGCCACATTTCCCTCTTCTTGACCATTAAATAGGTTTATTTCCCTCTGGAATGAGAGAATCCATCAATTGTTTTCAAGAAAAAGAGCTACATTATTTTATATTGTAAACTATGCTTTTTCTTGCAAGAAAATACGGGGCTAGAGTCCATATTGCATATCTCTGCAGACATTTTAGACTCAAAGCCAGATCTGTTCAGAACCTGGAGATGCCATGATTCTTACCAGGAAACAATAATTAAAAAAGAGGAAGACTGTGTGTGTGTGTGTGTGTATGCTGTGCAAGTGTATGAGTTATACTTCGTGCACACAAACACACACAGGTCTTTGCTTGGTATATTATATGTAGTATCATTTAAGTGGGCTGTAGCTCACTTTACCTATAATTTGATAAAACTGCAGGCAGGGCAGAGATTTATTTGTTTTTTTTTGTTCTTAGATTTTTATTTATTCATACAGAACTGGGGTACAGGCCAGAGATGTGGAGGGTGAGAGGCTTCACCAGGGACAGAGAGGGGAGCAGAATAGGCAGACGGACAGAGTACACTGCTGAAGAGAGCAGCGGGCGGGTCAGGAGAGGTCTGCCGCTCCATGTGGTCTCCTCCGGGGAAGGCGGGAATCGAACTCATGCGGAAGTGGCTTAAGCTTCTTAGTTCAGTGCTTTAACCCGCTGCACCACCAGGGAGAGCCGAGATTTATTTGTTTTTTAATATGTTGAGGTGCAAGCAGAAAATAGAGAAGCTACTATAAGTGCGCTTCTGCCTAGTTGTAAAGCAGTACCTAGAAGGCTATGAGGTGGAATATTGGTTTCCTTTTAGAGTTTTGAATTACATAGAGTTTGAAATAAACAAAAATAAGAATCCAGGTTATAAAGTGCATTTAAAAAAAAATAGTTAAGCATTCCTTCTGATCAAGTGTTTCTTTGGAAAGTTGATAGATGCATAGAGAAACCCCATGGTACACACAGATGAAATAAAAAAACAAAAACAAACAAACAAACAAAACAGATGTAGGTGGTTCAAGAAGAATGAGAAGAGAGAAGCATCTAGCAAGACTATCCGTCTCTTGGTTTTGATTCTGCATATGCAAACAGAGAGGCAATCTGTTTGTGCCAAAAACCTTGGATGCAGGTAGCTGCAATGTGGGCATTAGTGGCATACTGTACCTCTAGCCAGGAAGGTTTATTCTATTTGTTTGGATTTCAGCACTTTTTAAGACCAGATTCCTTTTTAATCTTTATGTTGGTGTTGGGTCTAAGACTCTAGCAAACAGAAATTTATTCACCTGAGGTCTCTATGTGGTGATTTTTTCAGGGTATTGTAATATTAAGTCTCCATGATGCAAATTGTGGGATCTTGGGAGAAAAATCCCTTTCAATGTCTTATTTCCTTAATGTCAAAAATGGGGCGGTAGTCCATGGTAGTCCCATGGAATGGTTTATGGGGATTAAATGTACAGTTCTGAGCACAGTGCCCGGCACATGTCTGAGGGGTTATTACTGTTAATCTTTTTAGTGTCATTCTTTCTATGACTTCTGATTACTACTATATATAGCATGGCCAAGTGTCTTCCCAAAAGACATAAAGACTAAATTCAAGATCCCAAGAATAGAGCCTGTTTGTTCATCTTCAGATATTCTAGGCACTCTGTTGGGTGTTTGTGACAGTTAATTTTATGTGTCAACTTCACTGGGTCATGAGGTTTAGAATTTATTCTGATGAGTAATGGTGGAATATTATTCTGGGTCTATCAGTGAAGGTGTTTCTGGATGAGGCAAACCCTTGAATTGATAGATCGAATGTGATTATTGCAGGTAAGCTTTATGGGTGGACCCCATCAAATCAGTTGGAGGTTAAGTAAAAGAAAAACAGAGAATTCCTGCGTCACTATTTTTGAGTCAAGATATCATTTCTTTTTCTCTTTCACTCCCTCACTCCCTTCTCTTCCCTTTCCTTTCTTTCCCTTCAGATTGGACTATGCTATCAACTCTTCTGGCTTTTGGGCCCTCAGATATATCCAGGAACTTACTTCATTATTTCTCCTCAGTTTGCTAACTGCAGGTATTTGAACTTGTTAGCTTCTATAATCACATGTTCCAATCCCTTTTGATAGATCCATTTTATCTCTTATCTCCATAGCTGTCTCTATAGTGAACTATTTCCTATTGTTTCTGGCTGGACAACTCTGACTGACATAGTGTTCTGTACAACTATTTAATCCTCAACATCATCCTTTAAGTGCTATGTTAGTCCCAATTTACAGATTAAAAAATGAGGCTCAAGAAAGATACAACACTTATCCAAGGTCAAGTTTTAACATGTGAACACAGATTTCTCTAGCTCTAAATAATATGTTCTTAACACTTGTTATATAGGAGTGAGCCACGTTTGTTGGGGAAAATACATAGTGATCTGCTCTCATATCAGTAAGCAACCTTTCCACCCTTCTGCAACCCTGTTACTGTCCCCTGGCCGGGTTTGGGTGTGACTGAGGTACTTGTAGAAGTAAGTACCTCAGTACCAGGAGAGCAGAGCATGAGTACTATTTATTATACTTTAATTGACCCACACTTGGAAATATAATCATGATGCCACCTCCCAGGAAATTGAATTCTGCAAGTGTCAGTTAGGAAAGAGAATGAATGGACCTAGGTCCCAGCGAATGTCACTTAAGGGAGCTAAGATTCAACACTCTGGTTTGTTTTGAACCACCCTTATCTACTTTTTGACACTCAATTTGGAGAGCCTTTTGTAAGCAAGATGTTTATATTCTTTCATGAAACTAACCATGTTTCACAAACATTTGTTGAGCACCTACTATTTTTAGAGTAAGGTGTGCATTCATTGCATTGATTCCATAGAGTTAGGCAGCTTGAGATACCAGGAGAGTGTAACCCAGGCCTCACTAGTACATTGAAGCTCTTGACTTTTCATCCCATCAATTCCCTTTGGCCACCCAATTAAATAGGTCAGCTACTAAAGTTTGATCAGACATTAAAAGATTCTGTCCTCTTTCAAGGCCTTATCAAAGATTTAGTATGTCTTTCTAAATGAACTGGGGAGCCATCCTTTGAAGCATCTGCTCAAAGACGGAGTGTCACCTGTCGAACAGTGTAAGGAAATAGTAATGCAGAGATTAAAAAAAGTAGGGTCTAAGAGAAATAAAAACGTAGCAATAGGAGAAAGACTTTGGATCGTTGGGAAATACAGATAGGTTTTCCCTTTAGAAAGAATAAAAATAAAAAACAAAAGTACATTATAATTGTGGGCTGAGCACTGTGTTGTTTATCTGTAACTATTTTATTTCTATTTTATTACTTTTTACTATCTGTCTAAATAAACTGACTTTCACACTTTATTCTAAACAGTAGTTTGTGGAGAAGGGTAAAACTAGAAGTCCGAGTTTCATCTCCTTTGTAAAAATAGAGAGCCTACATGAATTTCAGCTTAATTCATAAGGTACTAACTGGCATATTCTGACTAACATAAGTATGGCTACCATATCTTTTTCCTGAGTCCATCTTTAGTTAAACCCAAATTTGGAGGATTATAAAAGAAACCAAACAAGGCAAACACTTCATATAGATGATATCAATTGCTGATGGTTATAATCCATCTGATTATTGAAGCTTTTTTTTTTTTGATATTGAAAAAGAGCTGAATGCTGAAGATAAATAATAAGAGAGGGACAGGAAAATAAAACACATGCATTTAGTTTCTTGGGTAGATTTATGCTTAAATTTCTTCAGTTGCATAAAGATAAATAATTTAGAATGGAATATGGCATAGAAACATTTTTAAAAACGTTTATTTTATTCATGCATATAAGAACTGCCAGAGTTGTGGGGGGTGAGAGAGACAGAGTGGGGAATAGAACAGGCGGATCTATGGAAATACACTGCTGAGGTGAGCAGTGGGTGTGTCCGGAGATGTCTGCTGTGCCCTGTGGGTCAGCTCCCTGGCCGGAGATAGAACTTTGTGGTAATAGTGCTGACACTTAATCCCTATTCCATCCAGAAGACCTAAAAGTGCATATCTTTCAGATGTATATCTGTATCTAGACAAACGTCCACCTATCTGCATATCCTTTGCTTATTTTAGTTAGGAGAGATGATAAAATGGTAAAAAATTGAGCAACTTTCTAACAAAGTTACCTTAATTTTCTCTTCTGATTCAGTTAATTCTGGCCTAAAATCTTTGATTTTATTTTCCAATCATGCACATCCCCACAACTACAAACAATTTGATCTCAATTAATGTAATAATCACAACCCACTTTGCCTGAAATATCAAGATATTGTGGGGGGATGTTTCTAGGTTTCTAAACTTTAGTAATCTCAGTAATTACTTAAATTCTTCATTTTTTGCTGGGGAATGAAGTCACAACTAACCTATTAAATCACATTAGCAGTTCACTTCCCCCTCGTGCTTTTCCCTTAGCATAAAATTTAGAGGAAAAAGATGACAGAGACAGAGAGGCTGAGACTGACTAGAGAATCGATCTAAACACAAATGTCATTCCATTATAGGATCTTATTAAATCTATTTAAATGTTTTAATTTCTAGCACTCTGTTGTTCATAAAGAACTGTACAGGGATTAAAGATGAATTTTTTATTCTGAGATTTTTGTCCCTTTTGAATTGCAATGAACATTACTCTTGGATTTCTGCTTGATATAATGAAACATATTTTAATATCAGCATCAAACTAGTCCCCTGGGAGACAACTGTCAAAAATCCATGGTATTGTTAAATCACTTTAATTACATTTTGCTCAGTGCAAAGCAATATGTAAGAAACTGTTTGTTTAATTTTACTGAAGCCATAGTATTTTCCATACTGCTATAATATATATTATCCAAGTAAGACTGAGTGCTTCAGTCAGACTGGGGCTGACTGTGTGAAGAGATATAGTAAGAGATAAATTGGAAAGGAACTGGATTGTGACCAGAAGGCCTTGTATAATGTTTTAACATCCAGGAACTAATATGGTGCCTAATACAATTAATTTGACTCTTATTAGTTCTTCATGACATGTAGCTCTGAGCTATGCCTTTCTATGCATTATTCCAATTAATCTTCCCAGTAGCTCTTTCAGGCTGTTATAATTATCATCTTGTAAATACAAAGTCCCACAAGGAACAGTAAGTCAAATTCACAGAATCAGGTAATCAGTACCTTAATACTTTGTAAATGATAAAACTTGAATCTGTACTAAGGCATTTTATTGTATATGCTTACAAAAGAAAGGGCGCCGGAAGAGCTAGTTTGCAGGGTAAAATGAGTGGTGGCAGTTATAAAAAAATAAGGTAACTGTGTGAGGTGACAGATGTGCTAATTGACTATGGCTGTTGTTTTATAATCATATTGTGTACCCTAAAAACATACCATTTGAGTTTGTTAATTACACCTCAGTAAAGCTGGAACAAATAAAATAATGAAACTAGCTGTGTTACAGAGGTTGATACGGAGAAGAAAATTGAGTCTCTGGGATTTGAAGGTCTAGATGGCCTAGTCTTACCTGACCTCAGTTCTGGGGTGTTTTGTTTCTAATATGGTGTGAAGACTTGGGCAATTAGAAAGGCGCCCATGACTGGAATAGGGGACCACTCTCTCTCCCATCACTGTGTCATTCAGCATGGGAGTCATTCAATGAGGTGTCTTCTATTTTTTTTAATAATTAAAACAATTTTTCTTGTTTAAACGATAACACATTTTTGTTGTGATTAACATTGTTCTGCAACACTGTATATGATTAGGGGTATAGGTTCACACCTCTTCAAATGTGTGTTGCCAGATCATCTACCACCAGAGCACTCCTAATCCTCCCTGACCTTCCATTGGTGTCTCCTGGGCTAATGTGGACTAACCTCTTTGCCTTTCAAAAGTCTACATTGCACCATATGTGAGGACACTTGCCACTGATACTCTTACAGACCTACTATTCCATCTGCCAGTTACCATGGTACCCTCCCTTTCCAGTGTCCCTTCAGAAACTCATAATTAACTCACCCTGGAGTCATTTTCAAAAGTTTTTCTTCTATCTATTGAGATGATCATGTTATTTTTGCCCATTATGCTATTATTCTGATATCTGGGCATTGAAATTTCGGTGGTAAATCAACTTTGGATTTTTGAATTAAGTCCCGCTTAGTCACTGCGTATCATTGTTTTTATGTTACTAAATTCAATTTCCGATCATTAAGAATTTTAGTATGTGCATTCATAAGCTTTCTTGATGCATTTAGTTAGCTTTTCTGAAAGTTAAAACTAGTTCCATAGAATGAATTGGACGTGTCCCCTACTCTCTTTTCTGAAAGAATTTAAGAAGGATTATCTTCAAATCATCTATTTCTACTTGAGGCAGTTTTGTTAATTTTATCTCTCTAGAAATTGGATCATTTTAGCTAAGTTGTTCCTAGAATTCCTTTATAGCCATTTAATTTCTGTAGTTAGTAATGATACTCCCTTCTTTGATCCCAAATTTGGTAACTTATTTCTATTTTTTTTCTTGGTCAATTTAGCCTGTTTTTTCTTTGGTCAGTTTATATAAGAGAATTCCAGGTGATCTTTTAAAAAATAGTTTTTGATTTCATCCAGTTTTTCAATTTTTTCCTATTTCCATCATGATTTTTATTATTTTAATTTTTTGTGCTTTCCTGGGATTTGTTTTGCTTATGTTTTTCTAGTTTCTATGGGATTTGATGCCTTCTCTTTTTTACATATGTATTTAATCCTTGTTCTTTGATGAGTCTTTTATTTTGATTATCTCAAAATCTATTTGGTTATGATATATCTATGTATGTATGGACCTTTTTTTTTTTTTTAAAGAGCTTTTTTTTTTTTTTTTAAAGATTTATTTATTTGTGCATACAGAACTGGGGTACAGGCCAGAGACTCAGGGGCGGCGAGAGGCTTCACCAGAGACAGAGTGGGGAGCAGAACAGGCAGATCTATGAAGTACACTGCTGAGGGAAGCAGCGGGCGGGCCAGGAGAGGTCTGGCTCGCCATGTGGTCTCCTCCGGGGCAGGCGGCAGGCGGGAATCGAACTCATGCGGAGGTGGCCTCAGATTCTCAGTGCTGCGCCTTAACCCGCTGCGCCACCAGGGAGGGCCTATGTATGGACCTTTTATATTTATCCTTCTCAGTGAACATCTTTGCGCTGGAGATGAGTGGTTTGAATTTTCTTTCTTTCTTTTTTTTTTAGATGATAGAAATTATTATTTATTGTATTACCGATCTTCATGTTACACCATAAACATAATTTTTTTATGTCGTTCTTCATTTTGTGCATTTTTCCATCTCAGTTGTAATCCCCATGGGCCTCCCATCACCAGTTCACCTGTGTGACTCACCACAGTCCAGTGCACTTTTCCCAGTGGTTTGAATTTTCAATCTCAGTATTTCAATTTTTTTAAATGATTTTTTAACTCTTTATTGAAATTCTCCATTCACTGAGCCGTCATTATGTTTTCCTTTATTTAAATAAATTTCATTTAATTTAAACATACTTAATAGTTTCTCTGAATCCTTTGCTAAATTGAACACCTGAGAATTCTTGGAGACCGCTTCAGTTGGCTACTTAATTTTTTCTAAATATAGGTCACACTTTCTATATCTTCACAAGTACTCTGTTGCTGAAAATTAACATTTTAGATATCAGATTGCAACACCTCTGGCTTCTTTTTTCCCTTTAGTAATTGTTATTTGTTTAGTAACTGGCCTGACCTGAACCTGCATGTAATCTGTGGCTAATCTTTCTCATGTGTTCACTTTTAAATTTGACTACTTAGGTGTTTTCCTATATGTGTGTACACTTAGTGGCTTAACATTTTGAATACTTTTCACCCACTGATGGTGGATTTGTCAGGGTTGGGGGTTCAGGGATACCTTTCCTTTTGCATATAAGACTTCTGATAAGACCATGTTTTAATTGCCTGTGATAGAGCTACATATCATAATGGCTGAAAATTAACAGTCTAGCAGAGATTAAAGAAAAACAGATGAAAATAAGTTTGTTGATCTTTAATCTTAAATAAGCTTCCAACCAGAAAAAGAGGGATTGGAATAGTTTCAAAATTGTGTCTTCAAAACTAGCAGCCAACAGGCCATATGCAATTCTGATGTAGCTTTTCCCTGCTGCTGGGCTTTCTGGCATCCTTATATGTGCCCCTGGCTTCACTGGATGTGGATGTGTATATGTTCCAGCCTCTGCTGTAAGAGCCCACAGCCTTGATCAGCCTGGGTGATAAGTTCTCAGCTGCTCTTTCACTGCTTCACCTTTTAACTCCCTGTCAATGTCCGTTGCTTACCTCACAGGACTGTAATCTCAGGGTAGTTAGGAGCCCTTGCTCTGTCTTTTTGCTTACTATCAAGATTTGTCTTCGAATGACAGTGTCCAAGCTCAAGTGAATCCCTGCTAGTAGCAGAGGCAAGACTGGTTTTCATGACTTGCTTTATCTGCTTGAATTAGGGCTTTGATGGAGGTAGGGGAATGTGTGTGTGTGTGTGTGTGTGTGTGTGCGCGCACATTTGGGTGGGATGCTGATATCAACTGTCCAGGACATGAATGACACATTATGAGCTTATTATTTGATTTTGATCAAATTTGAGAATGTTGCAGTAGTTACTTTCAATGGCTCTATCCAGCTCCCTAGTTGTCTTATGGGCAGAGAAATTGGAAGCCCTATCTCTTGCACTAACCTCAGAGCGGTCTGCCTTTCAGGAAAGGAAGCTGCCTATTTGTATCCCTGTATTGATCACTATTTATGGGCTGCTAGGAAGAAGGGTGTGGCCTCACAGTTCCACACATGATGGCCCCCATCAGCAGAAGGGCCTTCTCAGAAGAGGATGATTTTTTCACTTGGATGTCACCAACTTTCCAGACAGCCGAGACACACATGCAACAGAGAAAAGGACCTGGGTGGTCAGTATCAGTGATGCTGCTGTGCCGTTCAGTTACGTTACTTTTCTTTTGCTCCAGTTCTTACAATTGAAAAATCACCTTAGTTTTCTGCTATGCATAAATAAGAAGTGTTGAGTACCCAGAACCGTCCATATGACACTTGTCATTGTTAACTCATTTTTGGTTATTGTAATTATACTTATTTTAAAGATTTCAGGGGCAAAAGGCAAAAGCATTGCGTGGGTAACTCTGTCATAGTGTCAGCAAGCAGCCCCAGAATTGTTCCAGGATACCTTATAGGACCCAAGGTGTGGGGTAGGATGGTGGGTTTTCCCTCCCTCCCGTCCTCCTTTCTTCCTCCCCTCTCTTTCCTTACTTCATGCCCTCCTTTTACTCATGATTATAAAATACAACCTCCAAATAAAAATCCTCTTTTCTCGGAAGATAAATGTGAATTTTAAAAAGATTTGTTTATTTTTGCATATAATAACTGAGGTGGTATGTGGGGGTGGGACGGGGGGAGAGGATTCACCAGACACAGAGTGGGGAGCAGAACAGGCAGATCCACTGCTGAGGGGAGCAGCAGGAGGGACAGGAGAGGTCTGCTCTGCCATGTGGGTCAGCTCCCTAGCTGTGAATTGAACTCTGGAAGCTTTACAGTGCTGTGCTTTTACCCCTTGCACCCCCAGGGAGGGCCCTAAATATGAATAATTAAGTGGCCAGTGTATGAGAAGCATCTGGCCTCTACTGGCAAGATCAGGTATAGTCTTTTTTTGGATCATTTGTGTTGTGACTCTGAGCATATCACTCAGCATTTGTGAAAATGGGGATAAATTTTGTGGAGAAGAAAAAACATTGAAAATAAAGGTGAGCATGGCTGTGTATATATACTTATTTAAGATTCTGCACTGGTTCTTGTTCTATCAGGTCCAATTGCAGTCAGTACTTAAACTAGATCCTTCATAGCAGTCCAGTTATTGTGTTATTCTATTAGTCTTCAGTATAAAGTGATTCTTTGCCCAGTAAATTTTTCATAACATCATTTTGCCAGTTTCAATGTACTTGATTGTCGCACAGCTTCCCTCAGGGAGGAAGGAAGAGATGAATGGGTGGATTGTGGCTTTCTTTAGTTAAGCAGATGTCTTCATGTCATATGTTCTATACAGTAAATGTGTGCTTAGTCACACTTCATCAAATGGTGGCCTGACCAATAAATGTGGATGTCCCTGAATTCATTCAGATCTGGCTTTGCTGGGCTTCTGGTAGCCGGGGACATGACATTGCACCTTGGAGAGAGGGGGTGGCAGCCACCTTCTAGCCACAATTGGGCACGGAACATACATGACTGAGGACTGGGGTTCTTAAGACAGAGAGTGGTAGACCCCGCTGTTTCTAGGGCACAACCTGGAAACAAGCAGATTGCTGATAGACTGGCTTGGTGCCACCTTGGACTTCACTTTAAGTCCGTCTTCTGCTCAATTCAATAAGAGAATCTCAAGTGAGGGGCTGCCCTGGTAGCGCACGGGGTTAAGTCTCAGCATTGTGAAGCTGTCCGCAGCCACTGCAGCACAGGTTTGACCCCCACCAGGGAGCTGACCCACAGGGTGCAGCAGACCTCTCCTGTTTTACCCACTGCTCCCCTCAGCAGTGTGTTTCAGTCAATCTGTCTGTTCTGCTCCCCACTCTGTCTCTGGAGAATCCTCTCAACGCCTCACCCCAGCCCTTGTGTGCATGAATAAATTAAACAGAAAAGAAAACTTCAGGTGACTATATTTCAGTGTAAGCAGATCCTACCCAGTAAAGTTTACCACTAACCAGGTACAGATACCTACCATACAGCTTCCACAACATTTGACATTTCTACTTTCAAATACTGGCACAAGTCATTTTATTAAGTAATTTTACTACTCTGCCTTTAGTTTGAGAACAGGTCTGCCTTTTCAGAAGATCTGGTGTGGGGCGTCCTTCTTTGTAATTTATTCATCTGGTATCATTGCTTTATTAGCTAATCGTTTCATTTACCCACCAAGGGGCTAGAAAGAAGAATGTGCAGGGATTGCTCATAAGGATTGGGGATGTAGATTCACACCGGCTTCAGTGTAAGGACCTAGGGAAGGCAATCTACATTCTAGAATGTGTTTATTCTTCATACACTGCTTAAGTTTCACACTAGTCTGGCTACTTGTTCATGCCAGGTGAGAAGGCTAGTAATCTATTTATCCAACCCATGTCAGCATATAAAGAATTCAGAGTCATGTGGTTTCACCTACTGATGTACTTGAAAGCTCTTACTCTCCTCCCACTAAAATACTTTCTCAAATTCCCATTCAATTTATTCTTCAGTTTCTCTATCTCCTACTCCTGAGCGAGACTAAGGCCACTGGTACCCAGAGGACATTAAAGTCAAGCAAATAACAGCCACCCAGGCTTGTCTCCCTCATTTAGCTAGTTAAGTCACTATATATTTTTATTTTTCCCCTCCCAGGAAGTAATTAAATAAGCATTTTAAATTGACAGTTTTAAACGTTAAAAAGGGCCAAAATATGAAACAGGTTCAATGTTGCAGTGGGGGAAAGAAAAATGTACAAATACGTTTACAAGTTTCCGAGACAAGGCTTGTCAGCAGGATGAAGTTGCTAATATGAGCAATTTTGGACTGAATAGTTTATATCTGTTTATAATAACTTGGATCTGTCTCCTGTTAAATGTCACATGGATAAAGGAGTAAATTCTAACAGCTGTGACAGGATTATCATTGCTAAGAAACCCGATACGGTGGGTTCATGTGTCAGAGAGATCTACTTCACTGTCTTTCATCCAGAATAATCCAGATAGTCTCCACACTCAGGAAGACTAATAATGAGACACAGATCAAAGCCCATGATCTTGACACCTTATCCCCCAAATTTGTTGTTAAATGAGACGGTTGGCACCAAGAGTCTCTAATATTTTTCTGAGTCAGTTAGTGGAGGGATACAAGATGAGATCACCATTTTTTTTTAACTTCAATGCAGTTATCACACAAGTTGGGTGTCGTGAATGACCAGCTTCAGCAGGAATACACTAACACTTGTGATCCTTTTAAAATGCAACTTAGTAAATAATGGGGGTGCTGGATAGTCAGCAGACTTGAGCATGTGTGGATAAATGCAAAAAGGACCCCAGGCATCCTAAGAAAATAATACGAGATGACATTTATCTGGGAACTTGTTTATTGTCCATAAATGTCATGGGGAATTGTTTCCCATTAAGCCTTCAAATGTCGTTCATTTATCCATTCTTTTGTCATTTAATAAATGTATGCTAAACAGGCAAATGAACACTGTTATAAAAAGATTATAAATAAGACAGGAATTCTACCTTTAAGCAGACCATGTTTTAGTGTGCAGAAAATGTTCAGCTAACATCATATAGGTGCTGGTGGGGAAGAGTTAACGAAACAGCAATGGTCAAGAAAGGAAATCGCGAATAGTGTACTGGAAATTCTGAGAATAAATTACGGGGGCTGAAGTTTAAGCCACGTTTTGAAAGAACAAGCAGGAATTCACCAGGTGGATGAAGCAAAGAGAGCCGTTAGGCAGATGAAATAATAGTCTGTGCAGAAGATGTGGTAACTTCTGAACACCACAGCAAACCCAGGGCATCTGATCCATCCAGGCCAGTTCATGTGACCTTCCCTGGGCCCGTCACTTCTCTCCAAGGAGGGTCTCTCTGACGAGACAGCCTGTAACACAGGCAGATACACCACAGTGCTGCCTCACATTTCTTCATAGAAATGAATCTGTGAAAATTCAGTGAACGGGTCTGTGGAAAGCACTCTGTGCAGGAACTGACAAAGAGTAGGTACTCCAAACAAATTAGCTGTTGCTTTCGTTGTGATGATTATTATTAATGTTATTACTAATAAGGAAAAAGTCAGATACATAGCCATAAAGCATCATGAGGGTCCTTACAGAAACGTGGTTGAGGGAAAACAGCACTGCTCCCTGGGCAGCAGTCCCTCAGAAAGCCCCCTTCCCTCCCCTTCCCCTCCCCCTTCCCCCTCCCTTTACTTCTCCCTCCCCTTCCCCTCTCCTTCTCCCCAATCTGGACCACTGGGTCCCCTTGTCTCTATAGCAGCTCCCCCGATCCTATCTTGTCATCTCACCTGTACTCTTACGGACACCTACCCTGTGCCCTCTGGCTTCTTGGCCACAGTTACAGGTGCATGGGTCATGCTGACGCTGCCGAGCGCTTTTTGTATCAACACAGTATCTACATGTGTGGGCAATGAAACAAACAAGGCCGTAGGTGGAAGCTGCAGAGGCTAGGGACAGGAGGCGAAAAAAGTCTAACTCCATTTTCCCTAAATATGGGTGGTAAATATAGGGATAAATTTTCAGCTGCTGTTTTGCACTGGCAAATGGTAGGTTCTAATATTGGCTGCAATAGCAGGTACAAATACTTGTAGACTGGTACCAGTGAGGTGGTGGGTGTAAAAGAGGACCAGGGCAGTAGTCATCAAAGGTCAAGCTCCAGTAGACTCAGGAATCCGAACTTCCTGTGGTGAAGCCTTTCTCTCAGCCGGGGAGGTGGATGTTTTGGGTATTTCAGGCTGGGCCACCTCTAAAAGGAAGTGCAGGTGTCTGACCCACTTTAGCCTGCAGCTGTTCTGTGCTATGAGACTCAGTCAAGACTCCCCCACTTCTGCAGCTCTTCAGCAATGCACCCTCCATCCCGGTACCTGCTCATGCACCCCCTTATCCAGGGTAGCTGGAGTCTTAGGAGCCCCGATGCTGGAATATGCCTGAGTGAATAGATATAGGGGCCCCTGCACCTCAGCTGTTCCTCCCTCTTGTGCCCCATTAGCTCTCTAAAGAGAGTTCAGGGCAGTCTTTCTTGCCTCCATCATTGGGGCTGGTGGTCCTTTTCTGGGGCTCCAAGCCTTTTGGGTTTGGCTTTGCTTTGTATCAGTTTTGTTTTTGCTATTTGAGTGTCTTCATTCCGCAGTGACCTTGCTGTACTCAGTAGGTACTTGTCTGATGCATACACAATTCTTGAAGGGAGTCTAAGTCTATAAAAATTCCAGATGAATTATTTTTGTGTTGTTATGGAAGAATGCCTCTATCACTCATGCTGCAAATATTTCTTCCTATTTGTTCTTTAACCTAAATGTTGTTTGTGTCTAGATGTATGCTATAATTGGTTGGTGCAGAGAAAAGCATTTTGTTGTCATTTTATACTGTACTTCTCTGCCTTTTCCCCGTCCATTTTTTTCTCTTATCAGCAAAATCTTCTCCACAAGGAGGGAACAATAAGCATTTTATAAATCTGCCTAGAACTGTAAAATATACATATGCTGTTAATAGTGACAGAGGTACCTTTGGAACTTCCTCCAGAGTGAAATTTACTTTAGAAATTTGCATTTAACAGGCAAACATAATATTGTTGAAGAATACAGAATTATAAATTCATAGACATTCGAGTACTGGGGATTCTTTATAATTCACACATCTATACTTCTAACTGTAATTTTATGGCTATAGAGTTCAAATTACCCAAGATGGATAAAACTAGCACTTTCATTATCAACTGTATTTGAGGGGTTTGTAACAACGGCTCTGTAAAAGCTCTTTATAACTTGAAACTCACACAGGAAGTTGCAGGCCAAATAATGTACTTTCTGCTTTAGGGTATGAAGTTGTCACCTCTTGATATAAATCTCCCAGTTTTGATTGGCGTTAGAAGTATTCATTTTGCACAACATTCTAAAAGTCTCTTGCTTTAAAAATAAAAAATTGTGAGTGATTACTTTACAGCCCATTTAATTGCATTCAGAGGTTTTCTGCCCCTGAAAGTCTCCTGGATAACCATGTTAATGCTCTCCCCAAACACACTTTTGAACAGAATTTTATTATGGGTAGCACCTGACCTTTTAGCATAATTGCATGCGGTCCAAATTAATTGTTCTGTTCTATTGTGCATTGAACAACAGGTATTCTAAAATGAGACTCATTATGCAGATACCTAATAGAGAGTAGGTTCTTGGAGTGCATTCTTTTGGGTGCCTGTGATTTAGAATATAAGGTATAAAATGACACTTAATTAACTAATAAACCAACTGAAGAGACTGACTCCACAGGAGACTTCTAGTCAACACAATTCAGGAAATTAGGAGCCTCTTTCTTAACTGAAACGTAGTTAAGTTGAAACTTACAGATCAAGGTAAATATTGCCACAAGCCACGTGCTAGTGAGCGAGCATTTAATATAGATTTGTCTAGAGAAACAAAAATCCCTTTTTTGATTGACTGTTTCCTTTGGGTATTTAATATGTTCACCATTTGTGTTTGTATCTATTGATGCCTTTTATGGCTGTTGCTGTGGTTTTGTACAGCAAGCACCAAAGAACGTGTTTTAAATCTAAATTTGATGCCAATTTGCCATGTTATTGACTGCCTTTAGGACCTTAGTAACTGTGTGATTGATTGAAGGTCTTCACTTTGTTTATTTTTTGGTTATCTGAAATGACTTGTTAGATTTTCTATTCTTGTTTGTTCCAAGTACCAGTTATGGAAGCAAGAATAGAAAAGATAGAAACACGTATATGTAGTGCCATGAGGACAAAGGGAAAGGGAGACAGCTGCCTTCACTGGGGTTACCCTCACCAAGACGCCTGCATGTTCACCTCAGTCTCCTTTGAATTCCAAACACACTTCTTCCCAGCCCTAGGCACGGAAACCTCTTTACTTAGAGCATTTCCTTCACAAAACTTTTGTAAATTCTTTCTCTTTGAATAGTTGTCATTTTAAAAGAGCCCCTTACCCATTTACAACCCAGGAATGTCTTTCTGAGGACCCTCTCTTTGAAATGGAAACAGCCAGGGCTGGAGTTTCCACTTCTGCCAGGTTCTGTGGGAAGGTAGGTGTCTGACTTCAGTGGGCACCTACTCCTTTACTCCTTTGCTGCAAGGGTGGGAGAAAATTTAAAAAAAAATTTTTATAACAGCTTATTTTTACATCATTTGTGCTTTTTTCCATCTCAGTTGTAATCCCCGTGGGCTTCCCATCACCAGTTTACCCGTGTGCCACCACCATAGTCCCCACCACCACACCCTCGGTCCTTTATGCTCCTGCTATGAGTGAAACCGTCCGCTGTTTTCCTTTTTCTTTCTGGCTTTTTTCACTGAGCATGATCCCTTCTAACTCCATCCATGTTGCTGCAAAAGGCATGAGTTTCTCTTTTTTGATTGCTGGGTAATATTTCATTGTGTATATGTACCACATCATTTTAATCCAGTCATTAACTTTTGTTTTTAAATCAAACACCCAAACGGGATTGGTCCAAAGAAAAGACTCGAATGTTTGCCACAAGTCTAAATCACCTTTAGTCAGAGACCTATAGAAAAGGGTCAGGAACAGCCAAACAGGTCTGAGAGAAAGACTGCTTCAACCAGTCCAGGGCCAAAGGGCAAGTGCATTTTCTTCGCATGTCTTTCTGTTCCATGTGCCTCTCCAAGTCTCCTTGCCTCTCCATCCCATTTCCTTCCTTCTCCATTTTCCTCTCCATCTTCTTCTCCTTCCTGCTCAGCTCTGCCCTCCTTGGGTGGGGCAGGGAACTTGGAACCTCCCATTTTTTCCCTGAGTATCACCTTGTTTTACTAGCCCCAGAGCAAGAGATTAAAAAGTATACATTTTTATTGGCACTGAACAAAATATATACCACCTGCTGGATTATTTCCAAATTTGAGACTGTTCCTAACCAGCTTCCCCAGTTTGTCTCATTTTCTGTTTACAAAATCTATCCCAAGATTTCTAAAAATTTATTTTCTGTAGAAGAATTGGGGTGTAGGCCAGAGGGTAGGAAGGGAGGGTGAGAGGATACACCAGAGACTGAGTGGGGAGCAGAACAGGCAGATGTACTGAAATACACTGCTGGGGGATAGCAGCAGGAGAGACAGGAGGGGTCTGCCGCCCCCTCTGGTCAGCTGCCTGGCCGGGGATGGATCTCATGCCCTTGTGGTGGTATGTGATAGTGCTGTGATTTAATGCAAAGGCCACAGATTTTAATTTTTTAAAAAATATAGTAAGTATTATTTTTACTTTTGGGGTTGGTCCAGAAATAACATTTGTTTAAGTTTTAGTTAATAAGAATGACACCCTTGTTATTTTTGTTCATGTCCATATAGATAGTAACTTTTAATGACTAGCATTTGGCATATATTTTGGGATTAACAGACTAAATTTACCTAAGAGCTACAAGATAATGTAAAAGACACTCAAAGAACTCAGAATATGTCAGTTTGTGATATTAAAATTTCCTTTTACAACATTTCCTCCTTTGTTAATTAATTCTTCGTACGTAATCAACCAAATCGATATGTTATGGCATTTTAAGAAATAGACTTAACTCACTTAATTTTTCATAATCTTAGTTTTCTTTGATTTTGGAACTATTTAGCTTCTTCTTGCTAAGAAGAAGAAGAATATATTAGATAAGAAAAGTCAGAAATTTAAAGTATCAGTTAGGCCGATCTGAGAATTTTGCTTTGATAGTGTTATCAGTTTTTTGAAGTTAGTTAAGTTTGCTTAGTAATCTCCTGTTGTAAGATAATCATACAACACCTAGCAGAACAAAAGAGTGGGAATTGCTCTTCTTCCAGTCCAGAGTGCCTTTTGTTATTCGCAAAGACAGAAAAGCCCACTATTAACCCTCATTGTATTGGGAAACAATAATGTCATGTGAGGTTGAACATGGAGATTGAACTTTTTGGTTTTGGAGAGTTACTAAAATGTACACTTTGAAACTTTAATTCTGGTGTTTAAATTGTGTGAATATAGCTGCCTGGAACATTTGATTGAGCTGAATTGCTATGAAATGCATGCATTTATGCAAAGGCCAATTATGATATAGGTAATCTATTTTAGGGTAAGCTTCCTTGCACCTTTGGAAATGATTCCTTTTCTTAGCTAAGTGAGAATCTCTTAAGGAATACAAAAATGAAAGAAAAACGTCAAGCAGTGCTTTCTTTCTTTCTTTTTTATAAATCTCCCCAGTAGAGGCCCTCACAGCATTTATTCAGCAAAACAGCAGATTGCTGAGCCTAGAGAGCATTTCGCAATCTCAGTCGGGCATCTTCTGAAAAGAGAGATTGAATGGAACCTAAAGCTGAAATACAGTGATGAGGGGAATGCTGATACAGCATTAATAAAAAACAATGAAAGCAGGATAGCAAACAGTGTAATTCCAGTTTTATTTTTAAAGATATTTGCATAACTATGTATGCATTACATAAAAAATGCTGAGAAGAAATGCCTCCAACTTTTAATGTTTATCTCACCAATGGACGATGACTGGTGATTTGCACTTTATATAATTTGAAGTTTTCCACATTTTACCAAGAGTGAAATAGATGTTTATCAGTACAAAGCAAGTGTTATACATTTAAAAAGGAGTAATAGAAACCTAGTCTCTTTAAAAACAACGTCTGTAGTCATCGTTTCAAGGGCCATGACTGAATGGATTACCTGATTCTCACTTAGCCGAAAAAGGAATCATTTCCAAAGCAGGTAGGTGTCTACTCGTCCTTTATTTTAGCCATACATCTCAGTTCCCCCATGTGTCCAACAAATAGGGCACAAGGTGAGCACTGATCCTGTGCTATAGATTTCATTCATGTGGAATGAATGTCAGCTCTCATTATTCATGAATTTCATTTTTGCAAGTTCCCCTATTCATCACAATATGAGAGGCCTTTTGTGGACATATGTACACATGAGCTTATGCAGCAAAAAAGAATGGAGTTGCCCCAACGTGCACAAAGGCGACATTTTGCCTTTTTATTTCAGCTGTAATCCTGCAAACAGGTCCTTTCCATGGTCTTCATGTAGTGCCCAAATTTCCACATTTCTGGTGCTTTGTGTGGTGGGTTCATGCTGAAGTTGTCCTCACCCTGCACGCTGAAGCGCTGCCTAGTAGTGCTAAGGGCCAGAAGCCTGGCCTGTGCCTCGGAGGAAAGCACACAAGTTAGGTGAGCTTCATGCAGGCATGGGTAGTTGGGATGCTGCTGTGTGCTCAATGTTAACAAAGGGAAATGCATATTAAATGAGGTGTATTTAAACAAAAACATGTCACAAAAAGAGTTACATGAGAAGAGAGTTGTAAGAACTTGAAAATGTATTTATTCTAGCAGCAATGTTTCAGAATTTGCTAATTCAGTGTTGATGGACACTTTATAAAACACAATTAAAAGTAACAAGAATCAACAATATGCGGTGTATACATATATGTGTGTGCACATATTTTACTATATTATATATATATGCATATATATATCTGTATATGCAGTTTGTCTACCTGTCACACATGATTTAGGCACACACACGTCCACACACACCAATGTATGTATGTATGTTCATTTCTTTCCACCATTCCTTCCTCTCCAGTTTTCCTGGTTCATGCACAATACAACAATTTACATTTGGTTTCTCAATTAATGTATATAGCAGTTGAACACATAGGAGGGTCTTACCCTGGCTTTTGTCGTCTGCAGAAACAACAGGAGAATATTCCATCTAAAAATTTGAACTCACATAAGAAGCAACAAAAACTGTGTTAATAAAACACTCTAAGTCTTGGGTGATTTTTTGGTTTGGTTTTTCATTTTGCATTTTAACCCGGGGGTAGTCATCAAAGAATAGGTGACTATAGTGGAAATTCTACTGACAGGCCTCAGGGTTTTATTGGAAAGCATTATATTGATGAAAAAGGGAGATAGATAATATGCTATCTATTTTACATGTATTTGTATCTATGTATTTTATACTTAATAATGCAAAATACAATCTCAGCCGATACCTAGGTAGGTGGTACAGTTTATGCTGTAGTTAGGACCATATTTCTGTTCCTGAATATGTATTTTTTAAGCTCTTCTTTCTCATAGTCCCAATAGATTGTTCTTCATATGGGTATCTGGGTTTTTGTGTCTGTGTGTTTCATGAAAAGGGCAACTGTGAAGTAGACAGAAGTATATTTGTATGCCATTCATAAGAACAAATGTTTGTGCAATATCCATACTGACTATGAAGTATAAACAAATTTTGGAAGATAAGGAGGAGTATTCCAGGCAGCAGAGCAGCATGAGCAGAGCCATAGATAGGAGAAGAGAGTGGGAAGCTCTTGGAACTGCAGATCTCCCACTCAGTGTGTCTACTGTATTGGTTCTGAGTCCACAGAGAGGTTATCAAAGATAGGACCAGAATATTGTGCTGCCTCACAAGGAAGGTCCTTGCTGATAGTTCTCCCTCAAGGCTTGCTTTTTATTCAGAATGCCTTGTGGACCAACTGTGACTTCTAAGCAGGCAAACTTGCTGAGATTTCACAAAGCCCCTCTGGCAGTCCTGCAGAATCTGGAACAGACCATGGAAGAGTTTATTTCAGGATCAGACAGGAGCTAGCAGTCGTGCAAAGTAGCCAAGTACTTGTGACTTTGGTTGGAACTCCTCTGGGGGGCCACGCCACCTCTCACCGCTGGGCCTTTCTGTTAGTCCTCCTGGGCCCTGCCCATCTCATGTCTCCAGCTTCCGGAGCCTTCTGCCAGTCTGAGATGCCCAAGCAGGCTGAAACATTTAATGGACTCAGGGCCAATTTATTGGATCTTTCTGAAGATAAAGTGTCACATGAGAGTAGAATATAAAGATAGGATGCCCTTTATTAATGTAGCCAACAAATATTTGTTAAGTTGCCAGTATGTACCAAATACTGGATTAAGCAACTAATGAGTAAGCAGTAACACAATATAGAGAATGCTGGTCCTAATTGAGTTTTTGTTCTAGTAGGGGAGATAAGAAAAGAAATAAACAAACACAATAATTACATATTGTTATTTGTATCATGGAGAAAATAAACAGAATGGAAGTTTGATCATGCATGGAAAAGGGAGGCTTTTTGAAAAGGGGGGGTCAGCGATGTTTCTCTCTGAGAAGGTGATATTCAAGCAATGCATGAAGGATGAGAATAAAGCAGATGCGAAGAACTGGGAGAAAGGAGTAGTGGGGTGCAAAGGCACAGTTCTTTTGGGGACAGGACCTTTCAGATCAGAATGTGCTTGCAGTTCCATATTTTCTTATACTATCATTTGTTGCTTTAAGGGTTTTTTCTATCATTATAGCCTGCAGTCTGATTTTAGAACTTTTGACCTTAACCACTTGTATGCTAACTCCCACTTACGTAAGATGGTGTCTGATTACTTTAGAGGTATAATTTATTTCATGATTTTAAAGTTTAACGTTTTATAACCTATGGTGTTTCGTAGAGCATCTTAATTTCTCAATTGCTCTATCAACAGAAAGGTTTGAGAATCACTGATCTAGTATCTTCTCTGGAAATGGTTTCCTCAAATCGAGGACTTAGGTTCCTAAGAAGTGATAAACCTTTAACTTGAGTTACTCCTACTTTTAAAGCCTTGTAATTATTATGTTCAATTTGCAAGGATAAACTGGACCACATAGAATAGCATGTTTCATTTTTCATCATTTTGAACTGAATTAGCAGATAGGTTCATTTGTCATATATACCAATCTCAAACCTATAGCAAAAGAATCAAAATTTAAAATGCCAAATCCAAGTTACATCATCCAGGATGCAATTTTCTTTCTTTCTTTTTTTTAAGTTGAGCTGTATCTGTGCAATTTAAAAACTAGACCATGGTGTTTTAATGGGTGAGTTGACTTACTCAATGACCAAGTCAATATACCTCAAAAACTGACACCATTATGGCTCAAGAAACCAAGTAGACCCTGAACATAGACAATTTCTCTTTTAAGAGCTACGGTAAAAAGCAAACATTTTCAAAGATGGGGCACCTGATCAAGTAAGATTGACTCAAATTAGAAAAGCTGTTTTTATGTGTGTTTGTGTGTATGTGTGTGTATGTGTGTGTATATGTGTGTGTGTGTGTGTATGTAAAACTTTGTTTTTTTTGCCCAGTCTGTATTACTAATTCACTTAGCATATAAAGAATGTTAACTAACACTGAGCTCTTATGTGCCTGGTATAAGTGAAGTGATTCTAACTTTGCTGATTGCAGTAACACTTAATCTTCACAACCATTCTCTGAACTAGGGGTTGTTTTTCTTGTTTATAGAGGAGGAAACTGAGCCTCAGGAAATCCATTTACCTTCTACAAGTTGCCACATGCATTAAATTGAGGCGTCACATTAAAGTCCAGCATTCTGCGTTGCTGTTAATCCTCTCCTCATGCCTTTTAAAGGGATTTTCAAGACCTAACATTGGCATATTAGACCAATGTGCAAAAGGAAGTAAAATACTCATTTCCAGATTTGATCTCTAGAGAATCTCTTCTGTGAAGAACAACATTTTTTTTTTAAGTGACTTTTCCAGATAACTGCAGCTGGTTGCTGCATGCTTTGTTCATCAAGGATCTGCACTTCACCATCTTATTTCATTTCACTCTTGTTCTTGACTGTTGCCATTGCTTTTAAGTACTGTTTATAGCCGGATCACTGCTGAGCTATCATTTTGTGTTACTATCTCTTGAGGTGAGTTCCAGTTGCAGAGTTCCATGCCAGACCTCACATGCCTACTGGTATGGGAACCACCTGTGGAACAAAGGGTGGCAAACAAAACATGTCAACCACTGAGCACATTTATTGTTCCAGAAAGTGCCCCTTCCTCCAGTCATACTTAACTAAGCAGATGGTTCCATCATCTTCCACTTGCATCCAAGAGACCTGGACTTCATCCTTAGCAACTTCCCATCTGTATTACTGGATTTCTCTATTGTGCTTTCTGTAGTCTTCGTGCTTCTCTGTGGTGACACGACTTCTGCAGATCATCAGTCCCTTGCCTGTAGGTCTTTAACAGCTTGCAGACTCATGTTTGTGTGTTTTCAGAATTGCCTTCCACTGTTAGTGCCCTCCAATCTGCTCTTCAGAGACTTCATTTCAACAAGAGACTTCTTTGGAAAATGAACTATGATCATGCCTTCTCATCTAACATTGATTTGACTCACTATTAATTTCAGAATAATGTTGCAACTACTGAACATGGCTTGCTGGTTGCTTTCTTTTTTGATCATGTCTGTTTCCTTTTCTTGGCCTTTTTCTCTGGTCCATCCACAATACCAAGCTTTGTCACAGATGGTTTATGTCTGCTTCCTCCCAGAAGGAAGGAAGATTTCCTACACATTTTGCATGTGTAGGAAACACTCTTCCCTCTTTTCCTCTATAATTCATTCTTTCAATTTTAGCCTAGACATCATTCTCCTTAAGACCCATCCATGATCACCATGTCGACATAAGGTTTGGTCCCTGCACGCTTGCATTTCTCTAAGAGCACTTAGATTACTACATTATTATCATTGTATGTATTCTTGTTTTGTCTCCCAATAGATTGTGAGCTTCTTCAAAGGTAGGGACTCCCTTCCTGTACATAGCAAATCCTATAAATCTGCCCCTCTCACTCTCTATGTATCTAGTGAATTGTGATGCACATTAAATAATTCTTAAGATGTCTACAACTGATTTACTCCCTTCCCCCTTATTCAGCTATCTTCCCCTGTTAAGGCACTTAATGTGCATTCACAGAAAAACATGAAATTTGGGGGTTGGGAATGACTTCTTTAAGCTCAAGGCCAGTTTTAGTACTCATTCTCTATATGAACTGAGATACAACCCTGGATACAGTCCCTTAGATACAACCCTTCCCTGGGATTTAGGGATCATCTGTTCAAATTTCTCTAAATTTAATTTCCCTTACTGTCTGTGACTCTAGATCACTTTAGAAATGACGTCGAATCATTCCCATGCTTTTAACTTATGTCAAACAAACAAACTTAGAGTTTCATGTACCTATATTTGTCATTAATACTGTTTTTGTCAACATAATTTCGGATAATTTTGTTAATTATTTTTAATACAGCCTGGATTAAAATCTCACAAGATTTTATTTCAAGCACTGAAACTTGTTCTAATTTTGTTATAAGTTTGAATGTAGCTACTTGGACACACAAAAGACCTTACAAAGCATGTCAACCACTGTGTATGCCCGTTATCCTCAGAAAGCAGCAGATAAGACCTGATGTGACTGAGGAGTAGGGTTGACTGACTACATGATCAACCTGGTTATGTATACTCAGGAAGGTATGTTTTAAGGTATTAATAACTTAAAAATTAGCTATCTAAGGAAAAGCATGTTCTCTGTGTAATCAGAAACAATATTTCTACCCAGTGTTAACCTTTACTATATCAAGAGTAATCACATAGTTTCCTTTCCTAGATCCCACTGCTAAGTGATGAAGAATTATTATTTGGCCAGTACATTGTACTAAATAGAGTCCAGGGATAATTGACCATTGAAAATTTCTCTAAATCAAATAAACCAATTCTTCACATATAAAATTAATCAGTTTTATTAATATCAGCTTTCAATCTTTACTCCATTAAATCCTTAAATTCAGAGTAGGGATGGCATAGGAAGCAAATTAAAATGGGATTCTTATAAAATCAGGAAGATAAAATCAGGCCTTCTGAAGAAGCAATTTAATCTTAATAAATTATTTTCAATATATATATATTTTTTCCCAATGAGGCATCACCCTGACCATAAAATGAAGTGGAAAAGGGCACTGATTGAGGCAACTGAGTTACGAAAAGACCACTGTACCTTTGAATAGTTAGACCTGCAGAATTTGCCTCATAAATTTTTATGTTGCATTTTACATTTTTAAAGAAAGCAAGTATTCCCAATAGTGTCATAATGAGAATTATGAAAGTGTGAGAGTAACTAAAAGAGATTCTATTTGCTCTCTGGGGTATTTAGCTAAATAGTCTTAAGAAAAATGTGGTGCTTTGTTGAAGACAGATGAGGGTTGACACAAGACAGTCCTTGTGGAAGGTCCTTGATCTTAGTAAGTCCCCTAAACAGGACTTCACAGAAGAGCTGAGCATCAATTAAGAAGACCCAGGAAATGGAGATGATTTGTCTAAGAGATTTATGGGTCTCCACTTTTAAATGTCAAATATAAATATGCATCATATGCTAACGCCATCTCAAACTTTTATTTAGCTGTGCTTTATCTGCCTACTTTGAGAATACAAAATGCAAGACCATTTTTCCCTTTTCTGTAAAGACTTGCTCTCCCCACTGAATGTAGTGTGAGGATGTTTTCCTGAAAGATAGAATAGAGCTGCTGTAGTTGTCAAGATTCAGAGGACTTTCAGGAAAGATATGCTCCCTTCTTAATCCAGCCAGCTTCTTCTGCTTACACACAAACTTGCCTCTTGGAAGCATTCTGTCAGCCACTCGATTCCTGAGGACAGTGCCTAGGACATTAGAGCTGCTCATTAAATGACAGTCCTTGTTCCTGCAGCCGTTCAGTACTGTGGTGTATGATGGTACCTAGGCTATGAAGAACAGTGAGGGCGGGGGAGGGTGGTGTTTGTGTTGTTCTATTCAGGCCCTTACATGCGCCTGAAAGAAAGGACAGCTGACCAAAACACAGAAAGAAAGGGTAGCTTTTCAGTCCCTTACCTCCCCAGAATCTGTAGGACAATTTTACAGCTTCGCATACCTGAGGTCAGAGAGAGCAAGATCCATGTTCAAATCAGAAAAATTCCAGATCCAGTTGTAATTTCAAGCATGACAAGAAACTGCGTATTATTGTTTTTATAATTAAAGAGCCTCTATCTCCCTGAGTCAGCAGGTTCACTGGCAGAAATAACAGGAGAATAAACAAATAGAAGCCAGTTGTTACATTGGACTCTCTCCTGTCCTGTCTATTGACATTTTTAATGAAAAGACATTGTAGAACAGCATCTATATCAGTTGTACAAGTTTATGTTATTAACTCATGAGGGATCAGTCTACTTTCTTTTTAACTATAAAAGTAATAATAGA
Organism: Condylura cristata; assembly: GCF_000260355.1. Classification (NCBI taxonomy): domain Eukaryota; kingdom Metazoa; phylum Chordata; class Mammalia; order Eulipotyphla; family Talpidae; genus Condylura; species Condylura cristata. The sequence continues at coordinate 23,668,441 of NW_004567129.1, read as the reverse complement.
AAATCTCTTGTCATGCTTGGAATTAGGGTTGGATCTGGGATTTTTCTGACTTGAACATGGATCTTATTCTCTGTGACCTTAGATATGCAAAGCTATCAAATCATCCTGCAGACTCTTGGGAAGTAAGGGACTGAAAAACCACCCTCCTCTTTCTGTGTTTTGGTCAGCTGTCCTTTCTCTGTTGACTAGGATAATCACAATCAAGGTCATTGTTAAGGAAAGAGGAAAAAACAAACAAAAAAAAAAACAGGAAAAGATGGGCTACCTAGACAGGATCACCCAGGGATCCCGGGGGAGGACACTTTTGACCCACTGTGAAGCTAATACGATCTGTAGGAGTCACCTGGCTCAACTAAGTTTGAAGAGAAACAGAGAATGTTAGGGTGCATTGGAGATCCTTATCGGGAAGTCCCAGCATGCATGAGCATGGTTTTGGAGAAGAGGACTTATTTTAGTTTGCCAGGCTTGATCAGAGACCTATTTCTGACAGTGGATAGCATCATCTCTCAGGCCAGTAAGTGCATTGGAGATCCTTATCGGGAAGTCCCAGCATGCATGAGCATGGTTTTGGGGAAGAGGACTTATTTTAGTTTGCCAGGCTTGATCAGAGACCTATTTCTGACAGTGGATAGCATCATCTCTCAGGCCAGTAAGAGCCAGGGCCTCGTGCGGCTGCGAGAAACAACGTGGGGCGGACTAATTCTGTCCTCTGCTTGGCATGTGGTTTCCTTGGACTAAATTACTCAGGTTCTCAGGACTCAAAAGGTGGGTCTCCTCCTAATACACTTCATGAGACTTAGTGCAGTGAATTAGAAGAAATATTGAAGGAATGGATTTGGGGGACAGTTATAACCTGTCACACTAAGTATACACACAGGCAGTATGCTGTGTTTGACCCCTGCAGAACATCTCTTAGGTCCCAGGCATACCAAATGCAAGTCTACCATGAGGTTTAGCGTCTTTCCTAATTATGAAGTAGCTGTTATTTCTCCTCCATTTCCTGTCTCCATCTTTACCCTCCTTTATTTCCCCAAGCACCTGAAATAGAAAGCTTACAGTCTGTCTAAATGTTTTAATAGCTCACCCTAATCTGTCATTCATTCCACAGTGTCAGAATTCCACATTAATTCCAGCTGTTCTTAACCTCAGCCGTATCACAAATCCGTCAAGCCCAAGCATCGCTGTGGCGACTGCTGCAGGGCCGCCCTCACTGGGTTCTGGCCAGCCCCCCGCTCTCATGTCCTAACAGGGTCCACGTGGCTAGCCTGCCTCCTTCCATTCCATTTCCATTCCACTACCAGCCGATTATACACTTTTCTTTCTTTTTTAAGGCCTTTTAGTGACTAAACAAACATTTCTTTGAGGATGAAGCCCAAATGTTCAGCAGAACACACAAATCGTTCAGTGAGCCAAAATTCATCTACTTCTACCACCACCACATTATGATTTTTTGGTAGAAAAACAAGGTCCTCGGGCCCTTGTATGATATTTTATAGATGGCAAACCCTCAACAATTGAATTGAAGTAATTAGTCTGTGTGGAAACAGTACTTGGGAAGCTGCATCATTTTCGTGTTCAAGTTCACCCCATAGTAACTGTCTTTGGAGCCATTTCTTGCCCAGGTTGTAGTCATGCTTGCCCTGAAGACACTCTCCTCATGCCTCCTCTCTCCCTGTTGGTAAAGATTATACCTGCTGCTCCTTTATTCCAGGAGCTGGATAACCTTCTGCCTTGTTTTTGTGCCAAGTGACCCTCTGGACAGGTCCTGTGGCTCAGGCCCTTTACACAGCAGAAGCATCCTGGTGTTTTCACTTGGCAGTGGATCGTGGTATTTAGAAATCCCTTTGCCAGGCACCTTTGATTCTCCAGGGATGCCTATAATAAATATTTGCATTATTAAAAGAGTCATAAACACAGTATGAAAAAATTAATGCACAAGGAAGTTATCACTTGGCTTTTGAGTATGTCTACCCAAATGAAAAATGAATGAATGTGCAATTAATAATAAATGTCCTTGTGTTCTTGTTTTAATTTGAACTCATCAGAGGGTGTTAAAATTAAAGTGGAGCCAACAATTGCTTTATTGTTTTATTAAAGGCAGAATTTGGACTTCATGTAGCCAAGTCATGTAACTTCATAAAACATAGTATTCTAACACCTGTGTTGCCATATATCAGCTGTTAGTTTTATGCATCTTGCTTTTTCTCTGTTAGCTTTGATTTTACTAATGGGGATTTATAATGGGGAAGATAATAACCTGTATTCATAGATCTCCTGATGCTATAAAGTGAAATAATTTGCTTAATGTATAGTAACCAGCCAACATGTACTAAGTTAGCTTTTTTTTTTTTTGGTCTGACTTATTATGAGGTAAACAGTCTAATACATTTTTTTTTTCATTTTAGAGGTGAAGCAAGTTTTCAATAAAAATACTCTGTCAAAGAGCACTTAGCTCTCCTAAATCCCTCTATAGTTTTTTTTTCAGTTGAGGAGAATGTGTCAAGGAAAATCTTCCTGTGTTCCCTAGCCTCAAGAGAAGAGAGAAATTGGTATTATATTTATGACTAGTGATTGACATAGAAGAGGAATTTCACATTCCTGCCTCTCTAACTTCCCTTCATCCCTTGAGTGGCATATGATAGCATTCTTTTTCAGCAGGAACATTTTTTTTCTAGACTAGTCTGAAATTTATGTATTAACAGGTTGGTGACTGGCTCTAGTTAACCCAGTGTTAGAACTTACTGCCCTTCAATCCACGACCATCCTTTGAAATGGGATTTTTAAAATTTTGGGAGGGGAAAAGTGATCTTTTCAAAAAGATTTTGCTAGAGTCAGCAGCTCTATCACCCTTTCTGTATAAACGTTTCCCCATGGAAGTAAGGGAGATGCCATCGCCAGTTTGGACAGGTATTTAAAGCGATGGGCATGGTCTGATGTGTCTCCCTCAGGATGGTGTGGGTCAGCTAGGGAGGCAGGAAGTTCCTGCTAAAAATTTACGTATGACTGTCCGCAACAGAACTTACTTTCCAAATCAGGAGGAGCTCGTCAGAGAGCGAACCATGAAACTAACTGTGCCTGGGAGCATTTTCTTTACTCTTTTTAGCCTTAGCTTGTAGCCTGTAGCTCCCAGAACTAGGACACTGTCAAATGCAAGGTAGTAGCTTCGTTTCTGTTTCTTTAGCATTTAGCAGCACTTAGACCACAGAGGCTGCTTTGATGATTGGTGAATGAATGAATGCTTTGAAGACTCCATGGTTGCTTGAAGTTAGATTTACTTTACCTTCCTCTGCAGTATTTCTCATGGGACTTGGGAGAGAGGAATCAGTGCTGGAAGGACTCTATCCTTAACCCTCCTGAGTCCCCATTTTGTTCAAGAGTTACATCTGCTCATGGAAACTCAAATTCTGTGTCCACATTATGAACACAGCTAAGTATGTAGAAGAACAGAATCCCTTGCCCTGCAGAGCTGGGTGGGTGTGAAAATATCATTCTAGTGAGTTACATTTGCTGGAGGCCTCTATGGTCCATGGTAGCTACATGAAGCTTCAGTACTGGGGGTTAGAGCATATCTCGTCCTACAAGTGAGGGGTTACAGTGCTCTGGATAGAATAGTTACATACTATCCCCAAGGGAAAGAAAATAACATATCTCTGTGGTGATTCACAGTCCTAGAAACAAAAATGTCCTAGACAGTGAGGGATTTCTTTGCCATTTGTGGAAGGAAGGCATGGATGCTGTTGAGAAAACTCTGGAGTTGTTCTCCCCTCCTTCCTCACACATACCTCACACATCACAAGATGTAAGCATAGTGAGTTCCACCTAGAGTACTGGTTATATTAATTTCTTTTAAAAAATTAATAAGCTTTCTGCTAGAGACTGGTGCCAATGTCAGGGTTACATGGCAAGAAGCAGAGGAAGGGCCATTAGGCCCCTCACAGGAGCAAGGCTGTCTTCCACCCCCATGCAGAGTGGGTTCCTCACCCAGAAAAGGGAAAGCTGCTTTCCACTTGCTTTTTTAACACCATGGCTTCAGGAGGAGTATATTGGAGTTTTCCACTATGTATGAAATCTCTTCTTATTCAAAGGCATTTGACCACTTAGATGAAAATTGAAATATTACAGATATTCTCTCAAGGACCACAAGGAGATTTTCTTTCTTTTGTTTAAAGAGTATTATTTTATAATTGAGGTAACTTTGGTTTACAACGTTGTTTGTGGTTTAGGGGGTACAGGTTCACACCACTTCATCTGTATGTTACCACAGCACACTCACCACCAAAGCATTCATAATTCACCACCACAGCCCACTGGGCCCCCTCTCCACTTTGTTCTCCCTATCCCAGCCTCTCTCTCGTAGCCTCAATTCTGTGGTCAGACTTACAGGGTTTGTTTTGTTAATCTTGCCTTCTCCATTGTTTTGTTTCTTCATACTCCACATGAGTGAAATCATCTGGCTTATATCTTTCTCATTCTGACATATTTAGCTTAGGATAATCCCCTCCATGTTTTATCAGTATTGTCACAAATGCCCTAGGCCTCTTCAGGCAAGTAAATCCTTGAGTTAGGGTTAGCATACGAAAGAGACTAGTTAGGTCATTTTTGATCCAAGCACAGAAAAGGAACTGTCACTTCCAAAGACAGGAAGGAGGGACAGAAGTGGAAAAAGACAGGAAGGGAAAGAGAGAAGAGGAAGGGGTGGAGGGGAAAAAGGAAAGAAGAAAGAAAAAGAGAAAGAAAGAAAGAAGACAGGCTATAAATGGAGGTTTTGTGGAGGAAAAACACCAGGCAAAATAATGTTAGCTTGCCTCTAATTAGCATGAAAAACATCGACAAAGTAAACGTTTTTTCACTTTGGAAAAAGAAGGCACTACCGTTTGAAATTGGAACTGTTTGCAAGACAAACTAAGTTACATGTGAACAACACTATCGGCGTGCCAACACCCAGTCCTGCACTGGATTGTGTATCCACTTAAGAAAAACTGGCTCCAATTAGGGATCTCCTGTCGAGCGTCTTATTTATCAGCTTCCAGAACAGCTGTGAGCCATTCAGGACGCCACCAGTTTCTCCTCATTACACTCTCCTTAGAATTACAGATGTGCCTGGCTCATCCCCAGGGAGCTTCGTTCTGGTAAACACATTCTTCTGTGTTTCAGGGGCTTCTCTGAAATAAGCTCCTGAACACAGGCTGACATGGTCAGTTGAAGCTGGCTTGAGAGACTTAAGGCTGTAAATACCCCCTGTGATATCTCAGGACAGGAAAGCTGGATAATGAAAGGGACTTAAGATGCGTGCAGAAAGGAAGGGAGCCCGTTAAAATAACAGAGCTTTATTTTTAATCAGCTTTACCAAACAAGTTGTCCTGGGAGCCGGCGACTGAGAAGCTGCGGCTGGAAGTGCATGCTTGATCGTCACAAGTTGATTTAATCGGGGCAAGGGGAGAGGCCGAGGCATGTAAACGGGAGTGAGTGGATCAACATATTTCAGGCAACATACATATTTTTGCTTTGATAGTCATCCAACTGTAGGTACAAAGCTTGGAAAGTGAGTTATTTTTGCTCATGGAGAATGGGCCTAGCAGAAGATGCATAATACTTTTAGCAAGTGACTTCCAAGTCATATTTCCTTTCCTCTTCCCTACCACAGCTTTCTCTCAAGAGTAAGCAATTGCATTCATGGTCTAATTATAGCACTTGTTACTGATAGAGAAAAGGAGGTTCTCCTGTTGTCAGACACGAGGTATATGGAGTAAAGAAAATGTAACTGAACTTTGAGAAGCACTTGGGTGGTGAGGATGCAGTGCTGATGCCTGGTGTGCTCCCACCTGGCTGTTGCTCCACGGTGGGTGGTCTGGGTCATGTGACCTGCGGTGGGCAATGGGCTGTGTCTGATGCGAACAGGGGCTTGGTGAGCATGAGCATCTCGGGGGTCTTCCTTCCTCTGTTGCTCTTGGGAGCCTTGCAACTACTTTGTGAAGGATCCCGGGCTATCTGCAGGTAACTGTTAAACTAAGGGATTCTAGCAGGAATGAGCAGAGCCAACCTAGATTAGAATAATCACCTGGATGATCCATAGAAACCTGAGCCCAGTGGTTAACCGCTGCCCTGAGCCAGTATTCTCGGGGTGTTATTCTAAACAATAATTGTAGTTGATCCAGAACATTAGATAATGAAGTAGCTTAGGGTGTGGATGGGAATCACCCATATACCTATATTCAAAATTTACCATTTTTCCAGGTATTCTGTGAAGCATTAAAAGTAACTTTCCTTCCTTTCATCTGTTGGGGAAAACTAAATCTCCCAAACACACCAGAGGGTTGTTATGTAAGAAGGAGAGGTTAAGAGTCTAAAGCTAGGAAACCCACCCCAAGTTTGGAGTTCCATTGGGGAACTCGTAGGAAACTCTCAAAAGTTGCACCTTCACCATAGGCTGATGTTATTTACATCAAGATGGGTGGAGGTAAAAGGTAAAGGTGAGAACTGAGTGGGTCTCTAGGCAGAATGAACGGCATGCAAAGCCTGGAGATGGTGGCAGGATCCTCTACTGAGGAAACTGGAAAATGCCGCTGCGCTTCTAGAACAAGCTTTCCATAGTCACACTGTTCATGACCTTCCCCTCTGCCTCCTTTCTGGAACGTTTGGCTACGTTTATCAAGGTCTGGAACTTGCTTACCTTTTCCTCACAGACTGTAGAGGTAATGCCAGCGAGGCCGTTAGTGACATATAGCTGAAGAATGCAGTTCACCGTGTTGGGAGATTTGTGACACCTTCTTGGATAAGTAGTACGCCCCGGGGTAGTGATTGCCCATGTTTGGGCGGCCTTGTCCAACCAGTGGCCGTGGCAGGGAAATATGGTGCAGAAGGCTGTAAACATCAGACCTGTGCTCTCATTGTGTGTCTGTCGTGAGTAAGGACTGAAGTGCTCACCACTGAATCACCCAAGTACCTCACTATACTGTTTTAGGGATAAAGAAATAACAGGGCGTAAAGCACCCACTTAAAGTCTTCCAATGCAAGGCGACAGTATAATATAATTAATTAAATCTAATGGTTATTCATTATAACACCAGCTTGATGGACCAAGCTGATATATTTCTTGAGTAGAAAAAAAAAAAAGGAAAAGTCTCATAATGGTGTCTATTTTTAAAAACCTCAGTTTCTTTCTTTCTCTACCTTATTATTTGTTAACTAGTATAATTTATCTTCTGATTTCTGGGTTCCTATTGTATATTTTCCCTCATTTTCATGTGTTTGCTAAAGATACCACCAGGGAAAAGTTGTTTATTTTGGACAGTAACTTTCTGGTAAAGTAAGCAAATGGATTTATCCAGAGCAAATGAAACAGGGCTGGCAGGGGCAGGAAGCTGGGTGGGATACCAGGATGGGCTGGAATGGCCGCCACCTGCCAGGGCTCTAAGACAAGAGAGCTTCCACAAGAACCTCAAAAGGCCAAAAACCAAACCTAAGAGCTATGGCGATATAATACATATGTAATTAAAGGTCGTATGGGCTATAGCTGAACAAAGAACAGTGCCCAGTAAGAAGACAAGGCACAGTCTGTGGGTTCTCTCCCACATGCGCAATTGCAAGAGACCTCAGGTTCCAGAACAACCACCATGGGGTTTATTTTACAAACAGGGGAAAGAAACAAAGAGCTACTGTAGCCACAGTGCCTGCCTGTCTCACCCAGAGTGTCCACCAAAAGCATAAGCAGCGTCCTAGACCCGTCACCAGGAATGCTGGACAGTATTGGCCAGTAGTGATGGTCACTACTAGGGTGGTGCCATTGTTAACAGCCCTTGGAGACACCAGGCCCTAGAGCCTTTGTGCTCCTTTTCAGGCCATGTCAGAGACAGGGCCAGAGGCCCGGTCTTTGCCTCTGTCTATGGCTTCTCTTCCCTCCTTGAGATCACTGCTGGATGCATTTTTTCTTCCTTCTTTTAGCTTCTGGTCCTTCTTTCTTGCAAGGCTAGGAATGGAGTCTTCCCTTTCTTCACAGGCTGGAACAGTCTTTTTATTATCTTTCCGCTGCCGCTGATCTTGGCTTATATCCTATTTCAGGCTGTCACACCCACAAATCTGATTGGACCAATTTTCAATCCTGTGGCTGATTGGACCATTTAGCACCAATCAGGCAATGGTTTGGATCTGATTGGCCCACTACACAATCCTGGAACTAAAAGGGCGGTTGCTGATCTCTGAGTAGCAACTGCCACAACTGACTTGTGATGGAACAGCAGGTGAGAGGACAGCACCTCTGCTGCCATCGCTGAGGTGGCTGGGTTCTAGCAACACAATGATGGCAGTCATCAAGAACTGCTTTCTTATCCAATTTCCTCAGTCTGTATATACAATCAAGTTGAAGTTCTACACATTTCTCTGGCATTAGACGTAGCAATGACTTTACCACAGAGTAAAAATAATGACTGTTCATTGAACTTTGTCAGCATTATGAACTAGCCAGGAGAAGGCTCTGCATTGCCTGTTGAATCCCCACACCTCCTGCATGGGGGGCTGCTCACCAACTCATGCGCTTTCTAACAGAGGAGTGAAAATTGACAAGATAGCCTTGTATGGCTAAATAATCTGGATTTGTCAGAATTCAGGTCTAGCAATGCAATCTGGGACCAGTAGCCTTCTGGCCCTGGGGCGCAAGAAGCTGTGCTTTACAGATGATTAAAAAAATTCTGGGAGGAGATGACAGCTGAGCAGGCACTTGAGTGCATCATCCCACATCTCCTCCTACAGCAGCATCTTTGGTGGCCAAATACCTTATGACATCACATGGTCTGCAAGGAAGACATGAACTTGTCTGGAGCCCCCAGGACTGGTTTCCACCACTGAGGACTATCTTCTTGAACTTGTTGAGGAAACGGAATGTCACAAACTGATGTAACCCCTCACTTCCTATCTCATCTCTTCTTATTGTATACCAGACTAGAAGATCAAAAACAGAATCATTAATAACAGTTTTTGATGTTACACACAACCTCTTTGATATTTGATTGACTTTGCTATTTGGATGCTTCAAGATAGTGATTGGCAACAGGGGTTGGGGGTGGGGGTGGGGATTTGTCCTCCCCCTACAGAGGACATTTGCAAATGTTTGATGACATTCTGGAATTCATAAGGGTATGCAGAGGGGGTGGGGGCAGTGTTCTATTAGCCTGTAGTGGGCAGAGGCCACAAATGCTGCTAAGCATCCTACAATGAGCAGATTATACTCAAAGGATATCCAGTGCTGAGGTTCAGAAACACAGCAATAGATTTCTAGAGCAGAAATGGGTTAAAAATGGAGTAACACTCATGACGGCATCTGGCTTTAGAAACCTCAGCTTCCTGCATTGACATTGGTAGCTAGTATGATTTGTGCATCTATAGGGATATCTACTTTTTAGTGATATTATTTAAATAGTATTTATTATTTGATCTAATTACAAAGATAAACATATTCATTACAGAACATTTGAAGAGAAACAAAATATGAGCACAAAGCAGGAAATGAAAATCATTCATAATCCTGGGACCAGAGATAACCTCTTAATTTTTTTCTATTATAGTAGCCTTCGTCTTACCTAATTATATTTCTCAAAAGGGATATTGTTGTGTGCTTATCTGGTAACATATTTTGTAACTTGCTGTTTGAGTGAACCTTAAATGCCACTCAGTATCACTGAATCTAAAGCCATTTGGAGATTTGCATTTTTGGTTCTTTTCAAGTAATTGATATTGCAATGAAGACGGATGAGGTCACATTTTACCTAAACCAAGCCACTTTCTTTGTATAAAATCCAATGGGTAAAGTGCATGCAGTTTTTAAAACTTTCATTCATGACTTGAATTTTCATATTGTATGCTAAAAAGCATTTATCAAGGTTTCCTGCCATCTGCAGAATATTAAACCACCTCTTTCCCACCACCTTGCCAACCTGGATAAAATAGTGTGTCTTAAAGTGGAAATCATTATTCTCAAAATTTAACTCTTGCCTGTTAAATAGCAATGCGTAACCATAGAATATGCTTAGAAGCCCCTCCTGCACTGGTGGAGATTTTTCAACATTTCCAAGGTAGCATCCCTTGGCCCTGAGGGGATTTCCCTTAAAGAAATTATTGATTTATATCATCAAACACCAAGTATTCAAGAAGCAGTGTGACACCCTGACTAAAAGCAAAGTATGTGGGTTTCCCAGGAGTACTATCTGTAAAAGGATCATTGATTTTTTGACCTTTTGGGATGTTTCATCTCTCTTCCTTTTTCCTTTTCAAAAATTCTCCTAATGTTTTATTATGTACATTGATAACATGAAGAAGAGAGTAAAACTAAGGGATAAATGACATACTTTCCTTAGCTTTTGACTGGTATAGACGAAGGTCTTATAGTCACATTAGTTGGAATTGCATAAAAAGTTTAAACAAACAAAAATCACTGTGTCAAGATAGATATCCTCCAGTACTCTGTATAGATACTTTGTTTTTGTTTGATTTTATTAAAGCACTTACATCAGCAAAAAAAAAGATTCCTAGAGGCAATTAATTAATACAATAGTCATGTTCATCTAAAGATTGTCATTTCCAAGGTGTTAGACATAGTCCTCAAACTGGAATCTAATTTATCAGCTTTTATTTATTGGTGTAGATTTTCAAAAGCTCCTATAAAATCATTTTTCATAAATTTGCTTCAATATTTTGGGGATGCCACATCTTGGATTTCATATCTTTAGACATCTCAACATAAGGAACACCTCAAAATTGTTATTAACTGAAGGCTGTAAAAATGTCACTTCTAAACATGTAAGCATCAGATAGCTAGTGGAGAAAGAACTAATACCCTCTGTTCATTGCAAAGGGTTAAGAGTTTTTTATACTGGTATATGATCTATTTGCTACTTTTTGTTATGTAACTGACCACAAGACCTTGGTGCTTAGAGCACAAGCTTATATTTTATTGTTTGTGAATCTGCTCTTTTCCTCATGCTTTGTTGAACTTGACCCTAGATGGAACGTTGGGTTCAAATCGCTCTCTCTTGCTCTCTCTTTTTTTTTTTTTTTGCACAGAAGAACTGGGGTGTAGCCCAGAGGTGCAGGGGCTGAGAGGATTCACCAGAGGCCAAGTGCAGAGCAGAACAGGCTGATCTACAGAAATGCACTGTTGAGGGGAGTAGCGGGCAGGTCAGGAGAGGTCTGCCACCATGAGGTCAGCTCCCTCGTGGGGACGGAACTTAGGTCTTAGCGGAGAGAGTGCTGAGATTTAACTGCCAGGCCAGCAGGGAGACCCCAGATCTAATCTACCAGTTTGTTCATTCACCTTGCATTTGTAGCCACCTGAGACCTGTTCTCAGGTCAGGTGGCAAAGTGCAGGAGGTCAAGCATCTCATGTAAAGCCTCTGCTCTGTTGTGTCTCCTGACAGCCAACTTTATCCAAAGCAGGTCAGGTGACTGAGATTAATGTCAATGGAAAATATCTTCCCCCTGCTCTGTGGAGAGCACTTCAGAGGCCCTGCAAGTTTTAATTACTTGCCCAAGGTCACAGAGTAGTAAATGCCAGACTTGAGATTCATACCTAGCACCATCCTTTATTGTCTCGATTTAGATTTAAGTGGGTTTCCGCTTTTAAAAAGTTATAATGCTTTTTCCATATGCTGTTCTTATGTGATTCACAAGATCAGTGAAATTCTCAAGACAGAAACTTAATTTATTCTTAGAACCCACATCAAGCATAGCATTTATAGAGGAAATCCATGAACTAACTGCTAGAGAAATGCTAGTTTAATAAATAAATCCAATAAATTGATTCTAGTTACCTAGTGGAAAGTCAGTCAAGTGGCTGAACTGGACCATGTAGCTCTCTTACCCTACAAATGTGGTACCAGTATTCTCTAAAAGTGATTTAGTTTAAAATGCCTATACTTTTGCTCCTGTAGTTATTGTCATTTCAATGAGGCCACTTTAATCTGTTACTAAGATTTAATGAAAACATGTAAAAGTGACTTATACCCCCTAAATTATTTTAGACAACTTTATCTTGAGTCTTACCTCTGTGGTGTATGTGGACACTCATTTTACAGGAGAAACTGGAACTAAAAAGGAGGGGAAGCTTCAAGTATGGTGAATACTTGATGACTCCATGTGGTCTTTTTCTAGGGATCGAGCTAGTCTTATGATTTATAATTGCTCATGATTTTCAGATTCTTGATCACAAGAAATATATTTGTTACTAGCATCACCTAACATACAACTTTGAATGCAAGAGAAAAGTGGAAAATGGTTATGTTTTTCTGTATGTCTTTAAAGCTCTCCTCAACAATATTTAGAGTAGAAAGGCAGATATTGTTATTATACTTTAAGACTTAAGTGTGTACACACACATACAGAAATGCACATGACTACCTGTATCTCTATAATAGTGCTAAGGCAAATAGAGGTTTTCAGAAAAGTAATACAAAGAGGAAATGAAAAATAAATCTTTCAATGCCTCTGAAGAGGTATTTGTCCTCATGAATGTCCAAATTTGGAGGATGGGGGCTCTGGGTAATAGTTTCTGCAATGTCAGACTTAAATCACCAATACCATCAAGACTGTTCAGCCTTGTGCATATTAGAGATTGCCCCAGGGATCCAAAGACAGTCTATACTAACATATCATAAAAATTATGACTTCTATGGGATCCTCCCTGGTGGCACAGTGGGTTAAAGCACAGCATTAAGAAGCTGAAGGCACTTCAGCATGAGTTTGATTCCTGCTCTGAGGTGACCCACATGGCGAGGCAGACCTCTTCTGACCACCCGCTGCTCCCCTCAGCTGTTGGCCTGTTCTACTCCCCACTCTGTCTCTGGTGAATCCTTTAACTGCCCCTCCACCTCTGGCCTGTACCCCAGTTCTGTATGCATAAATAAAGAAATCTTTTAAAAAAAATTATGACTGCTAGATGCCGGCCCAGGTTTGAATCCCAGCTCCGCCCCACCTTGTATGTTTTCTATCACAAAGTTCGATTCTCCGAATCTTAGCTGCTTCATCTTTCAAATAATCACCAAGAGTTATGGTAAGGATTTGTAAAGATACCTAAAACACCAAGTTTGATGTGTGCAATCCAGGTGCCAGTTAAATTGTGTTTCCTGACACGGCCACATAGAATTAAAATGAAAGTTGATGATCAATTTGTAGTGTTAGCAGCACAGCCGAGGTTAAGTAGGACACGAGCCTCCTCTGGCCGTATTAACTACTAATACATAGATCATGGTAGTGGTGCCGCTGGTTTTCAAACAGTGCTTGTAACCAGAATGCTGTCATTACAGCAGCGGATCCTGAGATTCACAACCGATGTTCAAAGCCTTGATTTTCCAATTGATCATTTTAATACATTTACTGAGAAAGACTTGTATTCCAGGCACTGCATTAATCCTAGTAATATATTCATTCATTAATTCACTTATTTATCAAATATCTACAAAATGCAAGCTGCTCTAGGAAGCCCTGGGCAAAGAGGAGCGAATGAATGGTATTTGCACTGTTCTAACTTTCATCCAGGTAGAGAACACAGGATTTTCCTTTGTGGTGCTTCCTCATTTTAAAATTACATCTTGATAGTAAGACAATAAGAGAAAAATGCTGGGAAAGACAGAAAGCAAGACGACGGGCAAGTACATAAACAGGGCCCAAAAGAGGAATGTTTTCACGGTGGCTTTCTGTATGTAGAGGCTTGCCTAGGACATGCAGCTAAGCATTCTAATGCTCCTTGAAATGAAGCTGAAAATGGGTGGAATATTTAGCCAGTAAAAAATATCCCAATGCTTGCAATTGCATGCAAAGTATTTGAATTCCTAAAGGCATTGGTAGAATCTGAGTTCTACCTTGATATTTTATTAACCTTTCTGAGGTTTTGTTGCCTTATTTGGAAAAGCAGAAAGGATTAGTTTTTCTAACCTCTGTTTCTCATTGTCCAGTCTGGCCATATTGAAATAGGTGATAATTTGTAAGAAAAACAGATGTCAAAAACGCAATTACTGAACACTATCTATTCCACTTGGTACACCCAATTACTCAGAAATGTCAGATTTTTGTGGAACATTTAATCTCATTTGTGCCTACTATAATAGAAAACAAAGTAATCGAGTTGCCTACTTGTGGACGAGATTAACTAGGTTCAAAATCTCACTTACTCCCCTGGGCATAGGGGACTCCAGATGCTCCCCTTGCTGGTAGGTTGGCATCATATCATTAGAGACTGACCAGTAAAAAGGAGGCAGGTGTACTGCCTGCCACGCACAGAGTTGGCATGAATGTGTGTGTATGGTCTTATGTTGTTTCTTCCTGTTCTGTGGTGACTGGAGAGGCCACGAGTAGTGGATGCTGCAGAGAAAGAGCTTTGGTTCTGAGTTACCACTGTAGGAGAGCCAGTGGAGAGCTACTCCCTGTCTCATAGGAAACAAGTAAACACGAACCACTGAGATTTGGAGCTAATTTATCTTAACAGCTAACATCACACACCCTGACTAACACACCAATCCTCTGTAAGCCTGAGGCCGCTGTGGCCAGCAAGCTAAATAAAAATTAGATTTTTGGCCCTCCCTAGTGGCACAGCAGGTTAAAGCTCAGCACTATGACTCTAAAAGCCACTTCAGCGCTAGTTCGAGTCCCAGCCAAGGAGCTGACCCACACGGGGCGGCAGACCCCGTCTGACCCACCTGCTGCCCCCCTCAGCAGTGTACTTCATCGATCTGCCTGTTCTGCTCCCAACTTTGTCTCTGGTGAATCCTCTCGCCGCTCCTGCACCTTTGGCCTGCACCCCAGTGCTGTATGTATACATAAATACTTCTTTAAAAAATTTGATTTTTAAGGAAGTCATCCTTTTTAAAAACAACTACATTACAACTTAGCTCCTTTTCTCATTAAAAATCCATTTGGAAATGGATGAGTTGGGATGAGGTTTGGGGGACAAAAGCACTCGTAATCCTTTAGGTTGGGATTTAACCACAAAATGCTGATTAAAGCCCCAAATAGTTCCTTTTTCATGTATTTTTTTTACAAATAAAAGGAAATGGCTTCTTCCCTCATAGAATGTGAACAAAAGGAACCCCCATTTGAAGGCAAAGCAAACTCCACTACATTAGATGTGTTTGCACAAAAGAATTAAGGCATGTACATGCGCACATACACACACACACACACACACTCCTTCTAGAGTACATGACATTTCCATTGTCCTCAGAGGCAGCCGTTTTCTGGGAACATATAATTATTAAAAGCCCTGGTTAAAGGTAAATATTTGTCTTTCAGGCAAGCTGAGCACTCTTATTGAAAACCATGAGTGCAGTTTAACTTGGGGGCTGACCACCCACATGGGGCGTGTGGGTACAACAAAGGGTGTGGGATCAGAACTCAAGGCCGCCTATGGCTAGCGGCATCATTTATGGCAGGCATCAGTTTCCTCAAATGCAAAGCGGAAATAATAGCACTTCCCTTCAGGATAGTTTTGTGCAATAAATAGCCAGTCTGGCATTGCTCGGTCTTTTCAGTCTTACACACTGTTCTGCTTTGAGAGGGATTTTTTTTACAATTTTGCAGATTTAACCCCCGTATCTTCAGATGTTTCTTATGGGTCATTCAATAATCCTTCAGATACCTCTGTATGAGGAGATACCCTCCCCCTTGTCCCAAAGCATCCATGCCATGCTTTAGTCATGCCCTCTGATGCGCTGTTCTTGTACTTCTGAGGTTGTATGGTAAGAACCCTTGTGTTGTCATGCCATGGTCTAGACATTTCTATTTCTGTAGCCTCCTCATTTGGAGAAAAATCTCCCCCACCCCCAGGCTAATCTGTCTCCCTGTGCTCTTCATCTGGACACTTGTATCTCACATTCGTTTCGTTGGTGATGCATCCTCTCCCGCCCTTTTCAAATTGCTCTCATTAGACTCTTCCTTATAGTCTATCAATATAATGAAGTTCATTTCTCATCTTGTGAGGGGAAAATAAGATCAGAAAGTTTATTATCCCTCTTAAAAAAACCCCATTTTGGGCTCTCCCTGCTGTCACAGCAGGTTAAAGCACTGCATTATGAAGCTCTCCGAAGCCACTGCAGCATGAGTTCCATTCCCCGGGCAGGAAGCTGACCCACACAACGTGGCAGACCTCTTCTGACCCGCCCTCTGTTCCCCTCAGCAGTGCATTTCAGTCAGCTTGCCTGTTCTGCTCCCCACTCTGTCTCTGGTGAATCCTCTCACCACCCCTGCACCCCAATTGTGTATGCATAAATAAATCTTTAAAATTAAAAAAAAAATACCATCTCACCCCTTTCAGAAATTAAAAAGCTCCTTCTCCACACCATAGTCTCCACTCAATTGCTTGTTTTTATTTTAAATCCACTGTGGGAATGCTTTCTCCCTTCACCACTCCACTATGACCACGCTGGACAATGATCAGTTTGCCAAGCTCAGCTGAGTCCACTCCATTCTCTTTCCTTGGACTTGGTTGTAGTACTAGATGCTGCTGACGTCCCTTCTGGAAATTCGTGCTTCCTTCTCTGATATCAGCTACCCTCTGATTTTTTCTCATTTTAAGAAGTTTATGAGATACTCTAGGTCAGTATTTTAAATGTTGGCCTCTGCTATGCTTTGTTAAGATCATTTTTTCTTATAACCTCTACATTTTTTGTTTTTAGATTTCTATTTTTGCTACAAATGACATGAAAATATCTCCAATCTTTGTGTCCACCTTAATTTTCTAAATTCCAGACCCAACCATTCACTCACATCTGAATATCCAGCAGCCCCGTCACCTCTACATGCTCAAAGCTCCACCTTCACTTAGTTTTGTGCTCTAGTGAAAGCTTCCTGTGATTCCTAGAACACTGTTTCTTTTATCTTCTCTATAAAATAATAACAACAGTCAATGCAGTTGTCAGAGTGTGCGAACAATAACAAGAGAAACTACTATTTATTACATATTGGTTATACTCTGTGTATAACCACTGCATACTCTATGTATAATCAGTTTACTCTGTGTATAACCAACTCATATAAACACAGTCCTAATGTTTTGAGTTGCTGTTTGTGAGAGGAAAAGAGGGTATGTAAGTATGTAAGTGGTTATTACTGTTACAACCAAGCCTGGGGTTTGGGACTTATTCCCTTTAAACTCCTTTCTCACTGAAGCTTAGTGCCAAGTCTACATCAGACATTACTTTCCTGAGCAAGAGAATAGCAATTTTTTCAAACCTTTATTATTATATGTTTGGCAGTTTCACTCTGCCTCTACCCCAGCAAGTCCTTAAGTCTGTGGGAGAATCCTGCATGCCAAATATACAATCCATAGTTGAGATACATGGATCATTAATTCTCATGGTTTGCATCTGAGAATTATTTACAATTCCTAAATGTGAATTGTAACTGCTATTCAATTCTCCAATCATAGTCAGTCATCTGGTGGAATCACAGAAAAGAAACATGATTCTGCTTTGGAATTATGACATTAAACACATCCAGTTCACTTAATTGGGAACTTGGATGAACAGAGAGTAGACTGACTGATTTATAGATAAAAGTCAACACCATTAGTATTTTCATTTCAGTATGAATTCTCTACCAGAAATTTGCGTGTTAACCTCATGTGACTTACAAAGTAATTTGTGTCTCTAAATAGTTTGCATGACCTCATAACTCATACCTAGTGAACTCAGTTGCAATGGGCTAAGAGGATTCATCAGGGACAGAGTGGGGAGCAGAACAGGCAGATGGGTGAAGTACACTGCTGAGGGGAGCAGCGGGCGGGTCAGGAGAGGTCTGCGGCACCATGTGGATCTCCTCCGGGGCAGGCGGGGATCGAACTCATGCAGAAGTGGCTTAAGCTTCTTAGTGCAGTGCTTTAACCTGCTGCGCCACCAGGGAGGGCCTGAAATAGTTATGTTTTAAGAAGAAAATAAAGGACTTTTCTTTAATGGAGAATACTGTCCCTTGAAATAGATACAAGTGGTTGGTAAACTTACTATTTTTCTCCTATCTGGTGATAGTTTTGGGAAGCGTTTTCTGAAATTATATAATCTGATCAAAACATTTCAGGTCAGGCAGGCATAGAAAATAAAAAAGCATCTTAGATGCTTTGGTTAAACCGTTGAGAGATGGTAGTATTATGACTTGTCTGAAACCGCTCAACAGAACACACATTTGAAGAGGAAAGCACATTATAAGAAATGTCTGTTTCTTTTGTCAATTGCTTGCAATTCCCCCAAAAAGAGCTGTTGAAATTGAAGAATAAGAGAACATGCCTCTTCTTTTGTTGTAGGGAAAAGTTAAAAAAAAAAAAGTTAAGAGGAGACTAATAGCTGCAAGTTGAGATTTGGCAGGCAGTATGATATGATCTGATTTTCAATCAATCTCTAAACCAAGAATTTAAGCACTTCCATCTGACATCAAATAGAAATGACCCATCGGTCACGCGGCCACTGTTTCCGAACTCAGGATGCCTTGCAATAAAAGATTTTCTGCTTTATTTTATATTTCCTCTACCTCCCTCCCCACCCACCATATTCTCAAATTCTCTCTTCTGCTTGTGGTCCAAACCAGTAGTTTGATATGATGGGACTGTGTTGGGATTAATGTTTTTGAATATTAAGATCAACAATTTTTTTTTGTTTCACAATTATGAAAATTATCTCTGAGCTTCAGAATAATGTGGAAATTGATGATGATATTAGTTTATAGCTGTGAAGGATTTTTAATCTATAATGTGGGTATTCCCTGAGGGCAGCAGGTACCCATATCACTAGTATGTCGTGAATAGCTCCGTTAATTGTAAAAGAGCTATATGAAATTGAATTATGAGGATTAAATATAAAAATATATGTAGAACCAGGGTCAAATAATTGTTTTCTAAATATTACTAGAAATGACAGGGCATGTTTACAGGAATAGAGAAGTGTGTCATCTCTATGTTTGTATTTACAAGTCATAGCAGATAAAGGAATTTGGGAACATTATCCTTTTCCTTATTAGTTTAAGTAGATTCAGGTAGATACCACACAACTTAGGGAGATAAAGGCATTTACATACTCAGCAGACACTTTTGCTTTTGACCCTACAGACATTGTAGGGTCAAAATAATCATTTTCCATTTATGAAGTAATTTTTAAAAAATTTTTATAACAGTTTATTTTTTCATATTTTGTAAATTTTCTTTTTCCATCTCAATTGTAATCCCCACGGGTTTCCCATCACCAAGTCACCCGTGTGCCATCACCATAATCTTGTGCACTTCCCTCCCCACTCCCCCATTTTTGATCCCATTCCCCACTCCACCCCCACAAAATGTCTCTGGTATATGGCTGTTCATTATTCTTGTTATCTTCTCGCCTGGTCCATTATACTCCTGCTATGAGTGAAACCATCCAGTATTTTTCTTTCTCTTTCTGGCTTATTTAACTAAGCATGATCTTTTCCAGCTCCATCCAAGTTGCTGCAAAAGACATATGTTTCTCTTTTTTGGTTGCTGAGTAATATTCCATTGTATATATGTACCACATCTTTCTAATCCAGTCATCTACTTTTGGGCATTTGGGCTGCTTCCATGTTTTTCCAATTGTAAATAAAGCAGCAATAAACATGGGGGTACAGGTATCTTTTTCAATCAGTGTTTTTGTGTCTTTTGGGTAGATACCTAGGAGTGGGATTGCTGGGTCGTAGGGAAGCTCCATGTTTAGCAGTTTGAGGAACCTCCAAACAGTTTTCCATAGTGGTTGTACTAGTTTGCATTCCCACCAGCAGTGCAGGAGAGTTCCTTTTTCTCCACATCCTCGCCAACATTTGTTGTTGCTAGTTGTTTGAAGATGTACCATTCTCACTGGGGTGAGGTGATATCTCATTGTGGTTTTAATTTGCATCTCCCTTATGACGAGTGATGTTGAACATTTTTTCATATGCTTGTTGGCCATCTGCATTTCCTCTTTGGAGAAGTGTCTTTTTGGCTCTTCTGCCCATTTTTTGATGGGATTGTTTACTTTTGTTGAGTTTCGTCAGTTCTCCGTATATTTTTGTGATCAGTCCTTTATCACTACTTTTGTGTGAGAAAATGTTTTCCCAATTATTGGGCTGTCTGTTTTTTGTAATGTCTCTTTTGCTGTACAGAAGCTCTTTAACTTGAGGTAGTCCCATCTATTTATCCTTGCCTTCGCTATTGTGGCGTTGGGTGCTCTGTCTTTATACGAAGTAATTTTTAAAATAATTTTTTCCCACATAGAACCTTACCAAGGAGATTTTTTTTTCATCCTGTAAGCAAAAGAAGTATATTATGGTATATAAAACTCAGATTTTGGAGTTTGTGCAGCAAACATTTAAATCAAAGTAGTTTAACCTTCTGTGTGACTTTGCGGGAATTACTTAATCTTGCTGAGCTTCTCTATTTTCACTTTATAATCAGTAAAGAAATCATATCTACCCATTATGACTTTTGTGAAGATGAGATAACACATGTCAAACATTCCTTATAATGATAAATAGAATAGCTAATTTTGTCTTCCATTTTCATAAGTGAATGCCAGCTTGGTTCCAGGCATTATATAAGGCAGACACTATCATCTGCTACCAAACAGAGGATTGAAGGAGAGAAAAAAATGACTCGCTCTAGGTCCCAACTTTAGTTAGTGTACAGTGAGGATTGATATTCCAGATCTTCTGGCTCCAACTTTCGCTGGTACAATTTTCAAGATGAGTATAGTGCAAATTGATATGGTAAGGATAGGTTAATGCTAAGAGCGATCTGTAGAAGATGGGTCTCTCTCTTTATCTATTCCTCCAGGCTTAAACTTTGAAGAATTACAATTGTGTGTCTCTTTGCAGGGTTAGTGATGACATTGGCCATGTGGACAGGTGTAAAGACCTCACCAGCCACCCTGCTTTTCGGAATCCATGTGAATTGGAATGGCGCCGAAGAGGTGATCAGATATCAAACCCAGTTGCCCAGAGGACAGCTTCCTGCTTCAAAGCAAGTCCATGAGGTAGAAATTAACTCTTCAATTTATAGGGGAGTAAATGAAGCCACAGTGCTTGTGACTAAATTGCTCAAGTCCACAAGCTGATACTACCAGAGTTGTTAGCAATACTGGACAAACAATGTGATCATTTTTTAGTAGTATATCTCTAGTGTACTTTTATATAAATATACTTTCATGTGATATATGTGTGTATATATATATACAAGAATATAATTATATATATAATTGCAGTATACTATACATGATATATATGTAATATGTATATATGTAATATGTATATATGTAATATATATATAATTACAAGATTGACTAAGGTGGAGTGTAGATGTGTTAGATAAGGCCACATGGTAAATTCCTCAACTTTCTCAAGGATGTCAAACAAATCTTTAGATGTTTTTGGGTCCTTGGGTCTCTCTCAGCTACAAAATGCAAAGTAGAATAGATATTTTAAGACTGGATGATTTTGACATCCTAGTGCAGTGTCTATAATTAGGCAGGTATTAGGCCACCTTGATGTAAATGAGAGATTAATCACTAATTGTCAATCTGCAAATATTATGTTATACCAACAGAGAATCTGTAGCTTTCAGAACTCAGCTGCATTAAGTAATACATTCTGGTGCCTGGTAATAATCCACTTTATAGTTTTTTAGATAAACTTTTTTGTTTGGCTAGTAATTGCAGTATTTTTACTGTATTAAGTTTAGAAATGAGATTTTTATTTGATATTGAGGATATCTATTATTAATAAAACGCCACAAGTTTCATATCTATCCTGTCTCCGGTAACCTTACAATATCCTCAAACACGAATAACCAAAAAAAAAAAAGAGGATACTGACACATCTGTAACTAACTGAAAAGCCTGCATTTTATCCCACTGGTGAGCAGGCTGGAAACCGGGCCTGACACAGCCTTCTTTCCCTATGGACTTTGTTTTCTCAATTGTATAAATGGAGAGAATGTCAGATCTGTGTCAGAGTTTCCCTCTTAAATTCTCTGAATATCTGTACAAGGGCTCCTTATATTTCAGCTCAATCCTTTCTCTAGATCACACAGAAAAAAAAATAGTAAAGATGAGAATAGTAAATCTACAGGAAAAGTGCCCAGAAACCCTAAGGCCAAGTCTAGCTTAAAAACCCTTTGGTCTTTTAAGCAGGACACAGTTTTGAAGTTCAAGGGCAGAGGCCTTGTGTTAAAAGGTGAGTATTTCCAAAGTTAAAAGCAACACTTTTTCAGTTTTTTCCCCTCCCTTTTTTTCAAATGCCTCTACAGAGCTGCCGAGGCCCAGAAAAGAAGATAAAGGGGAGCTTTACCTTTCCTCATTTCTGGTTTTGTTTTTCTTTGTTAATGAGGAAGTGGAGCTCCAGCTGAGGTCAGGAGCATAGCCTCTTTTCAGTTCTGGGTAAAGGGTAGGCCCCATTTCAGTTGAGCTGGAGTGAGGACAAGCACCCATTTCAAGGGGGGAAGCCAAATAGGGCCAGCTCAGGGCTGGGTGCATCTGTGTCATTCCTGTCATTAGAACAGGGAAGCTGGAAATATGGCCAGGGTAACAGAAGGGGATGAGAATTTGCCCTCTCACAAATTCTGCAGCTCTGCGAGTCATCACCAGGTACTTGAGAGAGCCGGCAGTATGATTTCTTGCCCCAAGAGTACAATTGCAGCAAAAAATCTAGGAATAGAAGTTGAGATTCAGACACAATTTTTAAAAAAGAAAAATCTAAGGACACAGTGAAGATGACTATTTGATATTCTCCCTTCCTGGCAAAATTACCCCTAAGGTAATGATGATTTGATTCTTCAGCCAAAGGGGAGATTGAAGACTAAGACAGAAGAAAAACTATTACAGACAAAGTGTCAGAGTGAGTGGACAGATGTTTAGAGAAGAGAGGAGAAATGTGTCTCTGCAGCTAAATTAGCAGACACATAATCGCACAAGTGACTTTTTTTTAAAAAAGAATTATTTACTTATGCGTACAGAACTGGGGTATAGGCCAGAGGTGCGGGGGTGTGAGGATTCCCCAGACAGAGTGGGGAGCAGAAGAGGCAGATCAATGAAGTACACTACTGAGGGGAGCAGCGGGCGGTCAGGAGAGGTCTGCTGCACCATGTGGGTCACCTCTGGGGCAGGGATCGAACTCATCCTGAAGTGGCTTTGGCTTCTTAGTGCTGTGCTTTAACTGCTGTGCCACCAGGGAGGGCCTGCTAATGACATTTGTAAGATAGTCTTGAATGTAAAAGATAAGGGTCCATCTTTTTTACCTATGTGTACATTTGTGCACATAGATATATTCATTTCCTGAATCTGGGGGATGAGCACGGTGGTGAAGGAAGGGAAAACTTTCCTTTTTTAGCTTATATCATTAGCGCTTTGAATTTTTTTCAGTTTACCAATCAAATTTTCGGTAGACAAAATCTTTATTTCTTAAATTACTTTATTAACTAATATGTAGTTTACATCACTGTTTATTTTTGTATAATGGCCTTCTCTCATGTATAGTTTCTGAAATTCCTACCACCGACTCACCCAGGAACTATTGCCATAGTCTCTTCTGCACTTCACCCCCCTATTTGGATTCCTTTCTCTCCCTCCTTCCCCACAAAATATCTCTGGGAATCAGGAAATAATAATTATGAATGTGTGGCCTGAGGAGTGAGCAGGGGACCCAAATAGCCGAGTGTGCTCCATGTGGGCCCGCCACCCATCCTCACCCAGACAGGGACAGAACTTTCCTGAAGCAGGAGCACAGTTATCTTTCCACCATTGGTAATCCTTTGACTGAATGTCTGGCAAATAAGGAAGAGAGAACATTTGGGAGGTTTTTATGCAGTAGCTGGGCTTGGCTTCTGGGGAGCAAAGCAGATCACATTAATTCACATAAATCCCAATCAATAAACTGGCCATCACAGATACCATTCAAGTAGATCTCACAGGTAGAGTTGATAAGTAGAGGTGTAGAACCTCTATTGATACCTTCACTACTATGAAAACTGAAATTACTTAATGAAATATGTGAGCATTAATTGATGAAATGAGAGTAATTCCCCCAGTAAAAAAGTAGACTACTTTTTTGATCATTACAATAAGTAATAAGCTTCTTATAAAATTTAAAATTTTAGTCAATCAATTGATTAATGAGGTGCAACATTGGTTTGCAGCACTGTATATGATTTAAAAGAAGAGGTTCACACCTCCTCAGATGTGAACCCCACTCTCTCACCCCCTACACCCTAGAGTACTCATATGGCTTTATTGTGGATCATTGGGCACCCTGCAATGATCTATGGGTAGTGATTTCAGTCCCACCCCCACCCCCATGCCGTGCCTCAATTCTGCAGTCATTTCTAGATTTTGGTTTAGTTCTGTCAGTTCCTTCATTTTGCTTCTCTGCATTCCACACATTCATTATTATGACCATTTAATTTCCATACCAGTATATATTATTCATATGCCCTGGACATGATGCCAGCATGATGATTTAATTCAGGCTTTGAGAAAGGGAGGAAGGAATCATTTGGTTAATTAATTGCTTAATTAATCTAAATTGAGAGATAACTGATTGCTAACATTGTATTAGTTTCAGGTGCACAACATAGTAATTCAAATATTTGTGTTTATTGTGAATGACCTCCTTCATTATATACTTATTTACTTTTTATAAACAATTCCTGGTTCTAAGATAAATGACATCTGAACTCAGTGCTGAGGGAGGGGTAAGAGGATCACCAGATGAGCGGAAGGAGAAAATGACTGCCAAAAAGATAGCTTATTGCAATGAAGTAGCAAGGAATAAAATAGGTGGATTCCTGGAGAGAGAAGTTGGCATCAGGAGGTGCTAAAAGGCTAATAAGTGCATGTGGCTGTGAAGGGTCTCACAGGACAGGGCAGAATGAAACAACCCTGCAGAATGTGGCCCAGAACTCAGATTCCTATCCTGTCATTTTCCAACAACAAAGACGACCTCAGGCCGTTCCTCTACCCTCAGATTCCTCATCTATAAGGGAGTGATGGCATCTTCTTTAAATATTAAATAATACAATGAAACTAAAATACCCCAGTGCCTAATACACAGTAAATACTCAGCATTATTTTCAAAATCAGGACATGCATATCGTTAATACTACAGTTATTTTATATTACAGTAGCTTTAAAAAGTTACTTAACAGTATGCATTAAGCGCTCATATATGTGACGTTCCTTAAATACCGAGCTAAGTGCCTTTAGACAAGACCCTCTCCCATCGCACAGGGTCTTCACAGCAGATGCGAGCTCAGAAATGTGCCTTTAGTGCAGCAAGCAGATTGCATGGCTCTAATTAGATCTGGAGATGGATGCACAGCGAGTGTCTCCACTGCACTCATAGCTTTAGATTGTTTCCACCACACCCCCTAGAGGAATAGTCTTCACCTGTCTATTTATTGTATTTCCATTTCTATAAGCTAGTGAAAAGCCTGTGGCTATAATCTTTAGGTAGTTAAAAGAAATAAACAATTCAAATGAGGTCTTTGGTTTATGTTTGTTTTCCTTTCTCTCTGTTAATTAGGGATGGATCATGCCTCACATTTATTCTCCAATGGGAAATGTCCATAAAACTAGTAAGACATGTACAGCCAGGGCAAGAGATGGCAGTTTTTGCCAATGACTTTTTTTTTTTTTATAGATTTATTTATTTCTTCATATAGAACTGGGGTACAGGCCAGAGATGCGGACGGTGAGAGGATTCACCAGAGACAGAGTGGGGAGCAGAACAGGCAGATCGACGTAGTACACTGCTGAGGGGAGCAGTGGGCGGGTCAGGAGAGGTCTGCTGCGCCATGTGGATCTCCTCCGGGGCAGGTGGGAATCGAACTCATGAGGAAGTGGCTTAAGCTTCCTAGTGCAGTGCTTTAACCTGCTGCGCCACAGGGGAGGGCCTGCCAATGACATTTTACTCTTCTCTCTCTCTCCTTTCCTGCCCACCTACCCACTTCCATTTATACTTATCCAGAATTATGGTTGTTTGTCAACATGAGCTTCGATAGCTCCCCAACTGCTAGATGTTGCTGAGTGAGGCCATGTATAGAACAGTGAGGTTGCCTCATTTGGGGCTTCCACTTTCAGTCTATTGCTCCTTTTATCGATCCCAAGGGTTTTGCCAGTGTGACTCTTCAAAAACGTAAATGTGATCATTCAGGTCCCCTGCTTCAGACCTTTCAGGGGTTCTCTCTACTTTTGCTTTCCAGATAAAGTTTAAATACTTAATACAGGGTTCAAGGATTTTTTTCAGATTTAGCCCCCACCTGCTGCCAGTCTTAGATGAAGGATGACATGTTCCGTCTCGCATTCCTTGCTGTGGTTGGAGTATGCTACCAGGAGCAGCATTTGCTTGTGTGTCATAGTACCTTTGCATTTCCTCTCTAGAGCTCCCTGATCTTCACAACTAACTCCAGGGTAGGCACTTCCTTTTGAAAGCCTCCTTTGCCAACCTGTCTGACATGGCAAATTTGGATTCTTTTGTTGTTGTTATTGTTGTTTTCCAAAGATAACTAAATAAGTTTCCTTAACAGTAATTATTGTTGGAATCTAGTGGCATTCATAATTTGAGATAAGGAGAGAGAAGAGAAGCTTGAAAGCCAGATTGATATTCAGAATTGGACACAGCAGCCTTGATCAGGAAAAAAATACTGGAAAACTTAAAAGCCCTTATATCATAATTGTCCATGAATACTTTTACTATTCAATGAGGATGATTATGGAAATTTTTCTTGAAAACACTTACTCAGCCCTGGAACATACAAATTTATGGGACACCTAAAAATATGCAGAATTTATGTTATGCATGCACATAGGGTATCATTCCTAAAATTAATAATTGTTCACATTTGTTGGCTTCTTAGACATTGCCTTTGAGCCTGTGATAAGGAGAAAATACACTTGCAGAAGAGAAAACTGATGCTTCAGTCTAAACTGTGCTCAGTAGAAAACTGGAAATGAAGTCTTGGTAGTTATAGGGATAACACTGAACGTTCCTCAGGCCAACAAAGATGAGGTTGGCTGAGAAGAAAACTCCATCCTTCTTTGCCTGACCTTATTGTTTAACACAACTTGTTTTCCTGTCTACGCCAAACCTAGGGGGACCAGACACACCTAATAATACAGCTTTAAATGTCCCAGTTATGATATGATGGTAAAAATCCTTCAGGATAGGGCCCTTCCTGGTAGTGCAGCGGGTTAAAGCACTGCACTAAGAAGCTAAAGCCACTTCTGCATGAGTTCGATCCCTGCCTGCCCCGGAGGTGACCACGTGGTGTGGCAGACCTCTCCTGACCCGCCCGCTGCTCCCCTCAGCAGTGTACTTCGTCGATCTGCCTTTTCTGCTCCCCACTCTGTCTCTGGTGAATCCTTCCACCCTCCGCATCTCTGGCCTGTACCCCAGTTCTGTACGAATAAATAAATAAATCTTAAAAAAAAAGCCTTCAGGATATTAAAACTCATTAGAGTGAATGGGAAAGGGATCTCTGTACTAACATCATACAATTTGACTGTCTCTTCTACTCTTCTATGCTGATTTTTCTACCTACCTGGGAGCAACTCAACATGGAGATACTTTCTCTTTAGTTCTTGATTCTCTAATCAAATTAGTAGGTCCCCTACAGAAGCCAATCAGTGTTTTGAAAATGGTTTCAAGTGAGTGTAGCACATCAGTCTTGTAGGTAGAGTCCAATGCTGAAAGAAAAGTTTAGAACTCTTTTGACAGCAGGTTTATAGATTTGGAAGAAAATGTAAGAAGTGGGTCATGCACCTCTACACAGCTTTCCATAGTGGTTGGACCAGTTTGCATTCCCACCAGCAGTGTAGGAGAGTTCCTTTCTCTCCACATCCTCTCCAACACTTGTTGTTGCTAGTTTTTTTATTATGTGCCATTCTCACTGGTGTGAGGTGGTATCTCATTGTGGCTTTGATTTGCATTTTCTTTATTATAAGTAATAAAGTAAAAATGACCATCAACTAGGAACTATAAACCAGAGACATTCTAAGGGGGAGGGGAGGGGGACAGGATCAAAACTGGGGCAGGACGAGCACACAAGACTATGGTGATGGCACATGGGTAAAGTGGTAGTGAAAGTACAAAATGAAGAGTGATGTAAAAAATATATATATTTAAATAATTAAAAAAAATAGAAGTGGGTCATACAATATTTTCATAAGTCAGCTTAGAAGCCCTGCTTCTGGTTTGCCTATGGTCAGACCTTTTTCTTCTTTAATTTTCTCTGAACCAAATATTTCTCAGATTCATAACATCCGAGTAGGTGAGGGATCTTAGTGTTATAATAGCTCACCTTCTCACTCCATCAAGAAACAGGTCACTCTGCTGGCTCTAGGGACTGGATATCAAGTCATGTGACTCTAGGCATGTCCGGAACGTGTGCCCAGGGTGATGGCGGCACCATAGACTACACAGTCTGTTGTTCAGGGTCCCCACTGAGGGCAAGAACAATGGGCTTGTTCCAAAAATTCTTTCTGAGCTTTGGCTACTCTGTTTCAAACCAAAATATTGAAATGTGGCAGATAGCCAATATTTATAGCCCCTTGTGCCAAGGAGCCTTCACAGAGCTTATCACCAGGAGGATTTTCATGATCAGGACCATCACAATTAAAAAAAGGAATTCATTTGAGAAATAAACCCACGGACTCAGTAAACAAAAACACAAGCACATCCAGAAGCCTGTGTTACCTTTGCCAAATTCTCTCCCTCATCAGGCAATTGCCCAAAGAAACCCTGACTTCTAACCAACTTGCTTTCAGAGAGAAATACTCAGATCTTTCCTGTTTTACCTCCATCTTCCCGTCATAGTTGCCTTAAAAAAGTCTTTATCAAGTTCTATAGATTCTGTATTCCTAAATCCTAAATGCTAGGTTTGGAAGATGGGGACACATGATCAGATTTCTAACAAAATGCTCTGATTAACTGAAGCTGCCAATACTTTTTCACATTGCCAAGACGCAGAGCTGCTCAGAGACAGGGGCAATTTTCCCCAGTGAAATTATTACTCTTTGAACAGGGGTCAGCTAAAAGCACTTCAAAGTCTATCTTGTTCTTTTCCTAAACCACTTTTCCTTCACTGCAACAATGTGTCCTTCAGTATGGGAAACATGGATATTTCAATATCATATGTAACATTTCATTTCCTATGTGGACTTGTTTGACTTGTTTAAGCTGAAATTTGCTAAGCAGTTTTATGCTGAAGCAGGCATGTGCTGTGAACTTTTCAGGAATTTGAATAACTGGTTGATGGCCATAGAAGGATGTTGACAACATGGACATCATCAAATGCAACAGATCAGGGCTTTTACATTTTTATTTGTTTCAGAGTCTGCTGCTAAAAAGTATTCACACATTCATTCCTTCCATCTTTGTTAAAATGCCACCTCTTCTTTGAAGCTTTCTGTTACTCATCCAACTAGTCTGAAATGCCTTTCCTAATAGTCTTTTATTTTGAAACTCTGATAGCTTCAAACACACAGCAAGGATATTTATCCATATCCACATGTTTTATTTTCTTTCTAGAGCATTAGTTTATTGAGTATTGGATTTCTATCTGACTTAAAAAAGAAACATTTATTTTTGTGTAGAAGAATGGGGGAATAGGTAGGTCAGAGGTATGGGAATGGAGGTAGCAATAGAGGATTCACCAAAGACAGAGAGGGGTGCAGAAAAGGTGGATGTACTGAAATCCACGGCTGAGGGGAGCAATGAGCAAGACTGGAGAGGTCTGCTGCACCATATGTGGATTGGTTACCTGACTGAGGATCAAATTCAGACCTTACCAGTGATAACACTGAGACTTAACCCCTAGGCCATCAAGAAGGCCTTGTTAGTTGACTTCTTAAAGTCCCCTGAAGTATCTAGTGTGATGTCGTGCAATTTAGCACTCAGGAAATACTTTGCCAATGAAATCAATAAAATAGTCCACCTGTGATCCAAGATTCCACTTAGGCTAAATTATACCATTGCTGCCATTAAAACTTTGGTTGTTGACCAATATTCTACAAGAGGGAACAAAAGCAGTATCAAGGTATTGACATGACATAACAGTTGAGAAAGGGAACCATAGCATGGAGTAGGGTGGTGATTGTCCCTGTTGTTTAGCTTCAGCTGAGATAACACTCATTATTTTAAGGCTGGTCACTTACTCCATTTCTTTGGATATAAAACTGCTCTCATTGTGGAAGAGGGTAAGATGGGATGTGCCATATTGTGCTTTTAAACTGATGAATTACTTCAGAGGCTGCATGCTGGAACATTAAGTGTTTTGTTTGCTTTCATAATAGAGGACAGCTATGAGCATGCTTAAAGAAAGGAGAAAGATTTAAAGAAGAGTGAATGATTAAAGTTTCATGTCGTCATTTCGTCTTCACTCAACAAACACATATTGGGCATAATAGATTCAGGACTTCATTTTAGGTGCTGAGGGTATAACAATAAATAAGAACTTTATGTGTCCCTATGGAAATTGCAACCTACTAGAAGATGAAGGTGAAACAATTTATTTAGAGAGTTCCTCAAGATTATGGGACATTTTGGAGCCAAACACAATGGCACTGACGTGTCAACTGGAAAAACAAGTTTTAGAATGTGAAATGTGTTAATTATTTAAATCATTTCTAGACTTAAACAATAGCCACCCCCACTCCCATTTTTTAGTAATTGCAGCTGAATTTAGAGGAAAAAAGGGAAGGAGGTAAGAATATGTGTTTGAATAGCTGCCTCCTTCTTCCTGCCCAGATTTAGTCTCCCCAAGATAAAGATGTATATATAGATGCTGTTTATACCCAGCGGAGCTGTTAGTGCTGAAGCGCTTAGCTCCATGGCTAGTAATTAGGAAGAGGCAATGAGGAAGCCTATTTCCCTGCAGGCTTCGCCCTGCTTCACTCCCACAACTTCAGACTGCCCACTTGTGCGCTGGAGATCGCTGTAGCGATTCTGTTCTGACAGTGGCACAAAATAAATCACTGAAAGCCGTTTTGCACTTGCTCAGGGACTTTCAAGAGAGGATCTCAAAGTGGATCTGGGCTGCTGTGTGCCACAAAGAGGACCAACATTTCTCTTCAGCTTTAAAGGATGTCCCATTGTGAGAATGAACTTTGGGTTTTATCTCTCCCTTTGAACTAGAATCCATCAAAGTGAGACATCTGAAGGCAAAGACACAATGATCCCCAATCTAAAGCCAAGTTCAAAAACACAGAGATGAGTTGTGTTATTATGAAATTGTATTTGCTGGCTGAGATGGAGGACAAAGAAAGATTAACTTGCAAACATAAAACAGGCCTTGAAATTCCTATTAGTCTCGGGCCCCAGGGCACAGAGTTTTTCAGCAGGACACTTATATTTTAGAAGTCAGGGAGCAATGGCACATGTAACACATGAGGCCTCGTTTTTCTTTCAGTCTGAAGTGCAGAGTTATTAGAGTGAAATTTATTAATGATTTGATGATTGATGTGGGAAACCAGTTTGTGAGTGTTGTTATTGAGAAGTGTTTCTGTTACAGAGCAACCCAATGTGAACTGGGGGTTCTGTGGGTCCTTGCCTGTGTGCTTAAAATTCAATTGTACTGCAGGCACACACAAAAAGGGTCAATAATGGGTTTATTTACAAAGAGAAAAGGAAAAGCCCAGGGAAAGAGAGAGAAAGAGAGAGAGAGAGAGAGAGAGAGATACAAGTTAACTAGAGCGTCCTACCAGTTCTGCTGACTTGGAACTCGAATTGCACACTGAAAGTTCATCAAGAGCCAAGTGACCAGCCACCAGCCATGAGTCCAAGAGAGAGAGCTCTTATATATATATATATATCCCCCAAAGTCCCAAAATGGCTGCTTAGCTCCACCCTTGGGTCCTTGCAATCCTCCCTTTGGTATTGCTGGGAGTTGTAGTTTCAGTGACTGGAGTAGGTGATGGAGTTTTAGTTTCAATAACTGGAGTAGGGGTGAAGTTCACAAAACCTCTGTCTGCAGAGTTTGTTCAGGACACCCTTTTCTCCCTAATATTTACTTTGGGAGGGGCAAATTCATGCTTCTGAAAGCTCTATCTAGCATCGGGCATTGTAAGTACAACAAAGGCTTTCTGCACGCCAACTTTCTAAAACCTAATTCCAAGGTCACAATTCTACCCAATTGTGACTATGCTCGAAACCTGAAATTATGATTATAATGATATATGAATCAATCATGGTAGAGCACAAGCGCTTTCTAACCCAGCAGGATTTCAGTATAGAAAAAAAACATTTTAAATCTATTCCTTTAAAAAAAAATCCTAGTCATCTATCATTGTGTCTACTTTTCATTCTAGCAATACAGGCATCATCTCTTTGCTCATTGCACACTCAACACATGATTCCTTCCTCATACCACCTCCTGTGGTGTAGATGTGAGTTGCATAGTTCGAGTCAAAGGGGTTGATTCAAGTGCCAGAGACATGGTGGGACAAGTGGATGGTGAGGTAGTAAAGGGAAGCAGCCAGCAGGAGAAAGCCACGATGCTGGTTGGACAGAGACTCCACTGCATTTGTGCAGGCCAGACACACATCTCTTGCTGGCCAACAAAATTCATACCTGGCAGATTGTTCTGAAGATGAAAGAAGGCAGAATCACTGGGAACACAGCACGTAATGATCATCTATCGTTATTATTGTAGCCAAATAATTAAGGGATAAATAACCTTTTCATGGAGCTTCTGGAAATAGATATTGTCTTAAAGAGAGAATTATTGTGTCATATCAGGGAATTGGAAAGAAAACCCATGTTGTATAGCTTTCTCCCGAATGTGTAGCCCGAAGATCTGAGGATCTTCAATTTTGTCCTTACTAATTGCTTTCATTTGAACACATTAAACATTTCACTGGAGCTGTTAGAGACTTTACAGCTCTTTCTCATCTCGAGTTGAGAGCAAAAAGGCATGCTTTCAGAGATGAATTGAGTCCACCTAAGCATGAATGAGAGGAGCAGAGGAAGTTCCCTTCTGGCATCATTTCAGATATTAGTAATTTGTGAAACTGTGATGATGCAGGGAACAGCATAGAAAGCCATTTCTTTCCCCTTTGTCCAGTCTAAATGCAAATTTGAACTTTCCTGGCAGTTTGTTTGCATGTTAATGCCTGTGTTCTGTCACTCTGGAGAGCGCTTTAAATTTCCTAAATTAGGTTGGGTGGGTGATTTAAGGAAGGGGTCATTCCATCCATAGGCTCCATGACAGAGGTACAATGCACAGAACTGGGAATCTATTGGGGATGCATTTTATCCCAGGGGTGATGGCCTGACTCAAGCCAGGGGGAGAAAGGGGTTCAGGGACAAGTGACTGGACAGAAGTAGCCACAAGTATGTTTCCCTAAAGATGGGGAAATGTGGCAAAAAAGAAAGGGTAAGAGTACACCATAGTCTAATTAGCATTTGCTTCTTGTAGTCCTGGAAATGTCACCAGTTGGTAGCAAAATAAAGATGTAATGTTAGTGATAATGAATTAAATTGTGGTCATTTGCATTGGAATGCCATGATAATGATCTGAAATTACCATTGTATATATTCCCCTTGACAGTTCAGAATTGGACTCTAAGCTAATAGTATTTTGGATGAACTTTAAACCAATGAAATTGCTCTGAGTACACTCCTTTTGGCAAGCCACGTGGGTTTGAGAAAGTTAATTTACCTCTTTGTTCAAGCTGTTTGGTAATTGATGAACATACCATAAAAGTTTTAATGAATAACCACAGGGACCATTTAACTTATTTACTAGGTAAAAGTGAAGTGTACTTGATTGCCCTGCCTAATCTGGCTCCAAAGGAAGTCCACCCAGAATGTGTGTGTGTGTGTGTGTGTGTGTGCACACAGTCTTTGTTGTACAAAACATTGCAGGCAAATATTTTAGCAAGTCAGAATGGAGGACTTGCATCTTCTCCCATTAGTTTTGATTTATAGTACTGCAAGCATTAGACATCGCTATGGGAGGATGTATGTCTGTGTGCCTGAGGACCGGAAGCTCTGGTGCAGTGGGGTTATGTAGCAACCCACAGAATCAGCACATATCTTCACAGCATCTGTTGTGTGAATAACTCCAGCACCACTCCATTATTGTGAAGCAGTTAAAATAAGAGCCACTTTTTTTTCTTGGTCTCCAGGAGTCTAATTACATCATAGCATCCTTTCATAAGTAGACTCTTAGTATGAGATAAGTACCCACATATATCTTAGTTTCCCATTACCTTGTATTCCTTGTTTTTTTTTTGTGTGTGTGTGTGTGGAGTGTTTTTAATGGCAGCCACACGCAAACAAGAAGGGTGTGTTGAACCAGTGGCGGAGTCAAAAGAAGCACGCGATCCTGGTCATACCATCTCACAGGAGTCTCTTACAGATGTGGGTTGTATGTCCAGCTTTATCACTTACTGGCTATGCCTTTTGGGGCACATTAATTCAGCTCCTCATGCCAGGGTTTCTGCATCTGATGTTAAGTATGTTGTGAAAGCTAAATGATCTGGCTTCTGTGAAACACGTGATGGGGTACCGAAGATCTCTTTGAACCTCACCTCCAAAGATTTTCAAGTCTGGGTGGAGCTCAAGAATTTGTGATCTTTCTAATAAGATCATGGGTGATGCTTCTAGTCCATACTCAGACGGTCTGGAAGATAAAAGATAACATGAGAATTTTGGTTTTCTTCTTCCACAGTTTGGAGTAAATTGCCACATTTGTAAAAATCCTTGGAGAAGATCCCAATCATGCCTTTCCTCCACTCTATGTATCTATCCCAGAAACTAACATAGTCAGCAGTGAATACTGAAATTGAATTGTGATTTCTTTTATATAATCTAGAAACTACATAGTATGAACTGTATTCATAGTATGAGTATGAATATATCTATATAGTCATATAGGTGATTATATTCATATAATACATATTATGAATACAGTTCATACAGAAGATGAACTGTGTGTTTGACCAGTGAGCAGATCGCCTGTGATATGATCCCAGTTCTGCCACATACTGTGTTTCTTTTTTTAAGGTTTATTTATGCATACAGAATTGGGGTACAGACCAGAGGTGCAGGGGTGGTGAGAGGATTCACCTGAGTCAGAGTGGGGAGCAGAACAGGCAGATCAAGGAAGTACCTTGCTGAGGGGAGCAGCAGGTGAATCAGAAGAGGTCTGCCTCGCCATGTGAGTCAGCTCCCGGCTGGGCCAACTCACAAATGAAGTGGCTGGCAAGCTTGCAGTGTTGCGTCCCTACCCATTTGCCACTAGGGAGGGCCCCATACTATGTTTCTTGGGCATGTTTTAAATTCCTCTAACCTCTCTCTTCTCATCTATAAATTTTGTATAGTGTATGTATGGTGATGTGGTTTGTACTAGTTATATTTTTTAATCCTACAAAGTGCTTAGCGCAGTATTGGGCAAAGAAAGCATCCAAACATTTATTTACAGCTGTATTATTATAATATTAACTTCTTTTTTTCCCTCCCCACCCCTTACCCAATATTTATTTCTCACCGCAGCTTTGTTCCTCTGTGCCTCACAGAGAGAATAAAGACCTCGCTATGGTCCTGTTTCTGAAAATGTCACGTCACATTGGAGATATTTCAGTGTTTTGATGTGTTAGCTGGAAATAAAGTCTCAGTGATCATTAGACAAAGTTTATTAGATAATCAAAGTGAGGATTTGAACTCAGGAAGCAGTTGGACTACTTTTACTCTGTGAGTGCTCATTCCAGTAAATGCAAATCTGAATTTGATTTGTTTAAGTAGAAACAGTAAGTCATTGACACTAAGATTGTAATTATTCTTGATAAGAGAAGTTTCAGTTATAAGTAGTCCTGAGCTAAAGATATAGGATGTTAGAGGAAGACAATGCAGGGTTCAATCTCTTCCTTTCAAAAACATGCACTGCACAGAGGCAAAGGCTGGGTGCCCACTGTTAAATTGGGGTGAGTGGGTGTGGAGGCAGGTCCCCAGGAAATTCTGTAATATCTTCATGTATATTTTCCTCAAAATGTAACTATGCTTGTGAGTGATGGCATATTAGGCATTCCACTAATTTGCATTAAAAAATAATTTCTGGCTCCGTTGCATGTAGATAGAAATAGCCTGAAGAAATAGATCTTTTAGATGTAACTAGATCTACTGGGTCAAATGAAGTTTGACCAGTTACTGATTTGCGGGTCACAGGTATGGAAAAGGCATTGAAGACCAGATTTTCCCCTTTCCATATTGTATCTGGGTCTGACTCTGTTGTAGGTGGTGAGGGTTGAGAAGTCAAGATGGACCTGAAATAGAGATGGGGAGTGATGCTCTCAACTTTGCTTTTGCTTATGAAAAATTGCAGTGGTTGCCACAACATACTTGAGGAAAAGAAAGAGAAGGTGTACAAAGAAAGTGAAAGCTGTTCCTTATTTTTTATTTTCCATAGATAATTGTGTTAATTTTTATACCCCCTGAATTTTTCTACATAAACACATAGACTGTTAAATCAAAGTTATTTTATCCATGCTGCTTTTAATGTGTTCTTTCTCTATCAATACTAAATCATCTATAGCTTTCTATATTAAAAATGACTAACAGCACTATTTTAATGTCTGCATAGAATTCCATTTTATGGATATATCATTACTGTCTTATCACAGCTATGAATTGCAGTGTGATGAATACCTTCTAACTTTTTCATAAATTCTTTATGATAATTTATGAAAAGTTTAATGATTCATCTAATGTTAGGAAAAGTTTTGGATTTCAATGAGTAGAGTTATTCAGAGTAGATGTATATAAAATGCTTTATATATTACATGGTAGTATAATATATTTACTAACTAGTGATCATTCATTCATTCATTCTGAATGAGTTCCTGATAGGTTCCAGGTCATTGATTATAGCAACAAATAAGTATACACTGAATTTGTTCAATATAGTGAAAAGGTCAATGTATTTTCACTCATGGGGCGGTGAAATGTGTTTCATTCTTGGGCAGGAAAATTCTCTTGTCTAGATTTTCTTATGTCATCTGAACTGCATATATTAGAATCACCCAAGGAACTTTTTAGAAATACTAATGTCTCTTCTCCTTGGCAGCTCTTATGGTTGGTTGTGAGCATCAAATAGTTCGAAATTTCACAGTTGATTCTAATGAGCAGTCAGGTTTGAGAACTACTGATCTTAGACATGCACCCTGCTGTCATCTGTACAAGATCTGACATGCAGACTCCCAGTCCAGTTAAGTTTCAGTCTGTCTTTGTGTTCAGGCCTCAACCCACATTGTCACTATATGGAGTATTTTGTAACTACATGGAGAGTATTAATTCAGTTTGTTCCTTTGTTTCTCTCTCTCTCTCTCTCTCCCTCCTCCCTTGTTCCCTACCTCCTTTTCTCTACTGAGTTGGAGAGATTTTGGATGGAATTTAAGGTCATCAGTGTTTCCCTTATGGTTGAACACTTCTCAAACTTGAGGGATGTAGATTTGTAGATTACATGTAATCTTTCCCCAGTTTCAGGCTGTGATTAAGCACAGACACACAGACACACACATGGGTCTTTTATGCTGCTGAGTGGTATTGGTTTATCACTGGAAGACCAAGTTTCAAACTATGCTTGCAGGTGGCTACATAATCCTGAATGATTTAGAGGTTTTTTTTTTTTTTAACAATATAATTTAAATACTTCAATTATTAAAACCAAAATGTGCTTCAGAAAATACATTCTGGAAGAACAAATTTCTTGGATGGGAAAGAGGATTTCTAGGAACCCCACTCACAGCAAGCCTCTCATGGAGCTTGTCTGTGGTCCCCACCCATACTTTTCCCAGCAGTTTGCTCTGAATCCCTGATGTGTGGGTGAGCCTAGCACCCTGAGTATGTGCTAGAGTAATTCACTTTTTTTCTTGCATGGAGACATTAGGTTTTGAAAAATAGTAAAATGTGCTTGCCTTGGGCAAGGTTGGAGAAAAATATGAATTTCTTTCTTACTGTCTCGTAAGCCTTCGCGAAGCTTTACAAAGGCTCTGATTAAAGGGGTTTGCTTGAGTTTACTCCTTTATAAACACATGCTGTTCCAAAAGAGAATTAGCCACAACAATAAAAATTGCACTTTTCTGCCTCTTATGAGTAATTTTTTCTAAGAAATCATTTTACTAGTCTTCAAATATGAAAGAATAGTCCTCCGTTCTTGGTAATATTTTTGAAGGTATCTGAATTCAGATTACATGCCAGTTACTGTGCTGGGTGCTTGTATTGTATCTCACCAAATCTGACAACTGGAATTTGTGTACAGACCAGGAGTTGTGGTCAGCAGCCAGATAAGTTCATGACTCATCTTCTGAGTCTTGTGCACTTGGTAGAAGGAGAAAGAACATGTCCTTGATCTTAGTCATATGGTAGAAGAAACCCTTTGGGTTACAATCATCAAGTTTACTTTATTGCAAGAGAGGAAGAATCACGGTCTTCCAGAATATGGTACTATTCAGTGAGGCTTTCCCTATCCCATCTCCTTTGAGTCTTAATGGCTCTATTGCTCAAATGTTCATTAGTGACATGTAAATTCTTGGGTATTTATCTCAGGCTTGTTTGGTTGGGATGCGTTTGAAGCACAGTGGATTGCACACTTAGCTGTTTCACACCTTCAGCATCTCTGATGCTCTAGTTCCATATGTGATGGTGCACGTAGGATCTGGGACTCTTTGCCTCTAGGGCTCTATGTATGATAGCTTGTATTAGGACCTCCTGCAGACCTGGTTTCCTTGTCTTTTCAGCTCAGTGACTTACTACATACTTGTTAGCAACTGCTACTTGCCTGGACTCAGTGCAGACAGATACCTTGGGACACATTGTTGACATGAAACCGTTATTGCCATTCTTCAGTCTTCCTTTATTGAGGGGTCTGTTGTGTGGTGAATACAAACAATTTAAGGCTCCATGACCTATTTCTTGACTGCAGTAGATTACCTTTAGTAGTAATATTAAGTTTGACTTTTTATTTGATTTGATTTATTTAACTTTGATTTCCTTACCTGAAGAAGAAGGTGATTTAGGACAAAAATCTACCTCATAGGTTTACTGTAGAAACCTAGAAATGCAAGAAGGAGTGAAATTGTTTAGCTAAGCATTTAACATAGAAAGATTAAACACTCAATATTTGTGTGATGGAATTCCATAACATATCAAAAACCAAATGTGATATTTGATCATGTATTCTCATGATTGAGCCTACAAAAACACAATATTTAATAAGAATTTGCAGTCAAAGCCAATGTATATGGTAGGATACTGTTAATAAAGAATGAAAAAAATGTGCCCCATAATATAATTCTTACTGGTTGTGAACACAAACATATGCATAGAAGTGATGGAAATGATCACACAAACTTCCTACTTACATTGCCTGGGAGCAAAGAAAGGGATGTATTTGGTCAGGGAATAAGAGGTCTCATCTTATTTATTTACAGCATTGGTTTTCTTACACAGATGGAACAGAATGCTAATTTTGCTTGTGAGGATGGATACATCATTATTCTCATCTCGGAATTCAGATAATTCTTAATCATGCATGAACTTATAAAGGATGGAGAAAAGGGGAAAGAAAGAAGAGTGAGTTTGAGTGAGCTACTCCCTCCTCTCTGGGTTTGTCTCTCTTAGAGAGATGTAAAGCGGAGAAATGAAACTAGAAATGGAAACTAGATCTAGCAAACAGCCCACAGCACCCAGTCCACACAGGGGCATTCTTATAGGCTACTGGCGAGGCACTGATTGTTTTGGCGGCTTCAGCCCTCATGTGATTGAAGCAGCAAAGGTTTTAAGAGATTCAAACCCCAGCTCTGATCTGAGAATGAAGTTAGACGTTTGAAAAACAGCTGCTCGGAACAACTTGGCTCCCTCTGGAGCCTCTGGTGGACTTCAAAGCAGCTGTCAGAAGGGAGGGAGGTAAGCCGACTATGTTGGGCATGTGTGTGTTAATAAAAACAAAATGGTTCTCCCTAAATAAAACATGGCTGGTTTCCCTAGGATGGAGAACTCAATTCTAGTTCCCCGTTTCTATCTCTTTTGAGACTTTGAGTGAAAAAACGTAAAGCTGTAGTTTTTCCTTACCCTTGAGACCTTTGAATTCAAGCAGTCCTGGACTCCTGTCTTCGAATCTGCTTCAGCCCAAGGGAAGTAGGGCCAAGTAATTAACCTCTCTGAGCCTCAGTTTCCTCTTCTGTAATTGGTGTAGACCTTTGCTGTGATAATGTACACCAACAACTTGAAAATGGTAGAACTCAATGTAAGTGAGTGTCTTCTACTAACCTATTCACATATGTATCTACTTTAGTAGACACTATGGTACAGTGTCCTCATTGTTCTCAGGAGGTTTATAAATTAATATTAAGTCTTCACCATCTCACCATTCCTCATTATATTAGTGATTATTTATATTATTATTACTATTACTCTGCTATCTCCCATACTAGACTATGCATTCATAAAAAGCAGGAAATACATTACTTTTTGCTCTATGTCTATTGACACACTCATCTTTCTTAGGGATTCATACATCTGTCAAACACACAAATTAATATATGGAATCAGTGGAGTCTTTTTTCCCCATTTTTTTTATAGTCTTAGTAATAACACAGAGCTGTTTTAACTTTTAAATTTCTCTGTGACTCATACATGTTTATATGCTGAAATGTTGAACTTGACTTTCTCAATCACCGGCGCATAAAGTTTAGTGTATTTAAGAATCACTTGGAGATATTGTGAAAATGCAAATTCTGTGTCTGAGAGTCTGACACAGTAACTAAGGGCTTGGGTCTAAGAATCTGCAGTGATCAATCACATATCTCAGGAACATCGGCAAAAGAAGTTCTTATGATATGAATAGGATATATATCGGTTTGCTTGGGTGATCTTAGTTTTTATCTGGTGATTTGGTGAAATTACCACTAGTGCCTCCTTTTATCTTGGAGTAGCCTTGACCCTTGACTTATGAGACCAGGCTTTGCAGTGCTTAACATGTCCTATGGATAGAGAGTTCTTTTACAGTAATCTCTAAGGATCCCCTCCCCCCCCCCCCGTAATTTACAGCCTTCCTAATTACTCCTCTAGTAAAGCAGATATTTCCCCTCAGATTTAAAAAATCATGCATCATTTTAAAAGTTACAAGCCCAAGAGACTGCTTCACCTTCCATTATTCTTCAAGGAACAGGAAAATCGACTTAAGTCCATTCCTCTAATATAATACTTAGATATCCATAATGGAAATACTCTAGTCTTGAACTTTAAGTTATGTGTTTGTTACATGCAAAAATATCTTCATAATCTCATAGTTCAGATTGTCATTTCTGTGCAGGATGCTTAACCCAGAAATCCTGGTGGATAATTTTATTAAAGCCCTTCACTGGAAGTACCAGAGCTGGGTTCACCTGAGGAATAGTCACAACTCAGTCCTCTGCACTGTGGAGGGTGTATAAGCTTTTTTTTTTTTAACACAAGTCCATTTACCCATGAGTTTTATACTTG
Organism: Condylura cristata; assembly: GCF_000260355.1. Classification (NCBI taxonomy): domain Eukaryota; kingdom Metazoa; phylum Chordata; class Mammalia; order Eulipotyphla; family Talpidae; genus Condylura; species Condylura cristata. The sequence continues at coordinate 23,626,966 of NW_004567129.1, read as the reverse complement.
GAAATCATTCTTACATACCTTACGGCAGTAAAAGCAAGTCTTTTGGACATGATGTTGTAGGGATTAGGTCATTAGTGGCAGATAATGTGGAGATTAGGACTTCAGTTCTTTGGATCATCTTAGGTGTTTGAAATGCTGTTCCACTCTTTATGAGCTGCATAAAGTTGGGGGAATGATATTAATCTCTCGGCCTTAATTTCCCCATCAGTGTGTGGGGATAATCATGATAATTGGGTTATGGGAAAGTCATGGCACATTTTTGCATAGAAAACAGAAAAAAATATGTCATGACTTTTCTGACAGTCTGATATAATGAGGATTGTGAAGATTAGGTAAATTGAAGTGTGCCGCAGATCTTTGCTACGTTTGCCTGTCTTTGACTCACACTGATCACATCCACCTCAACTATTGTGTAGGAGCTTACTATTTTTTTTTTTTTTGCTGCTGCTCCAGGGCATTTTCCAGGCCTTAGTGTTCCCTCAGCTCATGTGCAAGGCAGCCCCAAAGTGCAGAGAATTCAACCTTTATTTAACCAACTGAGCTGGAAGTCAGTGGAGAATGACCCAGACCCTGTTTAAAAGAACAGATCTGGAAGTCATTTTGTATGTTTCTCAAAAGTTTTGACCAGGTCAGAGACTTACTGCCCATCAGAGAGCTGGGTACAAGGTACTTAGTAGTTTTTGCTCCTTCCCTATCCCCTTCTCATTCCTTCACTCCTGTTTCCATGGATCATCCTCTCTGCCCCCCTTCCTAAAAAATTCTGTCCCTCCAAACTCTAGTCTCAAGCCCTAGGAAAATAAAACTAAGCTGTATTAAATACAGAGCACAGCTTTTAGCACATAATAAGCTCCCAGTGAAAGTTAGCTACTGCTACTAATAATAGGAAAGTGATATTTTTCTTTTGCACTGCAGGGTGAGCTAGAGACCTGTATAATTTAGAGTAAAGAAAATGTTCTAATTCTTTTTTGAAATGGACTTGGGTTAAATTTTTTTCCATCTAAAAAGCTCATACACCCTCCAAAGTCTTCATTTTACTCAGATGTATATCTATTGTTTTTGACTTGCTGCCTCACAGAAATGTCCTAGGAATCATAAGTGAGTGCTTTTACTTAGTTCTTTCATCCCGGAGGCAGGGAAAAGGAAACCAGGCGAATTCAGGGGAGTAGTTTGTATCGAACACCTGTTAATCTTTTTATATTTTACTGCTGCTGCTGCAGCATGAAAGAGGCTAGTTTCATTACTGCCACCAGCAAATGTTATTATTTGCTGAACATCCACTGTCCTTGTATTTAGAGTTGAAGTCATCATTGACTTTCTGTTTGTCTAATCACTTCGCAGAAATTCTTATGGGTATTCCAAAGCTGAGACTACATCTCTCCTAGCTTGTTCTAAACATATAAACTTTATCTTCAATGACAAGAGATTTCCAGAGTTTATAGATGCTTCCTGACTTGTTCTGGATGGAGAGCCTAGACATTTATGGTGCTAGAAGGGGACTCATTATAGAAAGACTATTTCTTATACTCACCCTCTCAAAATTTAGGTCTACTAAACTTTTTTTTAGTGGAAGGTTAATTTTTTTAAAAAAGATTTATTTATTTATGCATATAGAACTGGAGTAGAGGCCAGAGGTGCAGGGGCGGTGAGAGGATTCATCAGAGACAGAGTGGGGAGCAGAACAGGCAGATCAATTAAGTCCACTGCTGAGGGGAGCAGCGGGGAGACAGGAGAGGAGGTCTGCTGCACCATGTCGTCATCTCTGGGGCAGGTGGGGATTGAATTCATGCTGATGTGGCTTTAGCTTCTTAATGCTGTGCTTTAACCCACTGCATCACCAGGAAGGGCCCCACTGGTCAATTTTTTTTTTTTTTTGGAAACTATCTCTCTCTCTTAAAGATTTGTTTATTTATGCCTGCAGAACTGGGGTACAAGCCAGAGATGTAGGGGCAGTGAGAGGATTCACCAGAGACAGAGTGGAGAGCTGAATAGGCAGATCTACTGAAATACACTGCTGAGGGGAGCAGCGGGTGGGTCAGGAGAGGTCTGCTGCACCATGTGGGTCACTTCTAGGATCGAGGATCGAACTTGCACTGAAGAGGCTGTGGCCAGCTTGCAGTGCTGCTTCCTAACCCATCATGCCACCAGGGAGGGCCCTGTTTCTCTTTTTAAATGTTAAATTTTATTATTTTAAAAAATAATGAGGCCCTATTTCTCTTTTTAAATGTTAAATTTTATTATTTAAAAAATAATGAGGAACATGTGCATTTCCATTGTTAACTATATAAAGAGAAGGTTGTTAGCATGAATGCCATTGGTCAAGACCACCCACACTGGTACAGCTCCCTCTCTGCCTGGTACTGTGATGTGGTGTGTTTACCCAGTCACAGCCAAGTAAATCGCCACCATTGTCTGTCCTCCTGAAGTGCAAGGCCCTGGGAGAAAAGCCTTTCCTTGGTCACTAGTTTCTGAGTAAAGGCACTTCATGAACCTTTGGTTGCATTTCCATATTATATTTACTTCAGTGGCACACATCCCATCACACAACTTCTCTTTTGGACAAATGTGTAAGTATTAAGTAGAAAATCCTATAATCTGGTCACTAATGCCTATAGAAATAATTTCATTTGGGGGAAGATAGATCTTCTATTCAGTCTCTGTGGAAGAACTGCATATTATGAAAAAGAAAATTGTCAGAATTGTAATGAGCCTGTAATGACTAGTGTAATACTTTTACATCACAGATAATTTGAAAGATAATAATAGACAACATTTAGTAACATCTCTGTTCCAGGCAATGTATGAAACATTTTGCATGCATTGTTTTGTTTGTATCTCACCATGATTTTATGAACGAAGTGCTTGTAAAAGCTCACTCAGATAGCCTAAGCAAGTGTTACCTGACTCTAAGATCCATACATTAACTGTACCGTATCCTATCTTACTTCCCTCCTGCCGTCTCATTTCATTCTTACTGCCTTACTTACTCAGGGAAGCTGAGATTGAGGGAAGTGCAGCACTTAGCCTTAAACCTCCATCCTGGAAGGGGCAGAATTAATGGTCAGTTCAGTTTTCCTGCCCTTGTCCATCTGCTTCCCAATCCCATCCAATGTACATGCTGATTAAAACCTCAAGGACATGATTGTTACACACTTGAGCTGCACATGCGCTGTGTATCTAAATAAAGTTCCGCTGGGGATTACTTCAAAACAGATTCTTTAGAAAGCAGAGCCTGGGGCATAAGCTGTGTGCTTGTATTTTATTAGGGAGAATGATTTTCAGGAAGCAGAAGTGAGGTGAAAGGGTAAGGATGCAGGGCGAATGTAGTGTTCACCGCGAAGGTGGTCAGAGCTTTGTGAACAGGGTGTAACTTTTTGATTGGGGTGTAACTATCTTTGTGGCCTTTTTTTTTTTTTTTTTTGCCTTTTTTTTTTTCACTTTTGAAATAGTAAATCTTGGGGGAAGCAAGGAAAAGATGGAATTTGCCGTTTTTATCTCCCCTTGTGTGTCACCTATGCCACACTTCTGGTTTATGCTCAGCTCTCCTACCACAGGCTTTCTGAGGAGTTATCACACAAGCTAAATCACAGAAAATGGAAGTATCTGTGTAGCCAGGCAGAATATTTACAACAGTCTATGGGCAGTTCTCACTGGTCACTTGTTTACAGGTCCCTGGGTCCCATGGACAGGCTGTCTCATGATGTGTTCACAGGATATCATCGCAGCTCAAGAAAACACTGCAGTGGCCTCCCTGGTAGCACAGGAGTTAAGCCTCAGTGCTATCAAGCTATCGGCAGCCACTGCAGCAGGAGTTTGATCCCCACCGAGGGAGTGACCCACAGGGCACAGCAGACCTCTCCTGTCTCGCCCGCTGCTCCCCTCAGCAGTGTGTTTCAGTAGATCCACCTGTTCTGCTCCCCACTGTCTCTGGTGGATACTCTCACTCCCTCTACCTCTGTCTCACACCCCCTGTTCTTGTATGCATAAATAAGTAAATGACATCTTAATAACCCCCCCCCCCCCCAAATACTAAAATTTGTAACAAGAAAAGATGCACTCAAGTTTGAAGAGAATTGGGAATACTTGACATTTGGGGACTTCCTGCAGTGCATGGTTTCTGTTTTCTTCCCAAGAACAGGTTACAGCTTTCCTAAATATCTTACTGCAGTGTTTGGGAGTTACCCTTGAAAGTCCTGATCGGGTTTGATCAGATAACAGGTGTATGTGCACATTTACAAATTATGTCAAGTTGCCTTGAACATTTATATAGTAATAGCTCGCTCTGAGCAGATGCTCAGCCTCATCATGTATAATATTACCTCTGCACACATATGTTCTCAGATGTCCAGTAGGAGCCAGGCTTCTCTACTCCTAGTGGATCTCGCTCTTACCTCACTAAACATAAAGACACAGACCCTGCCGGGAGGCTAGTTGCTTAATTTAATGGCCCTCCCCGCAAAGAAGATAAAAACCAGCTCCTTACAGACTATTAGAATGTCATCATTATCAGGCAGTCTTCCTAAAAGGTTATCAAAAGCATCAAGCAGGAAACCATGGCTGGGTGAATCTAGGGAAGTATTTGAACTTCATTCACTAAAGCACAGATTCCAATTTACCATGAACCAATGAGAGGAAATAGCTAAACCTGGAGCAGTGTGGAGGGTTTTGATTCAGAAGATGGGAGAGTCTCCTGACATGTGTTTCTGTGATGAGCGTAAGTAGTTCATGGGATAGAATTGCTGAGAAGAGAGTAGAAGCGAGGAATACGGTGGCAGGAAAAGCGTCATTCCATGGAAGAGGAGAGTTTTGCCTCTTCCTTAAGCTCTTGGGCTACCTATGCCCTATCTGACCAGTTTAATTTTGTTCTTTTTTAAGTGAAATCTGAAATTGCTCTCTGCCTGCACTTTTTTTTTTTAAAGATTTATTTATTTATTGATATAGAGCTGGGGTACAGGCCAGAGATGCGGAGGGTGAGAGGATTCACCAGAGACAGAGTGGAGAACAGAACAGGCAGATCGATGAAGTACACTGCTGAGGGGAGCAGCGGGCGGGTCAGGAGAGGTCTGCCGCGCCATGTGGGTCTCCTCCGCAGGCGGGGATAGAACTCATTAAGCTTCTTAGTGCAGTGCTTTAACCCGCTGCACCACCAGGGAGGGCCCTGCCTCCACTTTTCAATCTGTTAAATCCCTGGTCACAGAGCCAGGAAGCAGTGCATGTAGCACAATAGTCTGGTGACAGTATTCATTGCGTGGCGAGCTAACAAAGGCAGCATTTGCTACATGAGGAACGAGGACAGCCATTCTGGCAGCGACTCCAGCAGCGTCGTCAGTGGAGTCATCTCCCGTGCTCTCAACATCAGACATGACAGCACCACACAGACATGAGTGCCTTTGGCTTCCAGTATCAGCAGCCTGAGAGACTTGGCACCAGTAACCCTAGGAGCATCAGCAGCCTGAGAGGCTTGGACAGCAGGGGGCGTGGCTTTGTCAAGGAAAGTAGGGTTTTAGGGCAGCAGCCTTGGCACAGACTTAGGAGGCTGCTTTTCTGTGTTCTTATGCACCACAGGCCAGAAAACAACTACCCCCTACCCCTTCTAATAATGCACCTTTTCTTTCTCTGCCATTAACATTTTATTTTGACATTACAACTCTTGAACTGCATGAAACATTTACATAAGACAATAAAGTATAGTGATGTATTCATTACTTTTTATTACCTGGAGAATGAGTGAAAATGAAATGTACTCACCAGCCACCATAGTCAACTGATAAAATTATATGTTCCCCATTCATCGATCAGTATATAAAACAGCATAAGAAATACATGGTCCTTTATTTTATAAGCATAATGTGTGGAACTCATAATTGCTCATAACACTAAATCCCAACTCATTCTGTAAGAGTCATGAGACAAGTGAATAACTGAAGAATCGTGCCCTAGGCATAATATAATCTTCAGCATCATGTGCAAGATGCACATTAAGTGAAGTGAAAACAATCCATGAAATCTAGTATCAAGGGAATACTCTTGCATAAGCGTCAATGTGAGTATTTAAACCTGTCCCCCTATCCACATAACACTTAGGGTATTTGTCTCTAGAGGGAGGTGAGTTTGCTTCAAAGACCACTAAAATAGAGTTTGAGAGATAAATGGTTGTTTCTTTGTTTGTCCTATGGATATACAGTATGATATATTCACAGACACACATATGCTCACAATAATATACACATGAATACATATTAACACATGTACTTATTCTGTTGCTTTAATATCATGTAGGTTCAGGTCATGTTGAAAGCAAAACAGAATAGAGCTCAGTCATCAGCATCTACCATCCACTTTATTTCCACTAAATGGAGTCTTCCCCTGAGCAGGTCTGTTCATGACATTGTAATGTCAAATGAATCAAGATTCAGAGCACCCTCTTCTCCTTTCCTGCTATTACCTCTTGAGATCTTGTAGTCTCCACTTCCAGTGAAGTTAGTAACTCTTCCTTGCTGGGTATCCCTTTTAAACTTCCTGCTCTTTTCTTTATACTGAGCCATTCTTCATTATTATTATTTTTTATTTCAAGCTCATACAATCTTCCTATTTTATTTGTCATTAAGAATGCAATAATATAATCAGTTGTAACAGATTTATTGTTTTCCAACACAGAAACTGCTGTCCTGTTCTCTTGCCTTTGTAGAGGTGTTTATTAAGTATTCTGAGATAGCAAATGAGCTCTTAATAAATATTACCATTTGCAATAATTTATTTAGGTGATTGAAAGTCTACTGGATATTGTGAAATCAAAAAAAAAATTGTGGAAATAATTTAGCTGAGGTTGATAGGAAGCTAGTTCTCATGGTTACTTGCTGATTTCACATCAGTAAGATTTTGCTATTTTCATGGGTTGACTTTGTAAATATTGCACTTTTGAACTTAGAAAATAAAAGTCTACTCACTATAACTTTTTATCAGTTTTACCAAATTTACTTACTGTAAGATGTTTTTTAAAAATTTCCTACAACTTATAAACAATAAAAAATCAGTGAACAACAACAAAAAGAATGCTTAAAGGGGGTGGTAACAGGTGAATGTGACATAGGCTGAACTACTTAACTAGCCTAGAGTCAACACTGAAACTTAGGAAATAAATGTCCCCAGGGCTAGTTTTCTGAATCAGAAAGAGCCTAAATACTCTCACATAAACCTATTCGTTGATTATTGGTAGATGAAGAGGCAAAACTTGTCTGTCCTGTCAGATCTGAAGATGCTGCAGTTGGGTTGTCCCTATGTCACTCTGAGCTGTCCAGCATTTTATTTAGTCATCATGGGGCCTCAGCTACAAGTTTCCCTGTTCTTGATGGTGGCAGATGAGAAAGCAGCTCACAAAGCCCATATGTGGGGCCAGGAACTAGTCTTCATTATAGCAGCAGGAGCCACCCAGGTATCAACAGCGACAGCATCCAGCAGAGACAGCCCCTTGGGGTCTGGACACAAGCGTGGCCCCATAAATGGCCAGCAAGTGGCCAGTGAGGAGCACCCCCTCCTACCATGGAGGTGACTTGTCAGATTTTACATAATTTATAGAGACAGTCAGCACAGGGCCAAATTTCAGCCTGGTTTACAGAAATAGATGTTCGTACATATGAACTGTACGTCAAGGTTACATATTATTTACTGCTTTCTGCACTTGTGGAGCACACTGCAAGGCTGCATGTTATCAACTAGGTCACCTGTGCTGGCAAGTCATGGTGAAAACAAGCTGAGAAACTGAGAAAACTTTTCCCAAGAGCCTTGCACTCATCCATCGTATTGCTAATGTGTACCAGGCACTGTTCTAGGCACTGAGTCCAAGATTCTTTTCTTCTAGGACTTTACATTCCAGTGGGAGAAAACAGACAGGAAGCATAATGTGTAACTATGCACTTCTAAAATGATAATATTAATTGCATAATCCAATATCAGTGACATAATAGTTCACAGGTTCTGAGAGAAAAGTCAGGAAGCCAGTGTGCTAGAGTGGGAAGATTAAGGGCAAAAACTATAAACCCTGATTTCTAACCTCTCCCCCCTATCATAGACCCTGTCATTACTTTCAGACCCTTGGTTTTCAAACCACTCTTATAGCCTTATTTAAACATTTAAAAACACTTAAGTGATAGAGGTTAAAATACTGACTCAGGGTCACTGAAATGTTATTCAGTAGGTATGTTTAACCATCATAGCACTGCTTTGCTCTTTAAATCTTAAAATTCTTATTTTGTCCAAAAGAAACTACAAAGAGATTAAGTAACTTTATGATTGAATAATAAATGCTAGAGATGGGATTAAAATCCAGTACCCTCTTTTTTTGGGGGGGGGCACCTGTACATGGGGAGAGGGAATTTTGTGAATTTGCCTAAAAATAATGGAAGATTTCTGAAAGTTCCCAGAGGAAGCATAGTTTTATATTAGGTAAGTATAGACTTACATTTCCCTAATAGCTTACTACTGGGAGAAAGGATTCCTTTAGAACTGGTGGAATCGTCAATTAAAGACCCTAGGGTGCAAACTCTGGTCTGAAGCTTCCGAAGCTGGTAGATCCTTAGGTCTGTAGTTCTAAATTGGAAGTAACTTTGTCCTCCAGAAACACAGCAATGTGTGGAGACATTTTCAAATGCCATAACTTGGATTTGGTGTTGCCATTGACATACGGTGGGTAGAAGCCAGAGCTGTTGCTAATCATCCTGCAGCGTACAGGAGTGCCCACCCTTCTACCCCCAAACAAGTTCTCTAACCCCATGTACCTTCATACTGAGGTTGAGAAAACCCCTATCTTTGTAGACAGGGAGAGATAAGATATAATTTTGTACCTAGAATGTCTAAATTCAGATGAGTGAGTATTTTGCTTTTAATTGGGGAGAGTGATTTTCAGAAACAGAATACAGGTAACAGTCTTATTGAGGAGTGTGGATATGGTAAACTGAGGAACATGCATATTTCAAAGGGTAGAGACATGAGATAAAATTCTGGACTTGTTATCTGTTTCAGCTGCTGTGTGAATACTTCTAAAAGCCTCAGTTTCTTCATCCATAAAATATAAGGTATGGAAAGATGTACTTGGCATTGTTTTGAGATTTTTTAAAATACACAGATTGTAGCACACAAGTTGGGAACCACTGAACAAATGTTATCTTTATTGAACACCTGTTCAACTGAGAAGATAATACTATTAAATGATGGGAAATAAGGAACAAATCACTCTCCCAGTTCCATGAGAAATTCTGAGAAAAGCTTTGAGTTAAAGGCAGGTTTTATCTGGGTGAAACCAGACTCAATTTTGATCTACAGATGTCACCTCTTTGCTGTACTTTTGATGAAATTTCTCACCCTTCTAAATCTGATGAGGAAGGAAGAGTGTCTCACAAAGAGAATTCTGGCTATATTTCAAGGATAAAAATCATTTAAAATAATTTAATGACTACAGTATGTTGCAACATACATCTGAAGGGGTATGCTTCTACATCTCTGAAACATGGATAGCATTGCAGACCTGTGTTGTATCACTTAAAAAAATTAAAAATCTTAAAAAATAGTTTATAATCTGGCTAAAAGCCTCAACTTAATTGTTTTTATTTACTTTTCTATTTACAAGTTAATGAGTTTTCAAAGGGAATTGTACATTTCACTTTTTCTAACTATAATAATGCACCCAAAATAAAATCACCCTCCAGGCCTCCAGATCAATATGTAACAAAAAAAAAGTGTTAATATTTTAGTTTACAGCTGTCTTTTTTTGTTTAATTTATTTATTTATACATATAGAACTGAGGTACAGGCCAGAGGTGCGGGGGGTGGGGTGAGAGGATTCACCAAGAGATGGAATGGGGAGCAGAACAGGCAGATGGGCTGTCAGGAGAGGTCTGTCACGCCATGTGGGTCATCCCCCTGGATGGGGATTGATCGAACTCATGCTGCCTTGGTTGCGATAGATTCATAGTGTTGTGCTTTAACCCATTGCGCCACCAGGGAGAGCCCTACAGCTGTCTTAACAGATGGCTACTGGAGAGTTTGTTTTCAAATTGCTCTCCTTGTTTTAGGTAGGTTGAATTCCTCCCTGTTTTTCATTGGTGAAAGCAAATGTAGCAATTCTGACTGCCTTTCACTGAAGAGGATATTTGTAACATTTAGCTTAAAAGGGTCTTCTGGAGCAGGGGCCATGGACATTTACTGTCGTCATGGTGCTCGGACTGCTGGCCCATCTCCCATGTTGTTCCTTCCAGGCCCCTGCTGCTTGGTTATCAGTAGCTGGGCTGTGTGGCTACTGAAAGTCTGCTGGAGAAGACTCCAAAATGAACAGCTTTTATATTCTGAAAAAATGTTAGTTATCTGTCACAGTGTGGGTGACAGTGATGATTGTGTGTGGCCTGTTTTATACTTTCAACTTGAATCATCAGCTCTTCTCCCCTGGCATATGAGAGCATGTTAAGTAATTGCTCCCCAGAAACTTGTAAGAAAAAAAAGTAGAGTTGCTTGTGGCTGGTAATTTTATTTTTATAGTTCTCACATTTTTTAAATGGATGCATTTGCTTCTTTAGTGTTCTATTGAGATAATGTTGGTTCACAATATTGTATGTGATTGAAGAGAGAGGGTGACATCTCTCCAGGTGAATGTCACCACACTCACAGCCCATAGAATGTGCAACACCCCTCTTCTTAACTTTTCAAAGGCATTTGAGATGAATAGGTTTTAGCTTTTCCTTGAAAGGTTGGTAGAACTGGTGAACTGGTAGTTTTTTAATATAATAAAAAAAAGCTTGAAAACAAAAGTTCATTTCATTCTTTTTTATATTGAAACCAATGTGGTTTTGTTTTCTAATTGAGGAAACATTGATTTATAACACTGCATATGATTTAGGAGATTAGCTTCACATCCCCTCTCCCGCCTCATGCCCCAGCCCTCACTAAAGCACCTCTAGTTCTATTTAGCATAGTCCCTTCGCGATGGTTACAGTCCCACCCTGATTTCCCCTCGTGCACTCTCAATTCTGTAATCATGTTTCTAAGGTTTGTTTGGGTTTAGCCCTGTCAGTTCCTTTATTTTGTTTTTCTTTATTTCATATATGAGGAAAACCATCCAGGGTTATGCTAAATCAGAAGTAGAAAGACAACAATTTCATTTTAGCCAGGGAGTAGGGGATTAGGATCAAAATAAATCTTTGTTCTTCTTGGGGGGATGCTCTGAAGTCTAGTTTTCAGTATGGGAAGCAGAACTGTGTCTACTAGTAGGAATTCCCTGGGCTCTGTGTAGACATGATAGGCAGAGGCTGTATTTTTGCTAACACTGTAATGATTGTGTGATTTAAGGGGCTCTTCTAGTTTTTATTTGTTTTATTTCAGGATTGTCTTCTGGATCGATGTATCACTATAAATATATACACACATATAAATAATCAGAATATATATCACATCTCTATTATACATTATATATATGATATATAAAAATATCTTTTATATTTATGTAAGAATGTAAGAAATCATCTAGCATCCTTAACCATAAACTCAAAGTATAATAGTGGGAAACTTTCTATTTAATTTAAATATATACTTTTTGGCTAAAGAATAAAGCTCCTTATATTTCGTTGTCGTTTTGTATGTTCTACGATGATACAGATACCATGTAATTTCCCCTGTATTTAATGCATTGTAATGCAACAAAGAGAAATTTTGCCTTTGAATTTGAGGAATATATTTCTTTCAGAGATAAACTTACATAATATATGCCTCAGAACCTAGAAGTTTAATTTATAACTCCCTATTACATTCAGCAATTGTCAGAATAGAAGGCAATAGCAGATGGAAGAAAAAGGGGAAGAGTATGAAAAACTGACTTTATTGGTATTCGATTTTTAAAACTTTTTACAGCTATTTATTGCATAGTTTATACTTAAAGTAGCATTGGTGGCATTTGAGGTTTCTTTGGAGGTACTTGGTTTTGGGCAGTGGATGGTAGTGTAGAGAGTGTAGTTTAAACTCTACTTTGACCTAAATGATTCTGAATCTTACATATCCTACTTTTAGAGCATTGATATAGGAACGGGGCTTATCACAAGAAGTTTTACTCATTGTTTTTGTATGTGAAATAAATCACTGAATTATAAATGCAAAGAAGACATAAATTATAATTTTATAGCTTGAAGAAAATTAACTACATTCAGGTCAAGAAAGAGAATATTGAAGTAATCCAGAAGCACTCCCTGTGGCCCCGAATTTACCAGTCCCTCCTTATGATTTCTAAAATGGAGACTAGTTATTTTATGTTATTTGAGAACAATTTATTTTTTTAATTTTATGTATTCTTCGCAGTATTCCTCATTTTGTACATTTTTTCATCTCAGTTGTAATCCTCGTGAACTTCCCACCACCACTATTTTATCTGTTTTTGAAGTTTATAAAAAATGAAATAATGAAGTATGTACTCATTATGAACTATGTCAGCTTTTTTCTTGGCACAACATTTTTTTTTTAAAGATTTATATATTTATTTACACATACAGAACTGGGGTACAGGCCAGAAGTGCAGGGGCGGTGAGAGGATTCACTAGAGGCAGAGTGGGGAGCAGAACAGATGGATCCACCGAAATACGCTGCTGAGGGGAGCAGCGGGTGGGTCAGGAGAGGTCTACCTCTCCATGTGGTCACCTCCGGGGCAGGCGGGGATCGAACTCATGCTGAAGTGTTGCGCTTTAACCTGCTGTGCCACCAGGGAGAGCCCTAATGTCACAAGATTTTATTCATGAAATTTGTTACTGTTCCTGTAAGCAACATGAGTTTGCTGGCTTTATTGGATGTATGCTGTACTTAAGAAAATACTTAATTTACTTGTTTATTTTTTGTTGATGGCCATATATTTTATGATTTCAGGTTTTGCATCTAAATCTTTAGACCACTTCGAGTTAATTTTGGTGTGAGTTAATTTTGGTGTGATATATTGTATGTGGTGTGAGATGCTAGCAGCATTCCTTTGCCTGTAGTTTTCCAGTTTTCCCAACATCATTTGTTAGAGAGATTCTCTTTTTTTACATTGTATACTCTTGATTCCTTTGCCACAGATTAACTCTCCATATAAGTGTGGGTTGATATCTAGGCTCCCAATTTTATTACATTGGTCTAAGCAGACACACGATTTTTCATTCAAGTCCTTAAGAGAACTTATAGATAGAGAGGGTATTATCAAAGGCTCTGAGAATATAAATATCTGGACCCTGGAATATTTATGAGGATTAAACAAGATATTGCTCTGAAATGCTCATCACAGGCATAGAGAATATAATAGGCATTCAGTCCCATGGCTGGCAGAGCCCCAATCACCAAATGAAAACTGACTTTTAAAATTCTGTGTGCTCTGAATTTTCATTCTCTGTTTTCAAAGGAGGATGTTCATGCTGTTGATTATAGAATCTTTTGGAATCTTATGTTTGAAAGGGACTTTGGCTGTCACTAACATAATATAGGCTACCCTGGAAGCATGGTGACTTCCCGAGGGTTCTAGCTAAAAATAAATAAGTGGGAAGGCCTCTTTTACAGTTCTGGTATTGGGATTGCTTTGGGGATAGAGGCAAAATATGTTTGATAACTTTGTTTAAATGAATCAGGAGTGAGCAGAATGTTTCATACAAGACAGTTTAAGTTAAAAATGCAGAACACTATTTTTCAAATTCAAATTGCTATTGATTCCTTGCAAGTTAAATCAGAGGTTGGAAAATCATTTCAGTATGCTAAGGAGCATAGTATATCATTAGGGTTGGACATCATAATCTTCTGTATTCAATCTGGGAAGAAGAGGAATTATGCGTGTGCATTGGGTGAAATGCTTCTTTGCTCTGAATCCTAGGCACATTGGATAAATTCAGGTTGGCGGAAGACTGTGTTTCACTTGTAGCCTTACTGGGCATTCAGATATGGTAAGTTGAATGGATATAGTGTATACTAAATGGAATTTGAAAAACAAGAAGGGAAAGTAGAATGCATTATCTTGAAAGAGTCTATAGGACACATTGCCAGGAGTGGCAAGTACGGCATAGATTGATTCTGGTTGGGAACTGCTGTGGAGTCCAAGACTATCATTGTCTTCAACAAAGTAGTTTTTTTTTTAAATTTTTTTTAAGATTTATTTATTTGTGCATACAGAACTAGGGTACAGGCCAGAGGTGCAGGGGTGGTGAGAGACTTCATCAGAGACAGAGTGGGGAGCAGAACAGGCCAACTGATGAAGTACACTGCTGAGGGGAGCAGCGGGCGGGTCAGGAGAGGTCTGCTGAGCCATGTAGGTCACCTCCGGGGCAGGGATTGAACTCATGCTGAAGTGGCTTTAGCTTCTCAGTGCTGTGCTTTAACTCGCTGCACCACCAGGAAGGGCCCACAAAGTAGTTTTTAATGCTTGTATCCATAGAGTAGTACAAGGCAAAGTAGCTAGACTCAGGAGTGAGAGCCGATGTCACAGTGAGCGTACAGGATACATCTGCCACGAAGGAGCACATCTTGAGGATGAAAAGGAAATGATGACTTGCTGTCAGATCCTGAATCTGATATTTGTCAACTGCCTGGCCCCAGACAAAACGTAGTAACTTCTCCATCTTTATCTGTAAAATCACAGTGAGATAATGATTCCACCAATGGTGTAGGATTGTCACTAAGGCTTGAAGAAGATAATGCATGTTAGTGTTTTCATCGAAACTGCTAGTTATTTTTCTATGTGACTTTAGATCTTCCTTATTGGGGAAGAGAAATAAAAATTTAAAGTGCTCTGACTGACATTGCCACCATCCCTGACTCACCCTTGCCAAAGCACTTAGACAAAACAGCACCCTTTCTAGTCCCTAGAACTGCCATTCCCCCCCCCCCCGCACTTTAATCTAGAAGAGGCATTATTTTTAGAACATCCTTGTCAAAATGTTAGTGACCTTGACAAGCAAGCACCCTTCCTTTGCCCAAGCTGGGCTTTCCCAGCAGGGGTCCATAGTAACTTATTGTATTGTAGTGTTTCAGGAGATGTTCCAGAACCATACAATCTGTTCAGTGGGTTAGTGCCACCCACACACCATCTACAGAAATGAAATAGTCACAATAATTATCAGGGGAAAATATGGACACTTAACGGATTACATGAAGTTGCTGTTATTTTCAATTTGTAAGACGGTAGAAGGGACTTCATAGCAAGTAAATACTAAGTAACTCCAATATTTCCCCCCGTTTGAAGTAGTCTTCTTATCGCCAGCTGTCGTATCAGTTCCTCTGTGAGCAAAAGGAAGCACATATCTGCTATTTTATAGACAGAAACAATTCATGGTGAACTTAAATTCCTCCAGGGTATAACCTGTTACACAGAAGGAATTAATTTTATCTTGTTAAGGAGCTATTTTAAGATGCCTGTTCACCTGATTTATTTATTGTTTGTATAATGAGAGAAGATTCTGTTCCCCTTCATCGTGGAATGCCGATCATGTGCTGGGAGAACTAAATTTTGGGAAATAGAAATGATTAACACAAAATACTGCTCTTGAAGGAGCTGAAAGTGCAGAAGGAGGTACACCCTGTGGACATACAGAGACATGTGTGAAATAATAGGCTGAATTCAAGTGATGGAGGATCAAGTCCAGAAGGGGAAGGGACAGAAGTTATTCGCGCATCATCACCGGATTTGTAACAGATTATGTTCATGGATGTTGAAATGTCCTAAGCATAGAACAAGAGGTAGTTTGTAGAGGTTGATTAGAATATGACTCATGTGGTCTCGGGCAAATTTTGGGGAATGATAGGCAGCTACTAGGAGATGGTAGGATCAGCTTTAATCAAAGGGAAGTGGAGTAACCGCACAGTCATTGGAAGGTAGATTTAGATTTCAATACCCAACCAGCGGGCTGTGGGACCTGGTGGGTCTGCACTGGAGAAGACTTGAGTAAGGACCTCATTTCTGTTCAGGAGGAGGAAGAAAATGCAATTTGAATGAGGGTTCCAGAGAGATGATCTGTGTGATGATTAAAGATTGTGATGCTGAAAGGGATCATAGGAACTTTGATTATTTTAAAGTATTTTGCCACCTATGTGGCTCAAACCCAAACTCGGTACTGGGCAGGCTTTGGCTTGGACATCTCTGTAGAGGTTTGCCGTGGCTAAAGAGTTTCTCATTTATGGTGATGGTCACCTTTTGACCTAAGGAGCAGCATCCATGAGGCTGGTTGGGAAGTTCTGAACAGTCACCTGTCCTAAACAGTCTTACGCTACTTTCAGAATATTCCTCAGCCCTCTGAATTACCTGATACAATTCAGTGACTTACTGACAGATAGGTTTAAAGGTGCAAGTAGAGAAAAGATGTAACAGGATTCATCAATATTGTTAAACTCTTAGCATATAAAAACACACGGGCTTTCCCTGGTGGCACAAGCTTAAAGCTAAAGCACAGCACTGTGAAGCTGGCCATAGCCTTCAGCACATGTTTGGTCCTGCCAGGGAGCTGACCTACATGGCACAGCAGACCTCTTCTGCCTCACCCGCTGCTCTCCTCAACAGTGTATTTCAGTGGATCTACCTGTTCTGCTCCCCACTCTCTCTCTAGTGAATCCTCTCACCACCACACCTCTGGACAGTGCCCCAGTTTTGTATGCATAAATAAATAAATCTTTTAAAAAAATAGAAACATTTTTGTAAACTGAGAATTGGATGAGTCACATAGAAACTGGAGGCAACCCTGTCTATGCCTGGATCTTCTTTATTATTTCAGGTTTCTTAATCTCAGCATCTGCTTATAACCTTTCACAGTGAGCCTTTCCTGATGAGTGCCTTAGGACAACAGAGACAATTCACAATGCAGTTGAAAATAATGACTTGATGTCACAGAATACAAGAACAATGACAATTGCCCAGGACACTCAGAACAGCTATTTACTGCTCTCTAATATATGTGTTCTGAGTGTCCTGGGCAATTGTCTTCCATTCTGTGCCATTAGCCTCTGCCTTAAGTGGTCGCAGTGACTGTTTTACAGGAAGAGAGGCTCTCTGACGGGAATAAGCAAATGCTGGACTATCAACCAGAGCTGGATCTTGATGCTACGGTACTGCATAACACCATTAAACCTCCTTCCTGGAAGCTTCCACTCAACTGGATCAACAGTACCCGCGTCTATTATCAAAACTTGACACACACACCATAGACCCTGGACACATAGAAGGAGTTTATTCAACAAGCTAATTATTACCCATTATTCCAGGCCATGTGTTTTGCTTAGATCCACATCATGGAAACTGGCAACCTCTAAGAATTTGTGACTATTCATTTTAGTTCTTTTTTTTAAAAAAATTATTTATGTATGTACACAAGAACTGGGGTACAGGCCAGAAGTGCAGGGGCAGTGAGAGGATTTACCAGAGGCAGAGTGGGGGCAGAACAGGCCGACTGACTGAAATACACTGCTGAGGGTAGCAGGCATGCGCGAGACAGGAGAGGTCTGCTCCCTGGCTGGGGATTGAACTTGTGCTGCAGAGGCTGCAGGTATCTTCCCTGTACCAAAAGGGAGATACCCCTCATTTTATTTCTTAATGAGCAACTTAGAGGAAAAGTTCAGACAGGTTGTAATAATCTAATTACTTTTTAGTCTGAATCACTAAATACTTATGAACTCCTAATACAAAAGTCATTTTATAACTTACTAAATTCTGATCTTCTTGAAAATAAAATCTCTTCTTCTCATTGTATTCATCCTCTAACATATTCCCTGCTTGTAGCCAGTTCCTATTCCAGTTTAACCAGTAACTTTTAGCACAGTCATTTTCATTTGCATCTAATAGTTTCCTAAGTTTCTTCTCCTGTTGCAGATAGGTTCTTTACTGGTGTTCTTGCTGTACCTTTCATCTGAAGTAAAGGCTATGAGTCTCCATTTTTTAAAAAACAGCTAGTTTTTAAAAAATGGCTAGTTACCAGGTTACTTGTCCATTCCTCTCATGGGATCTATGTGGAGCATTGTAGGTGTGTGTTTCATGTCTGGCCTCTCCCACTCTACCCATTAGCTCAGGACTGAATGGGAAATCATTTCTCTATGACACCAGCACCCTGTACAAAGTCCGACTTTCTACAAAGGTAGAAACTGTTCAATAAAAATTTTCAAACATTTATTTGAGTGAGTAGATGGCGGTACAGAGGAAAGACTTTATCACCTTCCAAAGGGGATAAGTGAAAATTTGAATGACTCCAGAAGGGACATCTACCACATTTCACACTGCCATCGATTATTTGGCTAATGCAGCTTCATAATTCTGTATGCAAAAGTCTTTGGAGCAGTTCCTTTGGAGAATTCAGAATTTGAGAGATGGGGGTAGATTGCAAAAGGTTATATGAAACTTATACTATGTATTATGGACCAATGCCAGCAAAAGTGGGGTTGTGTCACCCACAAAAATGCATTAATATTTCCATGGGATTTAAATGAGTAAATGGAAGCTAAATTCTAATAACCAGATTACACATTAAAAATGGTTTCCTTTGAAAAACCCAAGCATCTGTTATCATTGGATCTTGACCCAATTCCTGTTTTCTCTAATAAAGATGATGAGAATAGCTACCATGTGGGATTCTTTTGAAGCTCAAATGAGAGAATGTACACTAAAATGTTAGCAGAGTATCTGGCTATTCAACACATAGTTGCTGTTGGTTTAATGTGTTATTAAAGTGAAATGTGATTATTTTAAGTAAGTTTCTCATCTTGTTCTGTGCCATGGAATTCATATAAATTGTGTTTGTAAGGTACTTTTGAGGTAAACTATGGCAGTGCTGGGGTAGCTAAAAAATCATATTTTCTTAAAGTACTTCTGATAAAATTTAAAAACAGACTTCAAATTTTGATAAGCTTTTTCAGATTTTTAAATGACAAACTGGTCTTGCTTTTGTGAACATAATTTTACTTATTCATTCTTTTCTTTACTTATTTTATGTAATACTACTTTTTATTTGGTGATAATACGAAGCCGAATGTAATTTAAGAAATAATTTGGAGACATTCTATGTATACTTTTATGTAGTTTCCTTCAGTCTTGCAAAGATTGAAGATCTTGTAAAGTTATAGTGCACTGTCTCAGCAAAGGTCTTGATTTTGATGTACTTTCTTTCTGCCTCTAGGTTTGGATCTTCCTTTCCTTAGAACATTTACTTTAGAAAATATGTGATTCCTTTCCCTGTCGTGTTAAGATGTAACTCATGGCCCTCCCTGATAGCGCATTGGGTTGGAGTGCTGCACTGCAGAGCTAAGCCAAGTCATGGCCACTTCAGTGCGAGTTCAATCCCCGGCCTTGGAGGTGAGCCACATGGCCTGGCAGACCTCTCCTGTCTTGCCCGTTGTTCCTCTCAGCAGTGTAATTCATCAATCTGCCTATTATGCTCCCGGCTTTGTCTCTGGTGAATCCTCTCACTCCCCACCCCTGCACCTCTGGCCTATGCCCCAGTTCTGTATGCATAAATAAATGAAATCTTAAAAATAAAATAGTCTTTTAGAAAGGACAGTCCAGGAGGGTTAGTATCTCTGTCTTCTAGCCTCTGTGGGAGAGTAGGAGCCTCACCGTAGCGGGTAGTCACCAGCTAGAGGACACAGATAACCTAGTTACAATGAAGAAGTTTTGCAGACTCGAGAATAGCAACATAATGGACATAGCTCATTGTTCACTCTCCCTAAAACATCCTCCAATACTTTTCTGCTAGTTCATCCCAGTGATTAAAAACCTCTTGCTTTTTGTGGAAGTTCTGGTGAGTTGAGTCAGTTTCTCTTATTGCAGCGATCTTGCATAACTAACTTTTGCCCCAGGCAATTTTTATCTTTGCAAGTGTTGGGCTGGTGTGGAGTGATTATTGTCTAAAAGCTCCTATCTGGTTAGTCTGCCCTTTCATGGTCCTTTGAATGGAGGAAGTAGGATTTTTGTCTACCTTTTTGTGTCTGTATCACTCAGTGTTTTTGGAATGCTGGTTTCTTTGACTTCAATCCTGGAGTAAATGAGCTCAAAAGGAAACATGTGTAATGTCCCTCAAGTTTTATATTCTCGGGTCACTCTGGTTTCCTTCTACCTTTTAGAGTCTGTTTTATACATATTGTCCAGAGTTTTCCAGGTTTTTTCATTATTCTTAATATGTTGGGGATAGGGAGATAAAACCCTCTACTCCCTATTTCCAAAAGTGAAAGTCTTAACTGTAACATCACCTTTGTCCTTCAAATGGCTACTTGGCCTTTTCAAATTTTGGCAGTTGTCATTAAAAGAGGAAATTTGCCCACATAAGTGATAACACATTAATTTTTTTTTTGCAATCATTCAGAAATTTATAGCCGTTGACATGATACTTAAAGAATTGAAATGCTTTTCCTTATCTTTCATAGCTAAATATAATGTTGAAACAAGTTGTGATGAGTATGGGTTTAGAATTTTAATCAAACTCTTCCATATTTGAAAACAATGAAAAGGCTATAATTTGTGGAGTATGTCTCTGATATTAAGCTGTCATCTGGAAGTTATGATGTGTGCTGTAAGGCAATGACAACAGCAACACAAAATGCATGAGCTGCCCCTGAGCAGAAGCAGCAGATAGCGATTGGCTTGGAGCTGGTCCTTATAAAGTCTATATGGCCTTCTCGCGTTTTCCTCGTCATTAACAAACCACAGCTTGGACGACCTGTCATGTACTTTGGGGACCCTGAGCCAGGTCTCCTTGAATAGCTAGCTCCTCACGTAGGTTCTAGATAGATACGAACACACTCCCATCTGACTGTTGACATAGTTGACCAGGTGGGAGAAGACGTTCTTGGCCATATTTGGCAAGCTGTGGTGGGCAGTGCCAGATGGTGTGCAGTCGATCTTCCAACTTGGCAGGCTGGAGGGGAGACGGCAATCAGACACTACTGAGCATAGGCCAGCCTTCCAAGATCCCTAGACAATTTGGTTTATGGGGGAAAGAGACTCGTTAGAAAGCCTAGCAACTTCTGGTCATTCTTGCCTTAGCTGACCCACGTCTCATGCACACCTGTAACCTGTTTGTTGCACATCTGTTGGAAAACTGTCTTATGTATGGTTATTAGGGCTTATCAGTCTTACTCTTCTCTCCAGCTCCCACCACTGTGCTAGGGGTCTGGCAGAATTTAGTGTTCAATAAATGGTCCTGAATACATTTATTTTTTTTAAAGATTTATTTACTTATGCATATAGAAGTGGGGTACAGGCCAGAGATGCAGGGTGAGAGACTTCACCAGAGACAGAGTGGGGAGCAGAACAGGCGGATCAACAAAGTACACAGCTGAGGGGAACAGCAGGTGGGTGGATCAGGAGAGGTCTGTTGCACCATGTGGACCACCTCTGGGGCAGGGATCAAACTCATGCTGAAGTGGCTTTAGCGTCTTAGTGCTGTGCTTTAATCCACTGCACCACCAGGGAGGGCCCCCTGAATACATTTATAAAAGGATAAAATCATCTCCAGATTTTCCATGCTTTTGGATGGAGAAGTAGTTTGAACCTATCATTATTTATAAAAGACTCCCAATAAAAAGAAGTGGTTATGATATAAATGGATGTTTTAAAGATACCTAAAAATCTTTTTATTTGTCAAGTTTTGGAGGATCCATATCCAGAGAAGAGTAGAAATTTGCTAGACCAATAAGGATTAGCTTTACGAATATAGAGAGCCCAGATTTCGTCTTAATTCCTAAACTGAGAGGTGCTTTGAAATTTCTCACCTGTGCACTCATGTATTCTGCAGTTGGAAACATCAAACACTAGGCTGACAGCTAACACCACCGATGCTTCTGCAGAAACAAAAGGTGAATGCTGTTTGATTATGTCTCAAAGTCCTAAGAACAATGCATGGTCATTTCATTTGGCTAACAGGAAATAAAAGGCCCTGGACAGCCACCATTTCCTGTCTCAAATGGGCACGTTTTCCACTGCCCTTGTTTTCTTTTGTGACTGCTCTACATTTCCTTGAAATATATCCCTGGTCTGTTCTTCTAAAACTGGTATTTCTTAAAAAGCTCAGCTTCAAAAATGTCAAACATAATGAAAAATGAAAATCATAAAGGGAAGGTTGTTCACAGCCATTCCCCTGGGGTCCCCTCATGTTTCTGGGTCACCATGCCGACTCTCCATGTGTTAGAAATAACATCCAGAGTATACTTAGCAGGTAACCCCTTGTGATCAGGGTCAGAGTGATCTCCAAATAAACAAAGCCGACCCTTTCTTGAAGACAATGCAACATCTGTTCAGAAATACTCCACACCGTCCTCCAAAGCCGTTCCAAAAGAAGTTCTCCGTTCAAAGCCTAAGAAAGAAAGCTCCTTTGGAAAATTATAAAAGGACACTTTATTTTCATCATTTAGGGCGAAGCAGATGAAGGGCGCAGGAGCCGAGGCCTGCCAATAGCGCAGGGGTTCGGGGGATTTAATGAAGAACATTCAAAGGCAGCAGAGAATAAGCACTGAGGTCCTAAGGAATCGAGGACCTATCAGCTCCCATCCGTAGACAGGAGAAACAAACGGTGCAGAGCCTCGGAAGGTGAAAGCCAGAACTGAGCTTTACAGGTTGTTAAATCCATTCCTGTCTTCTTAAAGGTGGGGCTTCTGACGTCAAGAAAGAAGTGACCCATGCAACTGTTATCCCAGAGACGCCTCCATTTTGAATGTTAGTATCATAGATAGTCTCAGATGCTGTTGTGTGAACATGTGTTTTGGTGCAAATGCTGGTAGAAAGTACTAAATTCTTTGATTCTGGGATGGAGGAGGACCAAGTTTGATGAGCAGCCACCCCACCTGCTAGCTATGGGAGCTTGGCCAGATGATATAATTGTTATCTCTCACTTACAGTTTCTTTATTTGCAGACTTTGAAATAGTAACTTCTTTATTTTTTGGTTATAATGAATTAGATAATGTAGGTAAAAAGCTTAGGAAAGTACTAGATAAATGGTAAATGACCCATAAATGTTATTATTTATATCAACTTGAGTAAATGTTATTGTACTGTATTTTTATTACATATTATTACTTATATCATTTATATTGACATTGACATATCAACTATGTTTATTATTACATATATACATATATGTATGCTTAGATATGTTTGTAAAGCTGATATGTATGTATACATATCATATATATTCTTAGGGATACAATGAGCAGCAATTTCTAACCAGATTACTTGGTGAAATTCAGAAATTTCATCATGATATATATATATATATATATATATATATATATATATATATATATATATATATATATGTCAACTACACGAATATTCCTTTCATTCTCTGCATGTTCCACAAATCAAAAAAGGGAGAGAGTTATATACCTAAACTTCTTAAAATTCTCGATAAGCAACAGTGGCTTCTGTGCAAAGCTATAAATAGGAAGGATGATGTTAAACATTGAATCCACTTGATAACAGCCTCTAAGTTTTGAATACAGTGACTATTAATATATGTTCCATGTATATGTTCCATATATACATTAGCTGATACTTTTTCAAGTTTTAGTTAGTATTGTAGTTTCTATTGAGTGCTTTCCTATCTTGATATTTGTAACAGACTCTAGAGTATCTGCATTGCTTCTAATTTTCAAAATCGTACTGTGCAGTGATTTTATAAAGGGAACTCACACAGAGAAGAAACACCAGGCAATCCAGTTAAACCCAAACTCTCAGTGCCTCCAATAAGTAGCCTAAATGGCCAAATGCCCTTCACAGCGTTTGAGAGGACTGTTCTGTCTGCCAGTTTTGTTCCAAATTGTTTCATTTGGAAACATGCATGGCACATCAGTGAGCTGTTGGCTGTTGGATGCGTTTCTGACTGTCAAAGGCTTGGGTCCTTCCTCAGGTTGGTCTCAGTTTCCAGCTTGCTTTGGAATAGTCTTAGGGATACAATGAGCAGCAATTTCTAACTGGATTACATGGTGAAATTCAGAAATTTCATCATGAGGAAATGCTGGTCGCTGGGTATTTTTCCAGTGTCACCTAAATGAGTAGAAGGTGAGTAATGCCAGAACTGTGAAGCGTGAGATCTTACCTCCCATGTAAGCTAAGTTAGTTTCATACAGTTTCACAGATGCTGGCAGTAGATATGAGCCCTTTGGGCCAGAGACAAAGGCGGTTATTACTCCCAGCACAGCAGACAACATGAACTTTACGTCTGCATTGCTTTTCCTTGTCCTCAAACGCCATGGGACAATGCAGAAGTGGATGCTACCGAGATACTGGGTCTGTGTTTCAGTTAAGGAAACGGAAAATATTCTGTCCTTGGAAGGGGATATGCAGGCAGCCCTCCCTGCCTTTGTCCCAGAGGCTTTCTGCTCAGGAAACAAATCTACCCTCTGCTCCAGAGCTACACTACCTTTGTCTTCCCAGGTTGTTTGCTGTACAAATATCTTAGCAAAGGTAGCCCAGAAGGAAAGCTGCCATGCTTTGCTTGGAAGGTGGGAGAAACACAAGAAGCCATTGGAGAACTGTCTCTCAACGGGGCATACAGCTCTAAGGCTGTATTGTGTTCTGGTGCCTCAGTTGTGCTGCCGTGGGCAGGCTGGATGAGATACCAGAGGTGTGGTTTTCATGCCTTATTTTACATATGGGCTTCTGTGTAAGTCCTCACTTAAAGAAAGGTTTCTGTGGTTAACACCAAAGCAATCTATCAACTAAGGAAATACCAAAACACAGCACCTATGTAATGGTTTACAAAGATCAAGAAATATGGCCCTCCCTGGTGGCACAGTAGGTTAAAGCACAGCACTGAGAATCTGGAGCTGCTTCCGCATGAGTTCGATTCCCGCCTGCCCCGGAGGTCACCACATGGTGTGGCAGACCTCTCCTGACCTGCTCGCTGCTCCCCTCAGCAGTGTACTTCATCGATCTGCCTGTTCTGTTTCCCACTCTGTCTCTGGTGAAGCCTCTCACCGCCCCTAAGCCTCTGGCCTGTACCCCAGTTCTCTATGCACAAATAAATAAATCTAACTAATGTGTGGTGGTGAGTAAATTGTTTAAACAATTTACTTTTCTATCAAGCGATTAACAACCACTGCAGCATGAGTTCGATCTCTGGCCAGGGAGCTGACCCACATGGCACAGCAGACCACTCCTTTCCTGCCCACTGATCCCTTCAGCAGTGTATTTCAGTCAATCTGCCTGTTCTGCTCCCCACTCTGTCTCTGGTGAATCCTCTCACCCCCACCTTCCCAGCACCTCTGACCTGTACCTCAGTTCTCATATACATAAATAAATAAAAATAAATCTTTAAAAAAAAAAAGGAATATCATTATCCCCAGGTAATAAATAAAGTCAAACACTGTTTATTGTGTCCAACATAGAGATCAAGTTCCTTGCAAGCAGAACATGAGATGGAGATTCATGTTCAAGTGATTTATTAATAGATTTCTGTCGAGGAGCAACATGTAAGGAAGGAAAGAAAGAAAAGAGGGAGGGCAGGAGGAAGCTAAGTAAAGATGCTGTTTCTCTCCTCAGCCTCACTCCACGGGAGCCCTCTGGCATGTGAATCTCCATGCAAAGGCTGCCCCGTCTAACAGCCTCACGTTTATTTGTGAAATGGTGTTATTGTCTGTTATGCGAGGTCATTGGGAAGTTAGAGTGAAATACTGTATTGGAATCTGACACTTAGTCCTCAAAAATAGTGCCTCCTGTCTATAGCAAATACTATTCATGAACTGCACAAATATTCTGGGATTCCTTTTGTCAGATGCATCTGTCTGTAGGTGTGGTGATTGAACACCCTTTCCAGGAAGTATTTTAGAGTTGGCCTCTCTTGACCCCCATCACCAATGGTTGACTGCTGCGTATATACAGAACTCCATCTCCCTTGCATCAAGACGGGGCAGCCTTTGCATGGAGATTCACATGCCAGAGGGCTCCCGTGGAGTGAGGCTGAGGAGAGAAACAGCATCTTTACTTAGCTTCCTCCTGCCCTCCCTCTTTTCTTTCTTTCCTTCCTTACATGTTGCTCCTCGACAGAAATCTATTAATAAATCACTTGAACATGAATCTCCATCTCATGTTCTGCTTGCAAGGAACTTGATCTCTATGTTGGACACAATAAACAGTGTTTGACTTTATTTATTACCTGGGGATAATGATATTCCTTTTTTTTTTTAAAGATTTATTTTTATTTATTTATGTATATGAGAACTGAGGTACAGGTCAGAGGTGCTGGGAAGGTGGGGGTGAGAGGATTCACCAGAGACAGAGTGGGGAGCAGAACAGGCAGATTGACTGAAATACACTGCTGAAGGGATCAGTGGGCAGGAAAGGAGTGGTCTGCTGTGCCATGTGGGTCAGCTCCCTGGCCAGAGATCGAACTCATGCTGCAGTGGTTGTTAATCGCTTGATAGAAAAGAGACTTTAACCCCTGTGCCACCACAGGGATAATGATAGAGCTAGTACTTAATCTCTAATCTCATGTATAGTTCCAAAGTATTGGAGAAAAGCATTATATCCTTGTGTTCTATCATCATTTAGAATAAGAAACATTTTTCTAACATAAATTGAAAAAAAAATCAGAATATTTTAGCAGAGAAATCAGGTGACCCAGATCTGTAATTAGCACTTTAATCTGTAATTAGCATTTTACATGTACACATGGAGTTCTGCCATAATGCTAGTTTGTGTCTGTGGTTGATATATTAGGGAACAATGGAAGCATTATGTCATTCTGCAATTCCTTATATGCACTTTCATCCATGAAAAACACTAAGTGAATGCAGAAAACCATACAGAACTGACCTGAGTCGTATAGGGCTATGAAAACATACACCAGTTCCTACATGAGCACCCTTCCCCAAACCCACAAACACAGCTATCTTGGTATACTACAATCACACAATGTTATACGTTGCTCTTCTTTTTCTTCTGTGAATTTTTTACACAAAAATCAAAACACGTATTCAGCATCCCAAATGTTTTAGTGTCCTGAGACTAAATAACCAAGCAATTTGTGCAAAGGAAGAACTTTAAATATTAAAAGTAATGAAAGGACACATGCTATCTCCTGAACAACAGGCATAAAGGAATCCACATTGGGAACTGACAGTGATAATGCCAGGAAAATAAAAGACAGGTCTATGACATCTAGTCCTGTGAAGTCAATAAGAACATGGCCTAAAGAGATGAAAGAAATGGAAAGACTGTTAAGCGTATGGATTGAAGACCAAAGAGAAGAAAAAGTCAGGAACAACCTTTCTCACAATCAAAGAGAAAACACTATCTATAAATGAAGACCTTAAATGAAGTCATTGAATCCTGCAGAAGTGACTCCTTTTAGTGAACTTAGTGACTGGCTTGCTGGTTTTGTACCTTGAGACAATTTTTGAAAGCCTTTGGCCATTGGGTGAAGCTGTCGATGCAGATGAGAAATCCCCAGAGAAAATTTCTAGCAGTGATACAGAAGAAGGTATTTTGCAGGTTAATCGGAGAAGATATTCATTGTATTACATGCTCAGTTTTGATGAAAGGGATGTCTCCTGCAAATGCATGCCTTAAAGGGTATATGTCTTTAAGGTGGAAACTTTCAAAGATTTAAGTCTGCAAAGATTGCCAATTTTGATAAAGTCCTCCTACTGCTCCCAATAATTCACAAATTGTGCTCTTTCTCATGGTCATTTTTACAAGTAGTTTGCATATTCTTAACACTTTAGAACACAGATAACCATGCTACCATTTCTGTTATGTTCCTACCATTTTTCTGTGACACTCAAGGCTTTTTTGAGTGTGGTGTGCGTAACTCCATTTTCCCAAGAGCCCTGCATTTTTTCTTAGGCATTTGCCCATAATGGTAATTTTTAGGAATGTGCATATGGTGTTACAGAAATGTGTCCGAGTGTTTTTCCATGTTACTTCCTCTCCCTGTACCACCCTTCCTTCCTCATCATACTGCTTCATTCTTTGGACCAATGTCTGTTTCTTTAGGAAAACATACTGTCTTTGATTCCTTGCCCATGGGCAAGGATTTGGAGTACATGTAGTTTATCAGGGAGAAGATTCTAGGAGCATCTAGTTGGAGAGCATTGAAGGTACACCATGAAGGAAGAAACAATATGAAGAGATTCCCTTTGTGGATATCTGAGGCTCTAGCCATCTGGCACCTTCCTGGAGTCAGTGTGGAACAAGTTAGAGAGTTGACCCACTTAGGGTGTTTACCTGCTCTCACCTGTCATTGACTGAGGACTTCCTTCAAGAGCATTCATGCCCTCCCTGGTACTTCCTGTCTGTCCACATGTGGAGTGAGAGGAATCCCTACAATGGAAATGACAGGTGGTTGCAGTAGGATGCTATTAGCATATAATGAAATGTGACTGCCTGTGATGTGTGTGTGAAGAGGGGCAGAGCAACAACATTCTCTACCTTCCTTTGACTGCCTTGTCAGAGGAAAAAAAAATCCTCTTATTAGATACTTCCTTGAACTCACATTCTAATGTTCTTTCCTTTTTTTATTTACGTCTTTGGTCATTATTGACTAATGGCTAATTCATATACATTATCCACACAAGATGACCATTTGACTATATTATTTCATATATATTCAGGTCACACTCCAAGAACTTATTTTTCTGCAGACCTGTTGAAATAGGTTGGCAGATTTGCAGCATGGGAATTGGTAAACACCAAAAAATCTCTCCTTCTTCCCAATCCGTACCCTTTTCCGCACTACCTTCTGGTGAGCCAGCTGTTAAACATTTACGAGAACATCCATTGTAGATGCCTGCTTTTTCTCTAAGCTGTGTTGTAAATTGGGCCCCTGCTAGACTGAACCAATTCCCTGGCTGGATGAGGCGATTGAGAATGCCTGCCTGGATTATGAGGGATGTCTGCCCCAAACCACAATATTAATCTTGGTAGAGTGGATATTGACCTCTTCTTGGCAGTAATTAGGACACAGGAACTTGAGGCCACCATGTCGTCAGTGAAGAGGAGAGCATTTGTCATCCTAATGGCTCTTCTGAGAGAACATTCATCTAGTACATCCTAATGTTGAATATTATTTAACTCTGGAGAAGAAGGGGGAGGGTCATGAATTCTGGGACAGTATCTGAACCTCTGAGAACATGCTCCCTCTTGTTTTAAAGTGCTGTTACCTAGATTTGCAAAGCCAGGTAAAATCACTAAACTTCATAACCAATAAATATCAGTATGATTCTAAATATCTATGATATCCTGTCAATAACTTCCCTGATTCTTAAAATTGGAATGTTAAGATGCATCACTTGGGAAGAAACATCAGCAACAATAAAAAGAACCACCAAAAATGTGCTACATTTATGTCAGTGAATGAAGGGAAAGAAATTTGGTGGTGGTGGTGGGGGGGAATAATCTGAGGCATGGGGATTCGAGCTGATTTGATATAATTTGATGTACTTGTGCACTTCTGGAAACAACTTTCATTGACTCAAATTGACTCTCCAAGTGTCGAATACTCACAGCTTTATTTTAGAGAAAAATGAAAATTGCTGTAAAACAGGCAAGTTTCTAACTCCCAGTGACCATCCAAAGAGCAATTATTTTTGACAAGGAATATATTGTTCCCAGGTGCAGTCTTCGTAATATTGAGAGAGACCTGGAGTTACTACTGTCATAGAAGAAGCACAGATCTTTAAATTTAAGGTGTCTGAGAATTGTGTGTGTGTGTGTGTATACAAGGTCTTTTAAGTTTTGGGCTCTACCTGCTGGTGCAGAGGGTTAGGGTGCAACACTGCAAGCTGTCTGCAGCTGCTTCAGTGTGAATTCGATTCCCGGCCCCGGAGGTGACTCACATGGTGCAGCAGACCTCTCCTATCTTGCCTGCTGCTCCCTTAGCAGTGTACTTCATCAATTGGCTGTGTCTGCTCCCCACTCTGTCTCTGGTGAATCCTCTCACTGCCCCTGCACCTCTGGGCTGTCCTCCCAGTTCTGTATGCATAAACAAATGAATCTTTTTAAAAAACCTTTTACGTTTTTTCTTGCTTTTAAAACACAATCCTTTCTTTGACTTCAAAGTAACCAGCAACTTTACCTTAATCACTGAAACCACAGAATAACACCATTTCCTGGAATGTTACAGACATGAGGATATTGGTTATAACCAGGACTATCCACATCCAGGTGTGACATAATGTTACTCATTCAAATAACCACTAGTGGGCCTCATGTCTACATTTCAGTGAAGGAAGAGCTCCCAGTTGCTGCTGGTAACCATCAAGGTAGCAGGAGTGTGGCTAGCACCAGTTGGAACAGAAGAAAACATTCCTGTGTCTACCGCTCTGAATCAAGATCACGACAGAAAACAATCTGTACAAGTTGACTTTTCATTGGTTTTTAATCAGCTTCATTTTAATCAGAAAATTGTATCTAGAAAAAAGCTCATTGAGTGATATCTAGAAAAAATGGCATGAACATTTAGTATTGTGCTGGCGTACATTTTAGTGCAATAGATCAGCATGGGTTTACACTAGACCAATGAGATATTTTTAAAGGGGAAGCTTAAATATTTAAAGGGAAAAGAAATAAGGAACTTTTTTAACTTGTATGGTGCAGAGTGTTAGTTTCAGGAGTTAGATTTTGTAACCTTCTTCCGACACTTGTGATCTCTTTTTTTATACAAAGAAAGCACAGCAACTATAAAAACAAAGACTGAAAAGTTGCAATATTTGCAATCTTTAAGCATGATTTTAAGTGACTTTTCACCATACTTTTTCAATTTTTACAGCTTTTTTTGCCAGTTTCATTTATTTATACATGATTTTACAGATCTAACAATGATTGTCCAATGAGTATGTATAAGCCAACTAAACACTCAAACTTCTCAGAGAATATATGTCATTTCCTACATAAGTCAACCTTTATTTGCATTGGATTTGTTATCTGAAAAAAGGATACCAAATTCAAAATTTCAAAGCAGAAATTGAAACAGTACATGTATTGAAATACATGATATACTGAAAAGAATATATTGACAAATTCTAGTACAGCGGCAAGATCATGGTCAATGGAACCAGAATTCTTGGGCTTAACATCCCAGCTCTGCTTATTATCAGCTCTATCATCTGTATGTCAGTTTTCTTGCCTTTAAAATGGGAGTGTTCAACTCCTTTCTGAAGCAGTTAGTGGCTCGTACATTGCATTTAAGCAGAGTATCTGAAATTACCAATGATTACAGAAAGACCAGAAAGGAGAACTTGAATTATTTCATTCCTGTGCTAAAATTTAAGAGTTAAATAGAGCATGAGCTGTGAGGTGTGATATTTTTGTTAGAGTATACATTTTAGTTCATGCATGAAATATTTTACTGAATTTGAATAATAAATTTAGTATTGAAAATTTTCCTATTGTTTATTTAACTATTTTGTCATAACAGAGCACCATTTACTCTTAACTTTTCCTGAAAAAAACACATTCGTAAAATTAGAAAATGCAAGTTCAGGGCCTCCCTGGTGCTGCCAGGGGTTAAAGTGAAGCACTATGAAGCTGTCTATAGCTACTACATCATGAGTTCAATTCCTGACCAGGGAACTACCCACATGGCGCAGCAGACCTCTCTTGTCTTGCCTGCTGCTCCCCTCAGCAGTGTACTTCATCAGTCTGCCTATTCTGCTCCCTACTCTGTCTCAGGTGAATCCTCTTATTCCCTGCTCCATACATCTAGCCTGTACCCCAATTCTTTGGTACATAAATAAATAAATATTTAAAAAAAAGAAAATACAAGCTCATTTTCTTTTTTAAATTGTTATATGTATTATTTTTTCCCCCTGAAATGATTATATAATGATGGTTAATAAAGGGACAGTTTCTACTGTCAAAAAGTCAATAAAGTGGGAGTGTTGATAGCAACATCTAGAGTGAAGATTAAATATAATGGCTGTCTATATTTATATTTGGAATTGGTCTTAGCATATAGTGATCATCAGCATGTTATTATTAATTGCTAATGAGCAGATAGTGCTTACTGTGTTCCACACACGGATTTGAGTTACTAACCAGTGAGGGATTCTATAAAGCAAATAAATACCTCATATTCTAACAGGGAGACCACCCACCCATTAAGTAGCTGTTACACAAGATAGCAAATCATACAACAGATGAACAGATTCTGTGTGATAAGAGAAACTCTTAGTTCTCCCACGTGAGAAGAATGAAGTGTGTTGCAAAGAACAGGGAACTAATTCCAGTTCAAGGATGCAACTGAATCCATGATAGAATTATGTATTTTACAAAAATGAAAACAGCATCCAGAATGTGCACAATGTATGTTTTTCATGTAGGTGGTATCTTTACATTGAATTTAAGATGATTCCTTCAGTCACAAGATAAAATATTTTACAATGCCATGGAAAAAACACTGACTTGTGGGTGTAAAGAACAGATTTTCTCTGCATCAGCTAATTTGAGACTTAGACAAATTTCCCAAAGGGCTAGCTGACCTCTACTGCCCGTTTACCTCTCCAGTTCTGCTCCTTTGTGTTTATAACACTTTTGAGTTGTTTGCAGTTCAACACAAACACTCAACAACTTCTATGCAAAATGAGTTTTCAGATCTATAAATAAAATCTAGTGTTGATGTTACAGACAAAGATAAAAATGGATTTCGATACTTGCTTTGTTAATTCACAAGGGTGTTTACATGACAGGGCAATGATGAAGAAGAAAATACTTCATTTGAATATTTATTGATAAATTTACAATCTTTGGTATTGGTTCAAGGATTGTGGTTTTTCCCCAGAGCATCAATCTTATTAACATTCTCATGGTTACGTCCATGGACTATCAAATTAATAAAATATTCCTTCTGGTGTGATACAGATGCCTCTTGCTCAACAGGTGCTTAAGGGACTCTGTTGATAGTGAGCTCCTGGAGGCAAAGTATTGCAGCTGCTTCAGCTTCCTTTCACTGTAGCAAGTTCTGCAGTGGGGAGAGTCCTCTCCTAAATGTTCTAGCAGATGTCGTAGAATTGAGTCTCCTTTGCTCAGAGGGGCCTGACATGGGTCAAGAGTCTGTTGCGTGTTATCTGTGAGGCCCTGATTATGTGGGCTTTTAGCCTTAGATAACCATTTGTGCTGGGGTTGAGTTGGCTTCACTGTGCCAGGTGAGCTGACATCAGGGGAGGTGGTTTCCACAGAGAAGCTGGGTAGCGCTACCTGGCATAGTAGAACAGGCCGTTCAGCAAATAGCAATAAATACCCCGTGCAGACAAGGGCAAGCTAGGCATACAGCTCTACAAAGGGACAGCTTCTACCTACATGACATAAAATAGCAATGGAATCCATAAATAACCTGACATTTTCTTTTCACTCAGTTGTCTCATTTTAGAACTCTCTTTCAGGAGAAAGAGGAAGAATTATTATGCCCATTAGTATGTGAAATGATGTAATGGCACTCTATGTGTCAAATTGCTTAAAATTATTTGTATTAAGGGCACAAAATGTGTCCCTCGCCTTTGCTCAAATAACATTTGCCTTCTTATTTAAAGATAATATATCCTCAAAACAGAGGATAAATGGAGAGTAAAAGAAAATCTAGAGACACACTCCAAGCAGGCCAGAGGAATTAGGAACTATAAAAATTAGGTTTAGAAACTAATCATTGTAGATTCCTGTTTTAGCTAAATATATATCCAGTTCAAATATTTACTATCACGATGGATGACAGTCGTTGTTGTTGCTCAGATTCTAGGCTTGATGAAAGAAATTATTGTCTCTGGGGCTCTAATACATATACTAAAATATAGGCAGAGTTTGGTTTAGAACAGATGCTACTTCTTATTGAAAAAGATGAAAAATGCTCTGTTTACTTCATATTCATATTTAACATTTTAAAAACGTATTGCAGGGCAGATACATTTTTCATTTGAATCTAAAAGATGTTGCTACATTTCCTCCTTCTGCAAATGATGATCTGTGTGACTTGGGGCAATTCATTTAATTCTCTTTAAGCTTCTATCTTATAATGAATAGAATGAGACTGGAAAATCATGCCTACTTAAAGGATTTATAGTAAGGGTGAGGTGAGGTAGGTCATTTAAGGCATGGAGCATTCTTCCATGTTCAACTATTATTCTATTTTTGTTGTAGCTATTACAGAGGCAGCTGCTGTTCATATAATTATTCTGCTGTGGCTAAAATTGTGTAAGTGTGTCTAGGATCTAATTTCTACATTATCCTGAAGTGACCATGATTGTCTACAAATCTTTTTCTTGGTAATTGGACTTCTCCCCTTGGAATATCATCCTAAAGTGGTTCTCCCAGGCATTTCTAGAAGGACAATATTTTTTGAAATTCCATTCTGGTGCCCCTGATGGAGAATAACCGGGCTTACTCCTGGATGGGAGCTTCTTACTGCATTGCAAACAGCCATGGGAGCGTGGCTTGTTTTCTGTGGAGTGACCCACACACAGTGGTCTACTTCCCTGGTTGCTGGCCTTTAAAAGGCTAACTGACAAGCTGTTAGACTGCTGCCCTTTGAAAGGGCAAATCCCAGACTGCATTCCCAAACCAGAATTGCTTATTTGTTCTAGCTTGATATTTTTGTTCTGCACATGCTAGAAGGTTTTCAAGGTTGGTCCTGGTATTTGTTCCTGAATGCTGTGAGAGTGTCAGCTAACAGAAAACTAATCAAAATGTGGCATACATGTGCCTCCATCTTAAAATTGCTTTCTCTCAATTAGCTCATTGATGAATTGGTGTCTGGATTTGTGTCTGTTTTTTCTTAAGGAAAGAAGGACAGAGAAGGATATGTAAATAGATAATAGACAAGTTTCAAGCACTTTTTTTTTAAGAAATAGAATTTAAAATAGCCAAAAGCGGTACTGCTCACCCACTGAATCAGAACAGGGCAGTATAAAAATACTGAGCTAGGTTGACGAATGTTTCCAGTTTATCTGCAACTGAGGGATTTTCTGATTTATGGAAAGTTTCATGCTAAAAGCTGGGAGTGCCCCAGGCAAATTCCTTAGGGGATTAAAACCAAATTGTTGATCAGTCTCATTACATAAACCCCTTTTGCTTAGTCTAATTTACTCTGAATTTCTGCCACTTGGTGCAAGAATGAGGTGTAATCAACTTGCTGTCATCTGCACCGCCACAATGCCTCTCCCTGCAGGCTGTCCTATGGACTACAAATTCTGTGCAGCTTCTTTAAATCCTTACCGGAGTCCACTTAGGCTGCTATCCTGCTCATGGAGGGTTCTGCTTTCCCTGGAGCTACTGGTCTGACTAAAGTTGTTTTTAGCTGGCTTTCTTGTGCCTCATACAAATGAATGCCAAGAGATTTTTGTTGAAAGAGCCTGGTAAGGATGGAAGTGGTAGGGTCATACATTGTTTTCATTTAAAAACACTTTTCTTGTTTCTTATTTTGTCTTTCAATACTTTCCCTAAATTCACTGCCCATGATAGTTGTGTTTGTCAGTTATCAATAAGACACATAGTCTTATTTTAATATTTTTGCTCCTCCCGTCCTCATTTCTTCATCCATTATTCCCTTCTTTACCACCACCTTCTTTTGTATCATTATCAATAACCACCATTTACTGAGCAAATATTGATTGAGGCACTTTATATATTATCTCATGAATTTTACCATGAACTCTGTAGGTGTTCCCCCACCTCATGGATAGAAGAGCAAAGACTCTCAGAAAAGCATGGAGGCTTGAGATCAGGCAATCTTACATTCTAATCCTAGCTACTCTCCCTTCTAAAAGAACAAGCAGCTATTAAGGGTGACATGTTGATCTCAATAGAAGATTCTTTTTCTCAGATGCTCCTGTGTCATAGGAAACTATGTTTCTCAAACTGAGACGTACAACAAATCACACAGAGGGTCAGTGAAGATGTAGACTGACTTAGTAGGGCTTGTGATTGGCCTGAAATGCTGCGGTTCTCACTGGCACCCACTGGCACATGCTCTGGTTTTGGAAATGAGCCTGGGCAGCAAGGATGGGCATATGACCACCTGATGTATGTAACCTAAGAATCAGCATTAAGGATGTTTCTCTTTGTACTCAGGGCATATCCGTTTCTCCTGACCCATAGTAATGCTGCCATGTCTAATCAGGACCTTTGAATCCTGCAGCCAGAAAAACCAAAGTCTTCCCCCTCAGCCAACTGTCAATCTTTGCATAAGAATGCAGGAGGCCTTTGCTTGCCTCAGAAATTAGATTTCCTTTCAATGCTAACCTTCTTGTTAAAAGGGATCACCTTAACTGCTCAAGTTAAAGGTGAAGGAAAGGGCAGTTGTTTTTACCCTGTATACCCCTTATTGAGGAAGAATTCAGCTCTAACTCAGTAGATGCGAGAGTGTTGCTAAATCATTTCTGCTCCTATCCTTTTTATTGATTAGTCTAATGATTGATTAACAAGTCCTGTCACAACACATTGTCTGGGACATCATGAGTATTTAGTGATTGAAGGCTTGTTGAATTCATTATATCCACATATCCCTTAACGATCCTTGAAACACCTCACTTCTTACGATATGTCAACAGACAAAAGGAGCCTGTTTCGAGTAAGTTTTGGACACTGCAGAGCATATACCACAGAATATTGTGTGTAAAATTTTCTGAGAAACCTGTAGTAATGAATCTGTTGATCATACTGTTTTTCTGCTGTAATCTGGCCAAGACTTAGGGGAGTCATGAGTCTAGAGTTCTGATTACACCGAAGAAGCATGCCATGGTCCCATTGGCCTTGCCTCTCCCAAGTGACACTAAGCTTCGGCACCAGTGACATCCAAATACATTTTCAGGCACAGTCTGAAATAAGAAGTAGGACTGATCATCCCCAGCCTCCTACCTCTAGCTAGCTTACACTTCTCATGTATTCAGCTTTGTGTACCTTATGCTTTAGGGGGAAGAAAACCAAATCTTAGGCTGACCAGGGTCAAGAGTGCAGTCTCTGGACATGAAGCACAGGGCTTAGTTTGCTTTGAACCTGCCTCTAAAGATATGCATGGATTTCTAAAAAAATTTTCAATGTGTGGGGGCCACCTTGCATATAACCTCCCTCTGTAATTCTTTATGAATAAGCAATAGAAAATTTGAAAGTATGCATGTTTAGATTTTAGTACAGTGTCCACACAAAATATTCTCTTTACTAGTATTGTTACTGTTATTATTCATAGGAGAAGACTCACTTAAAAATATTTATCTTTAGGGATGCCACTTAGTTATTGCTTCAGTTTTGTGTTTACCTAGTTCACATTTTCCTGTTTACATCAGTTTTTGTGCCCACCCTTTTACGATTATTACAATACTTATAGTTGACATTCTCAGAAAGGAATCCCATATAAGTCCTTCAGTGTAAGTTAATAAAGTTCATATTAGAGGAATCATATTGCAAAATAAACATTTATATGAAGGTCATATTTTTGTTTAGTGGAAAAGGATTGGAGTGGGAATATGTGTTTCTATTTGTGTTTCATTAAATCCAACTTTGGACAAACCACAGTACCTCTGTGAGTTTCCCTCCGTTGCTGTAAAATGAGAGGTTTCTGAAAGCTTCCCTTGCAAGTATCAGGAGCAGTACTGGAGGGTCAAAAAGCCTTGATTCAATAGTTCCTATGTTGGTTTGTAAACTTAATCAGGCTTGCCCTTTTTCTGAATCTCAGTTTGCATTGAAATTGGATAGATGATTTCTGCCATCTTTCCAGGTTAGAACCTCAACCCATAGCCTTCAAATTGTACAACCTTAGCATTCAGTTCCCTTGTTCAATTTGGAGGCAGAGTTAATCCTAATTTGGACCAAGTAACTTAAACATGGAAAATGAGTTAGTTTTAAAGAAAATAAAGCAAGGGAGACAGTGTTTTTTCAGGAGGTAGCTGTTTAATTTAGGGTGGTATATTTATATAGAAATTCACAATTCCTACCTAGCTAGTATGTGAGTTTTATGACAATAGGGGTTTTAGATAGCCAGTCTAAAATTTCAGCACCTAGAACAGCACCCAAAAGTAGTTGAGGAATGAATGAAGGAAAGCTTCTGAAAGAGTGGGAGAAACTAGTTTCTTTTGTGGCCTTGACCTTTTATGCTAACAGCTTGTGGTCATTATAATTACAGCGATAAAGGCTGCTCAGAGGAGTTAGTGTTAATGTCTGGAGGCGTGACAGCAGCTAACACCATAGTTTCCCAGAGGGGCTGAGATCTGCATGATGATTCTAAATTGGGGGTTGTTTTCCCCTGCCTAACACTGTCAGTGTTGAGAGCATAAGAAATCACAGGGGATGACAATGTCTTTTTCACTTTGGTAAGGGTGGTTAAATCACCATGGTGATTACTAAAATTACAACACAGTCTCATG
Organism: Condylura cristata; assembly: GCF_000260355.1. NCBI lineage: Eukaryota > Metazoa > Chordata > Mammalia > Eulipotyphla > Talpidae > Condylura > Condylura cristata. The sequence continues at coordinate 23,588,673 of NW_004567129.1, read as the reverse complement.
AGGCTTGTGAGGAGAGATTTCAAAACTGTCAATCATGAGCATTCACACTCATCCAGAGTCCACAGTAAAACCAAAGGTTACTGTAAGTACTATTTCCGTCTCCGACTCCCTAGAAAGACTAGTGTTGAAGAAAAGACTAATGTTAAAAAGTTAAAGGAACTCTTTATTGCTTTTATCAATGCAGTGTTTTACAGCTATACCTTTTGAAGGTGCTTAAGTATTCTTCAGTGCTTTTCTACCATTCTTAGCATGACATTCAAATTCCTTAAAATTGTATTGGAATTACTTTCCATGTTCTAGAGACTATTTGCCCTATCTTTTGCCATTCTTTCTCTTGCTCACTTTGCTAAGGCCACATGATTTTCTGACAACTTCCTCAGCACAGAAAATTCTGCTCAGAATTGCTCTTGTTGTTCCTTATTTTGGCACAATCTCTGTGTGGTCTTCATGCCTGTTTCCTCAATCATCAGATCCCCAGCTGAATTACAACTCTATGAACAAATCTTCACCAACAACTGGGTGGGGAAGGTCCATTCCCTAAAATCCTCTAGCATGAAACCTTGCTTGTTTTCTTTAGGTCAAGATTTATCCTAGTTCTTTTGGAAATGTTTGCCCTTATATGACTTACCTACTTTCCTCCTACCCACCCCCTCTTCTAAAGCAATTTCCACTAGAGAAGGAACCCAAAAAGTGCTTATTTACATTTGACCATGTATTGGTCAGTATGCTCAGTCCTAAAGATGGTATTGAATTAAATATTTGCAATACATGAAAATATAATAAGAGTAAGAAAACCCCCTCTGGCAATTCTTTTTTATTTCTTTAGGAATTAAAAAATAAACCATGCAGTACATGATCCATTGCTCTGGAGCCTTGATCCCAGTCTCCGCACTTGAAATACTTCCTCAGCTGAAATTTTTAAAATTCCTTTCAGGCTTAGGATCTGTGAAGAGGCATGTGGATCAGGCTATTCCTCCTGAAGGAATCACCTTCCTCTCTTTCAGATATTTAACTCTTTGATTTATAATAAATTTGCAGTTTTCTTAAAATAAAACTTTTATTGTAAGAAGAAGAGAACAAGCAATGTTTCTCTGTTTTTGTTTTATTTAAAATGGTAGTTCTTAAACTGAATTATTATTAAGGTACTAGTGTTATTTTTCAATAGTGTTTATATAAGTATTTGTGAATGCAAAGTGTTGCAAATGTACTTTTCTTTATTAATGTAAGCTATAGAATTATTGATCACCTAGACTGAAACACACATGCTTTTGTATGACCTCCCAGTTAAGATTGGTGTCTGTGCTTGTAACTGTAAAAGGTCAAAGAGACTATTAGTTTAAGAACAGTTATTCAAGAACAGTTGCTCAAAGAGTTGATGGCATTGTCTCTTAGCTATATTTATTCTCTGGTCTTTGTCAGCCCACCTCTCATTTAACACATGAAAGAAGAACACAGTGTGCCTGTTGGCTGTGCTGTCTGGAATCCTGTAATAGTATAAGTAGTAGTAGCATAAAAAAATATTAAGTAGTATAAAATAGTATATTTTATAGTATTTATTTATACAGTATATATTTGATAGTATTAACTAGTATAAAAACAGTAAAAATAGTATAACAGTAGAAAACACCTATTATAAAATCTTCATGCTTATATTTATTTGAGAAAACAATAATTACTGTTGCATTTCCAAAGTCTATGAAGTCTACCTTTATTCTCTAACTACCAAATAATGAAAATATCAATGGTAACTGTCATTTCATCAATTATGAGAATATATATAATATTTGACACATTAGATTCTAAGCACTGCTCTTTGAATTTTTTTTTTTAAATCAATGCTTTCATTCTTCTTCTTGAAAAATGTAAACTGAATGCCTCTTCCCAGGCTGCCAAATCACTCCCTAGACCAATTTTTAAGTAAGGGCTGTTCCTGACACTAGTGTTCTTATTTTTCTGAAAGGGCCCTACCGATGATGAGGAAACAATCCCAAAGATTCAGAGTCCAGGGGTTGGGAAGCAGCAAGGGAAACATACTGAGAAAAAGACTTACACCTCTCACTGTACTTGCTTCTCCATGGAAGACTGTAGGAATGAGACCTAAGGACTTTCTTACCAGCCTACTCTACCAGGATAAGCCTTTTGTGAACTGCATTTTCTTTCTTCCTTTTACTTTTATCATGTTTATTTCTTGTGCATTTTGACATCATTTCTCATTCAGGTGTGTGTCATACCATGGTCTCAATTTTTCTTTTTTTTTCTTTTTTTTCATACCCAAAGTGGTGCAATCTGCTACTGAGGATACAGTGAAGTCGTAGCATTAAGTTGATACCATCTGTTTTCCTAGCTCATGCACTGAGAATGTTCATGCTATAGTCAGATTTAATGTGACATGCAGTGACACTCCTTGCACAATTCCTCTTGAACCCCAGGAATATCTACTTACTAGCTGCTTCAGTAGTCAACTCAACCAATAAGCAGTTGTTTTTGTAAAACAATACAGATGAAATGAGAATAGGTTCTTGAAAATAAACATAGCAGATCTCAGTTCTTTGAGCTCTCTCTAATGGTATTGGAGATTGTTTTCTCCATCCTGTAGGCCCCCCTCAAGCCAAAAGTTAATGTCACTGCTTTTTTGTAATTGAGGAAAGAGATAGTGCATACCAGTCCTTTTATTTATGGATTTACTTAAGAATTGAGGAATCAAGAATTGGGAAGGTAAATGAACTTGAATCTTCTTGATCAGTTTCCTGTCTTGTTCTGAAAAGTCTTCTACAACTGGAAATATTTTAAAATCACCAACAATGCATCTTTGGGGTTTGAAAGAAAGCTATTTAAACCTCTTTCTTGCTTAATACTATCTGCATTGATATTAAAAGTTCAGCATTGATTTTCCGTAATCTGTACTTTCACTGCTGATATACCCACATTGATAAGCATACAAGGTGGAGAACGAATAGTTGATGAGGCTTTTGGCAAGAAAATTGTGGGCACAGACCGATCTCCTAACTGAATTGGATGAGGACTTCTGGCCTGGCCCACATAGAGATAGGAAAGGACCTGGTATAGTGAACATGACTGGTCTTTCCTACCCTTATTTGACATTAGAAAGTATAGTAATACGACTTTATTTTTGTTGAGTTTCATCAGCTCTTTACACATCTTTGTCATCAGTCCTTTATCATCAGTATTGTGTGCCAAAATTTTCTCCCAATCAGTGGGGTATCTCTTTGTTTTGTGTAATGTCTCTTTTGCTGTACAGAAGCTCTTCAATTTGACCTTGTCCCAGCTGTTTATCCTCTCCTTCACTGTCCTTTCTTTAGGTGATGGATCTCTAAAGATGTTACTGAGGTGTATCTCATGTAGTGTTTCACCAGTATTTTATGGTTTCAGGTCTTATGTCTAGTCCACAGGGATTACAACCAAGATGGAAAAAAGTTCAAAATGAAGAATGATGTAGTATATATGTGTATATAAAAATAAGAAAGTATATTAATATGAAGTATGTTTTATAATCATTTAGTCTGCTTCAGTTTAGTTGTGCAGAGGGCCTTCATCTATTCTGCCTTTAATATTTCATTTGACTGCTTCTAAAAGAGAGTAGATAATTTTTTCACCTTGTAGGAATTATTTGCATTTTCATGTTTCAGGACATTTAGCATCCTGTGGCAGAGAATAGCTACTCTGCTCCTCAACCTCATCTTCTACCTCTACTGGACCAGTGAGAACTGAATCTTACTTTGAAGTCCACATCACATGTTCCCTCGAAGTGTGGCCTGACCTGAGATTGCATTTATTATTCCTCCCTCTGCACCTTCTATATTTTTATGTCCTCTTTTACTGTAAGCACAGCACATTGGACAATAGGGCTATTTATCTATGTCAGTTTCTACCATCAATCTGTAGGCTGAACCTTCTTTACTATTGTATTTTCAGATACTAACTCAGTGCCTGGAAGAGGAACCACCACATGAATTGCTAATGAATAACGAAAAATGAGTAAGTAGAAAAAGATTCGCTTTTCATTGTTTACCTCCTGCTCTGTTCTCTTTATATACCCAACCAGCCTCAACCAAATAGAGACTTCTGTAGCAGTCTGATTCCTTTCAAGCCTTCTTTGTATTCCTCCTACATGAATGACTGCTACAGTCTTGTTTTAGGAGAAACTTTCTATTCCAAGCAACATGCTTGTGCATGGTGACCTTTGTATGATGTGAAGACATGCCCAACATGCAAAGATAGAAATGCTCATTCCCTTGCACCTCACCCTCCTGCTCTGTTCCACGCTTTGTTCTAGCACAACTACTTGTAGTGGGAATTGTTCCCCCTCATGAGGAAATGGAAATCTTTGATTCTAGGAGCATGCTTGTTTCAGTAACTCGGAATTGGTGTCATGGGATAGTCTGTTTAATGTGGATTGTGGGAAGCACTAACCTTTACTGGAACTTCACCTCCAAAGACGCATCTTTATTTCAAATTTCATTCTCAGTCTTTCTTACTGAGCCACCATATCCGTTCAGAATTTGGAAAACAAAGAGGTAGCAAGAATAGGTTGAAGAATTCTAAGCAGCTCACAAATGTCTTCCCTCATCATCGCCTTCTCTCAGGAGACACTTAGCCTTTTTCATACTAAACACTACATCACATACTAAAGCTCTTTCACAGAGTGACTCAAGTGTTCAACTTACCTGACCCACTGCTTTAATTTGTATTTAATCATTTGGACCTCCCTCCCCCCACTTTGGACAACGGTTTGCAATTCATATGATAATATTCTCTTATAAGATGATGATTTCCTATGAATGAAGCATGGAGCTTCACTGAAGAGAGTGCATTTTCTATCAGGTGTAAAGGTTTCAAAGAAAAGAAATTTGCAATTAACTATTAGACATGGAATTACTATTATTGTGGTTAATTGTATATGATCAAGTATTTCAAAGAAATCTATAGTAGAAATGAATTAAAATTTTTTTTTCGATCCTGTATCTCTTGAACCTGTCTCTCTCTCTTATCCTCATCTACTTGTTTATAATGGGTGCTAAAATAATCGTAGACATTTTCTTTTGTAGAAATTCATTTTGAGAAAAGTATATAATGTGTTATGCTAGATAATTGGAGGAGGAAAAACTTCAGGGCAGGATGGCGCAAGTGCAGAAATGGGGTAGGAATAACATATAAAAAGATAACACTTCCTAGATTCTTCAAAGCCATTGTGTCCACCAGTAAAGCCTCTTTTAGCTCAAGCAATTTAAATTTTAGCTTGCGTTTTTGCAAGTCAGAGGGCCAACTAAGAAAAAAAAAATTCAAAGTCACATTTTGGCATTTGAAGAAAATGAAGACTATATGAATATGTAGGACATAATTTAACTAGAATATTATCACACTACGTTCTATTCTGCCTCCTTTTAGGTGACTCTGATAAGGAAATTGGCTTTCTATTTAAATGGAGACTTTGCTCTGGCCAAAAATAAAGTGTTAGTTCATTATTTGTAGAGTAGTAAGTAAATTGCTGTCTGTGGCTACTTCAAGTCTCCAACACCTGCCTCCAGGGCCGCGTCTTGGAATTAATAAATTTAATAAGATCTGACTGCAGTGTGTCTCTACATATAAGGAATAATTTGGGGAAGAAAGGATGGAATAGCATTATCAAAATTTGAATATTGATAAATCCACTGAAGTTTCTGATGGCTTTTGTAGCTAAAATAGCTTGATAATGATCTATCCACTACATGGTATTTCATTTCAGTTTCACATTCTTCAGTCTCCTCTCCAGGATCTCTGATGCACATACATCATCATTCTTGCAGGATAAATGGATTCTTGTGTACTGTGAACATGCTTTACTTATATCGTTAGCTTGCCATTACTTCTGAACTCTTGAGTTTTGGATTTTGCGATGTTCACCGAGTCATATTTGTGCAACAGCAATATTTCTTAATGATAGTATCTAACACTTGTGGAGGGATTATTTTGTTCCAGTTAGTCTTCCAACCACTGTTGGTACATTGTCCGATTCATTCCTCTTAAGTCAGGATGAAGTAGGTACTTTTCATGCAAATATATTTTACAAAGATTGGGAAAAAAGGAGGCAAAGTGAATTAGTGAACTTGCCTGAGTTTACAACGCTAGCCAATGTGAATCACGGTGTAACTAAGCCTCTGTGTCTGGGACCCTGGTAACAAGGACCACAGGTGAGAAAGCCAGACTCTGACTTCTGACTCTACCATTTCATCTCATGGTGCCTTTCAGCTCCTCTCTTGCCTGATGGGAACAGTAAGACCTGCTGCAGTGAGGTGTGGAGTTTTAATAGGCAGCATTATTATCTAATTGTGTGAGCAATGCTTAAGATTTGATGAATGTATTTTTATTGGATGTAACATCTACATCAAAGGTTCTCAGCTTGGGGTTGTTGGTAAACTAGATTCAAATGTTATATGTTTGTAGATACCATTTTTATGGATAGATCATCTGAGTTTGTATATTATCTAAAAGATGCACAGTCCCCAAAGAGATATAGACTAGATGACCATCTAATTGATCATGAGCCAGAAGATCCTTGAGAATAGAAAGTGGTATGTTTATTAATTGCACTGAAATAGCTGGTGTAAGTCAGAACGTGTGGTGACTCTATAAGTGATGGATGACATGTCTATTTAGTTTGCTCTTATATACATATAAAGAGGTCAAATTAAATTACTGCTAAGAGCCCTTCTAGTTGTAAGGTTTTATGACTTTTTTTTCAGTTAAATTTAAATCCAACTGACTACAGAGCAGTCAGATCACTTAAGACTGCCTTTTGCTGTCACCTGACATTTGAGACGATAAAACCACATTTACCATTATAGTTCGCAAAAAATATGATTAGAAAAACCAAATGTGCAGAGGCAAGAAAGAAAAAATACAAAAAGGCAAATTCAGATAAAAATAGATTTTGGATTATTCTTTTATGTATCACTCAGGAGGCCATACTTATCTGTTTGCATGGAGAATCATGGGGTGACTCTTTTACCAAAGTTCTGAATAGCAAAATCCTCATAGTAGATACTATTAATGTTCAATAAGTGTTAGATTGACATGACTTTAATCTAACACTGAGTGTTCTATGAAATGATAATTCTAAACCTGCTGTAGAACAATTCCCCAATAGAATTCACACAATGATGGTCTTTGAGTGAGCAAGTGTCCTTCATGACAAAATGAACTGAGTCCCAACTTTTGTGGTTCATTATACAATGGTATAATCACCACATTGTACCTAGATGAGGGTCTGTTTTTGTCTATTATGGCCTAAGATCTTTGCCCTCTTAAAATATTCCTTGGGACTCTTCCAGGACTTTGAACATGCTGATCAATGTCTGGACCCCAATATTTGTTAGATTGAAGGAAGAAAAGAAAATTAAATTTAGCAACAAAGAATAGCACTATTTTTTTTTTGTTAGTATTCTGTCATGCAATGTAATAAAATATTAACAACTGAAGGACTGGCTTGGTTCATGTCTCCAGATACCCATACTAACTTTACTTTTAAGTTGTGGTAAAATAAACAAGATAAAAATCTTTTACCATTTTAAAGTATGTGATTCAATGCTATTAAGTACATACACAATGTTATAGAGCCATAATCACTATTTAATTTTATAGTTTTCATCACCCTAAACTGAAATCCTTTGCCTGCTAAACAGTCACCACCTCCCAGCTCCAAACAGTCATAAATCTACTGTCTCTCTGGGAATATATGACTTTTCATGTCTAATTCTTTTTTTTTTTTAAAGATTTATTTATTTGTGCATACAGAACTGCGGTACAGGCCAGAGGCTCAGGGGCAGCAAGAGGCTTCACTAGAGACAGAGTAGAGAGCAGAACAGGCAGATCGACGAAGTACACTGCTGAGGGGAGCAGTGGGCGGGTCAGGAGAGGTCTGCCACACCATGTGGTCACCTCCGGGGCAGGTGGGAATCGAACTCATGCAGAAGTAGCTTTAGCTTCTCAATGCTGTGCTTTAACCCGCTGTGCCACCAGGGAGGGCCCGATGTCTAATTCTTTTACTGAGAATGTTTTTAAGGTTAACCCATGTTTTTTTATTTTTTAGAAACACTTATTTATTGATGCATACAGAACTGGGGTATAGGCCAGAGGTGCAGGGGTTGAGAGGACTCACCAGAGACAGAGTGGGGAGCAGAACAGGCAGATGGATGAAGTCCACTGCTGAGGGGAGCAGTGGGAGGATGGGGAAAGGTCTGCCGTGCCATGTGGGTCACCACAGGGCAGGGATCGAACCCACACTGAAGCGGCTGCGGCCAGCCTGCAATGCTGCATCCCAACCCGCTGTGCCACCAGGGAGGGCCCTTTAACCATGTTTTAACACATAACAGTACTTTATTCCTTTTTATGGATAAACACTGTTACCTTGTACAGATATACAACATTTTGTTTGCCCATTCATTTTCTGATCAATTTTGAGTTGTTTCTACCTTTGCTTATTGTAAGATGTCCCAGATTATTATTTCTGCTTCTGACAGTCTGACCTTAAACCAGAAATTTTCAGGATATCCACTTCAGTTTCAGTGAATTTGGTGGAATGACACCTAATATGGGAACCCACATATTCACTAGGCCACCAATATTTTAGCAGGGCTCCCATGGATACAATAAATAGGCAGATGGAGGAGATGTAAGCACAAGATGTGGGTGTGGGGGAAAGATGTGGCACCTCCATACCTTCTCCTAGGTGTACATCCTCCTGCAAATCTTTGTATTCACCAAACCAATCCCGAGCTCTCAAAGCCCCTCTTCTTTAAGGTTTCCTTACTTAGGCGTGCATGATTAATTCACTGGCCATTGGCAGTTGAACTGGTCCTTGGCTCTTCTCCCTTGTGTGGCTGGCAGTCTAACCCTCTACTGTAGGTGGTTTCTGGCCACCAGCCCCGTCTCTAAGTGATTTCCAAATATTACCTTCATTAATATAACACAAGACCCCTTCAGATGTAGGAAATTCCAAGCCATGACCAAATGACCAAACCTATATATTTCCTATAAATCATACTACCACAATATGTTTTCAGCTTTTGGGGGGGCACATAGCCTGTGGTGGAATTTCTAGACCTTATGGCAATCCTGTTTAACTTGAGAAATTGCTGCAACTTGCCTTTTTAACAAGTTAAAGTTGGAACCATGTGACAGATATTGTAGCTATCTATTCATGTTTTTCTCCTCTTGGATTTTTCAGAGTTGCTGTTGGGACTCAGTAGTCTAACCAGGAATTATCTTTCCTAGCATACTGGCATGTAGGTAGGGCTGGTAGATCTGAGTAGAAGTGAGGTGTATAGCTTGAAGAGTGTACACGTTCTTTCTCTCACACTGTTCTCTCTTCTCTCTCTCTGTTTTCAGCTTGTGTAGATGAGCATAGTAACCTTGTAAATGATATGTGTGTGGGCAGTGGAAGAGGGGCCATATTTTACGTGGGAGGTGAGTCCCAGTGGTGGACTCATTTGTGAGGGCCCTGCCCATGATCAAAAAGCACCCTGTGAAAAAGGTTTACATATATAATAGACTGACATTTATGAATCTTGGCATACACTGGGGTTCATTTCTCTCAATAACTTTTCCTTAAATAACCAAAGTTGAAGAAGATGTTAAAGGGTTCGTTACACCTCTGTCCATCCTCAGCTTTTCTTTCCTGCCTTATGTTGTTAAATTACAGTTGAAATGTTGAGGGAGAACAAAAAAAAGTTGTGAAATATATGTAAACAGGGCTTTGGGGTGCACAAGCTATTGTCAGGCACAGCCTGTGTGCAGTAAGTCCCAAGTATGTTAACATACCATCTGTATTGATACAAAGCCTCTTGATCTTCTCCATGAAAGTAAAAGAAACAGAATACTGCAGGAACATGGGTAGTGATTGACGGACACTGGGTTGGGAGAGATAGAGGAGGCCAAGAAGTATTCAGGGGCCAGAACATGTAGGATCTTGACTACTATAATGCAAAATTAGCATTTCTCCCTGTAAGTCAGAGAAAACTGAATTTTGAGTGATTCTGTTATCGGATTTGATTAAGTTTCAGAAACATTACTCACTTTAATGATCTTGAAAGATCTCTTGTGTGATAATAGCATTCTGGGGGTTGACTCTGAAATAGCATAAAGAAAGGTAGAGGCCACAGGTTAGCAGAAGCGCTGCCCTTTATTGGCACATGATAACCACCTGGCCCACACTCAGTTTCTCAAAGGCTGCATAAACAGAGCTGGTGTCACGGATTCTTTTTTAGAAAATGCTGAAACCATTCTTAGGAGAGGGTGGAGAGCAAATTTTCTGGGGAGACTGGAGAAATGAATCTGGAACCTTGATTTTGTCTATTGCTGTGTTGGACTAGAGAGATTTTTGCATAGTTTACTGTGTGTTATTCCACATAGCCATGGTGGCACCTCAGGCTAAAATTCAGACATCAGCAGTCACTGGCTTGTGTAGCTGACACTGACAGCTGGTCTCCAGTCCTGGGCTGGGTTAGTCTGGCTCACCAAGCATAAGAGGCTGGTTTGAACCTCCTTGCTGAGCCAGAGCTACCTTAATTCAGTGTCCTCTCTCAGAGAAGGAATTAGGAATTAGCCTGAGATCTTGATTCTTTTCGTGATTGCAGATCTTTATATTGTTCTTATATTCCCATGTATTTACCAAAATATTTTAGAACACCTTCTGTGTTCTTACTTATTTAGGGTCAAGAGATAGTACTTTTTCCTTTAATAAATCCATTACACTTTTCCCCCCAAAGAGTAAATTTTATCGACTCTTATCATAACGGCCTGACTTCTTAATTATTAGACTTCCAGGTGGAATTTGCTAAGACATTACTTGCTTTTAAATGAGAAAACGTGTAGTTTCCATTTTTCCCTTTTTTAGTGTACCCTTAAACACTATTTATTTTGCTTTAGAAACCATTTGTTCTTTATTTTTCCAACAAAAATATTTGGGGTTTAATTAAAACCATCAAAAATGCCATTAAAAGATCATTAGTAAAAACACCTGCTGCCTTATTACAGAGCACAATTTTCCCTGGAGTCCAGAAAACTCTCAGTTTGTGGAAACGTGTGCATCATGTGCTTTATGGAATTGCATTGCTGGATTTTTGCCAAGGATGGGAATTTTTTTTTTTTATCTACACATCTTCGAATCTTCTATTTAGGGCAGACTGGGGAATGTCACAGCCAAGAGAAGCAAGTACCTTTATCATTTTTGAATTAACTTCAATCTGGATTCAGATTCCACTAGACTGTCATTTCCAAATTTAAATCAGAATCAAGAATATTGAGTAAAGCACAGGAACAACCTGTCTGTACTCACTGTTTCATTTCTGCTATCAAAACGACTCTGGATTTTGAAAGCACATTTGTGATTTACCACTGGAAGGAGCTAGAGGAAAGATATTGAAAGAGCACACTGCAATTGGTTAGCAGTGTGGTTAAAAATGACATAGAGGAAAATGACGGGGTGTGAGGGGGCTGTGGGGAGACTGGTCTTCCCCTCTGAAAGGTAGAGATGCAAGTTTGAAATTCCATGGCCCTTAGATACATAAGATCACTTAAAAATTTGAAAAGTGGGACTTCCGTGAAAGTTGTAAGACAATAGCTTGAAAGCCTGTCATTTCCTTTTATTTTGCTTGCATCAAAGATTCGAAAGCTAAACAGAGAAGGGATTGTAGACAATTACTCTATCTCAGAAAACCTTAAATCTTCACAAAGAAGAGATTTTAGGGGGGGGGGGAAAAAGACCTGCTACAAATATTTAACTCTTTATTGGCCAACTGTCACAAGCTTCTTATCATAGTTTAGACTTGAAATTTATTTGATATAATTGTAAAATATTTTCTGAGTCAAGGCATTTGAGAGCACTAATAGTCCAGTTAACATGAGAAGACAGGTAAAAATTAAAATTGTAATCAGACTGGCTAAAAATATTATCATCCATCCAGACAAAGGATTCATTCACAAAAGATTAAGAGAAGTAGAAAATTGGTAATCTTTGTTTATATTGAGAAGTTATGTAACTCAATCACTAATAATATCCACAGTACTCGATAAGAATTCTTTGTTTCTTATTAGTGGCATAGCAGAAAGGTAACAAGGGAAACTTTTAAAAAAATTATATAACTTATTTATATATTTTTTTACATCATTGTTCATTTTTGCACAATATTTGCTTCCTCCTCTCAGGTGTAGTCCCCATAGAATTCCCACCCCCTGTGCACCATCACCATTGTACCTTGTTATCTTCTCTCCCCTGTTTTGATCCTTCTCTTCTCCCCTCTCTCTCCCCTGCACAGCCAAGCCAGTGTCTCTGATTTATAATTTTCTGTTAATTTTTTCCCTATAACTTATTTGGTTCACCTATATTCCTTCTATAGGTGAAACCATCTGATATTTTTTTGCTTCTGACTATTTCACTGAGCAGAACCCCTTCTAGCTCCATGTTACTCTGAATGGCGTAAGTTTATCTTTTTGATCACTGAATAGTATTCCACGGTGTATAGACACATCTTGATCCAGTCATCTGTTTTTGGGCATTTGGGTTTTTTCCTTATCTTATCTAATAAAGAGTACTGCAATAAGTATGGGGTGTAGATATCCTTTTGAATTAATGATTTTGTGTTCTTTGGGTAAATTCCTAGTAGAATTGCTGGGTCATGTGGTAGCTGAATTTTTAGTAATTTGAGGAACCTCCACAAAGTTTGGACCAGTTTGCATTCCCGCCAGCTATGTAGGAGACTTCCTTTTTCTCCACATCCTCATCAACATCTGTTGTTTCCTGTTTTTTAATATGTGCCATTCTCACTGGCATAAAGTGGTATCTCCATGGTTTTGATTTGCATTTTCCAACCAGGAAAATTCTAAACTTCTCAAGTGTTAACCTGAGACCTAGGGGTCTCCATGTAAAGTTCACAGAGAAAATTGTTGAAACTGCTAGTCGAGAATGTCCTGTCTTTTAGACCCCTTACAATCTAGGCATATCATTCTTTTAAATAATCATTTTTTAAAAGCAAGTCTATTTAAATGTCTAAATTACATACCCATCATTTTCTGTTGAAATGGTTGACTTTTTTTTTAAAGATTTATGTATTTATTCATATAGAACTGGGGTACAGGTGAGAGATTTGGAGGGTGAGAGGATTCACCAGGGACAGAATGGGGTGCAGAACAGGCAGACGGACGAAGTACACTGCTGAGGGGAGCAGCGGGCAGGTCAGGAGAGGTCTGCCTCGACATGTGGATCACCTCCGGGGCAGGTGGGGATCCAACTCATGTGGAAGTGGCTTAAGCTTCTTAGTGCTATGCTTTAACCTGCTGCGCCACCAGGGAGGGCCGAAATGGTTGACTTTTTCGTGGAATCAACATTTCCAAAAATTACCTGTAACTGTTATGGTTAATTTTTTTAAAGATTTATTTATTTGTACATACAGAACTGGGTGCAGGAGCATCGAGAGGCTTCACCGGAGACAGAACGGGGAGCAGAACAGGCAGATTGATGAAGTACACTGCTGAGGGGAGCAGCGGGCGGGTCAGGAGAGGTCTTCCACGCTATGTGGTCACCTCCAGGGCAGGGATAGAACTCATGTGGAAGTGGCTTTAGCTTCTTAGTGCTGTGCTTTAATCCGCTGCACCACCAGAGAGGGCCCCTATTATGGTTAATTTTTGATGTCAGCTTAGCTGGGCTAAGGGATCCAGAACACTGATAAGACATTATTTTTTGGTATGTCTATGAGGTTGTATCTGGAAGAGATTAGCATTTGACTTGGTGAACTGAATAAAGCATATGACTCTCCTGATGTGGGTGGACCTCATGGCACAATGCAGTATGCTGAGGGCCCTAACGAAAAAGCAAGTGAAAGCAGATTTCTTTCTCTACTTGAGCTGGGACATCCATCTTCTCCTGCTGTTGGCCGTGATGACTCCTGGTTCTCAGACTTCTGGACCCACACCATCAGCTCCCCAATCATCAGGTCTTTGGACTCAGATGGGATTTAACTAGCTTCTCCTGGTTCTCTAGATTGTGAACTTCTAAGCTTCCATAACCCTTTGAATCAATTCCTATAAAAAAAATCTCTTGCATGCGCACTTTCTCTGTCTCATGGATCTGTCTGTCTGTCTGTCTATATATCTCTATCTAATCTCTATCTAACCATCCATCCATCCATCTTATATACTGTTTCTCTAGGGAAACTTGACTAGTACAACAACATCAACCTGGACTAGAATAGGGGAGAGATTAATTTAATTAGAATTAATTAAGTTTAACATTTTCTTTGAAAGCTGTGGTTTTCTTTAATATATGAAAACCTCTAAAATTTATGAAGTTAGCTTTTTTTTTTTTTTGGCACAGATGAACTGTGGTGTAGCCTTGAAGTGTGGGCTGCAGGAGGATTCACTAGAGACAGTGGGGAGCAGAACAGGCAGACTTACTGAAATATACTGCTAAAGGTGTATTTTCCTTGTTCTTATGCATTGTATTATATTTATTATTGAAATAGATAAAGGTCACAAGCAGGAAAGACAGGAGAGGTCTGCTGGGTCCTGTGTGAGTCAGATCCCTGGCTGGGCATCAAACACAGGTCATTGCAGTGATATTGCTGAGATGTAACCCCTAGGTCACCAGGAAGGCCCTATGAAGTTTGTTTTGTTTAACTTAACCCTTTCCAAAATTATCTGCTCTAAGGTCCTTTAATTTTTTTTTTCATAGAGCATATTTGAGAAATGTGTTATTACACAAATAGACTCCTCGGGTTTACCTCCTAGGAGTTGGTGAATGATTGCCATTAACACAGTTAAACACTCTGGTTGTGCTACATAAGCATATAATTTAGCTGATAGGTATGAACCCTATTATTGCTAAAAAAAATAGCAACTTTTTTGAGGGAAGAATGTTGCTCATTTTGTTTTCCAATACTCATTCTTTATGTAGGTTGTACCATTTCTATGTAACAGTGTTTTAGGGAGAGGACCAATATAAATGAAAGAAATTATAACATGCATTACCACATTTCTGAAAGATATTGAGAAAGATAGTGATAGTTGATAGAGATAAAGTTATTGATAAAGATATTGACAGTTAAGCAGTACAATCAGGGGTAGGGATTCAAGTTCTGGGGTAACCTTGCCTTGGAGTTCAGCCCCTCCCTCTTTTCTTTTTTTGGTTTTTTCAGTTCTTATTTTTTATTATTGAAATGGATAAAGGTCACAGTAAAGAAAATTAATTGCAGTTCAACTTTATTAAAGTTAGCCTAACGGTTGGTTCCCTTCCTACTACCCAAACTCTGATCCCCATTTCAGTTCATTCAGCCATTAATAGACCATTCGTATGAAATAATAACCACTGGCTTCTGACATCAGGCTGGTCTTTTAGGATGTATATACCTAATCTTCTGGCCTGTTGAGTGATCATTGCATGCTCAGTTCAATTCAAGATCCTTTAGCATCTTCTCTTCAAGCTACTGACTAGGTTAAAGTGAAAGTCTTTCCCTGATAAAGGATAACTATTCCTCTGTAAAAGATTTGAGGATGGCGCCATTCTGTGATTTTGAACTCTAATATATAACTGGATTTATGAGAGAAAAAATAAAAATGTCTATCATGAAAACTAAAGTGAATTGTGCAAAAAATGGCCAAAACCCATTCAGTATGTGCCAGTGATCTAAAGTAACAGCTCAGAGGCCATGCATCAAAATTGAGCTTTGACTTTTGCTTCAGGAAAAAGATAGTTTTAAACATTACTTTTCCTTTATGCTGTTTTTATTGGTTGTGGTTCCATGCTTATATTGATGGCGTGAAATATTTTCCTTATTTCCAAGCTTTTGGAAGTGACTTCTAAGCAGTTTTTCCAAAAGTATAACCACTATCTTTGTGTATTTAGCTGTTTGAATTATTTTCTCATTTACTTTCAAAATGGGTGTGGTATGAACTGCCAACCAAAAGGATCCCTTAAAAATGGCAAATTATAAAAAAAAAATTTAAATCACTAAATTCAGAGGAAAGAGTGATGGCAGGAAATCACTGCATCTTTGTATTATCATCAAATTAAGCAGCATGGAAACATTCCTTCTAAGGGAGTTCCTTATTCTAATGAGTATATTTATCTTTGGAGCAAAGTGAATTCTGTGTTGGAAATTAGGTACCAGAAATTACCAAAAATGATACATATATGCATGAAGGATATATGTTTATGCATGTGTGTATGCATGTGTGTATACATGTATATATAAATACATATATGTATATGTATGCATACCCCTGTATAGTCATACAGAGGGTCCAAATGAAACATATGAAAGCCTCCATCTGCCAAGGAAATAACTCTGGAATAGGATTAATAGCACTGGGGCTCTTCCCAGCACTGCTGTGGTGCTTTTATTTTTTCACATACTGTGTTTCTGGGTTCAAATAGCAAAAGACAGGTTGGGGTGAAGTGATTGATCTGTTGAAAACTTTTTATAGATCTACAATAATATATTTTGCTATATTATTATCTTGGACATAGTGGAGGGGTGTAGATGTAGAACAACTTTTCTATGAGACATAACTAAGCCCCAAAACTATTGGAATTTCACATTTATGCTCATTCTTTCTGGGAAGCTGGAAGACCACTGTTTGTTTATAAAATAACTAAAATTGACCTCTCTAGATTCTGAATTTTCTTGTTTGTTGATATATGTTCACTTATCAATGTATTTTTCCCCAATGTCTTCACTTTTTTCTATAGGTCAGTTTTAGAACCAAAATACTCAAAGTGCCCCAACAGTGTCAGTAGTTAATAAAGTCAATAACTACATCATTTTGAGCACACAAAACCAGTTTTTAGCTTTGTACTTATCCAGTAGGCTTCCGATTTACTCTGCATTTACTTTTCCTTTTAACTACAATAAGAATGCATATATTTGAAAATTACGATATTAAATATTGAGTTTAATCCTAAATGACTAATAATAAATACAGTTGGGGTGATGTTTGCTTTAGAATTTCTGCAGATTTTTTTATGTTCTTTTAGATATATTAAATATACATAAGGTTATGCATGTTATTTATTATTAATTTTATACTTAAAGAGGAAATAATTCAAAGCATCCAATTGAAGGTATTGGTCACATTTTAAAAATTAGGTTAATTAGAGATTTTCAAATTGCTAATTTGTCCTTTTAAATAGGACATACTGTTTATTTGCTTTTAAGCAATCCTTGATTGCAAATGTCACACAATTAGATCTTAAACTTGATGTTAAAATAAGAAAAATGTAGTCTTGGTGTGGAAAGATGTATATCTGTGTGAGAGAGAGCCACTGCGTGAGTAGTAACACAGTGGGAACAGCGAGGAAACGTAGCTCAAGGGACGCCTCCTTAGCCAGGGACGAGAGGTAACGTGTAATGACTGGCGGCTCAGTTAGGGAACTCTTTTTAGCCAAAAATGGGTGGTAGAGTAGAAAGTCATCAACTATGAAACATTCTATGACACAAATTCCCAGAGTTACCAGCCCCACCCCACTTTCAAATATGTGCATGAGAAAAACCTTGAATCATGGATTTCATGGAATATCTTTGCTTTGTATTATTTAAAACATTTGTGCTAACCGAAGGTGGTCACATACATATATGTTTTTTCATTACACTTTGGTGACATGCTTGATATTCTCTGCTTGTGATATTGGCGTAGGGGCATTATACCAAGCTTTGTTTTAAAGCCTGCAAGAGGTTATCAGAATTAGATGGTATTGTAATCATTTGGAAAAAAATCCATTGCTACAGGATTTTCCCAAAAGCAGTCAACATTTGTATGTTGTGTTTTCCAAGGAGAATGTTGTGAAAGTATAAAAGACAGATGTATGCCAGATTTTGCTTTGGTTAGTTTTCTGATTGAGTGTCATGGATTATTCTGCATTTCACATCCCAGCAAAATCTTCAGAAAAGGCTCTTTTCCCACATCACCTACCTCCAACATGGTGGAACCTATCCAGGCAAAATAGAGCTTGAATGCAAATGGCTTAATTATCTGAAAATATCAGACACTCCAGCCAAAACTCGTATATTTAAGCTTACATCTCTGTAGGAAAACATCTCAAAGCCAGGATGTCAATGTTGGAAACTACCTCAAAGTTATTAAGACCCACTTTCCTTTCATAAAAAGGAGTCTCATGTATGTTGGAAATTAAGCAAGGGTGGCATCATCTTGTTTTTTCAGAACAGGTATGTTATAGTTGCTCAATGAATATCCCTTCCCCCACTGCGCCTTGAGATACTGTGCTTTATATGCTAATAACATGACTCAGAATATAGCAGATCAACATCAGGGAATATTTGTGGGCTTGCTAACAGTTTTTTATATTTATGTAGCTATAATATAAAGAATTTAATACATTTCCTATTTAACTGGATTTATATTAGCTATTCATCTATATATATTCATATGTATCATATCTTGTGATAGTAATATAAGATATAATGTATTATCTTTACAGGCAGTAGTAAAATTATCAGTTAAATCTGTTTGTATAAATAGTATTTCAGTCTCAATCTCAAATTTTAAGGGTGTACGTGTAGGTGAACATGAGTGTTTTTACATATAGTGCTAGTTACTGAAATGGCCTGATTCAATCCACTGTTTCTTCAGTGTTTTTGTTTAATGAAGCACATGTTATGCTACATAAATCACAATTTTCTGCGCAGATTTATGTGTATGTGGACTATGTCTGACTCATAGCTATATTGACAGAACCCAGAATAGTACCCAAAAGTATCCATGATTGAGAAACTTTTCAATAAATGAACATTGTGTGTATAGAATTACTGTTGTCCCTATTTTTAAAACATGATTAAAGCTCAAGAAATTTCAAAGAAATTAAACAATATGTGTTCATTTTAATGGAATACACATCAATGCACACATAATTATTATAATGAAAAAACTTTTCTCTTAAGTAAAAGATAACTCCTGGTCTAAGTCTTTTCCATAATTTATCTCATTCGATTTTCACATGCCATGTAGATAGATAATTATTCTCATTTTAGAGATGGGGATATGGAAACTCAGAGAGGTTGACTACTTTTGCACAATATCCTAATGTGAGCCACAGGCGGAGTTGGAATTCAATATGAGTTTTCTCTGATGCCAAAAATCCTACTTTTTAATGCTTGTGACATTTCTGATAGTTCAGATGCCAGCATGCCATGCTCAATGGACTTAATTGAGTATAAAAAATTACATAATGTAAATTTTATTAAAAACAGAATCATCATTATTATTAGTATTAATATAATTCTGAAAGCACTCTAAAATTATTCAGAATGAGTGTTTAGCTTAGCTGTTTATCTTGTTTGCAAAATTTTTATGTGCAGGCTTTGGTTTGCCTTCAAGAATGATGAAAGAATCACTGACAAATGATTATTTTTAACTTTTGAAATTTATTTGAGTATAATATAGATACAAAAATACACATATTGTAAACATACAGCTCCCTGAATTGCACAAGTTGCACACACCCATATATTTGGCTGCAAGATAAAAAAATTTAGAATGTAGCTAGTACCCCATGAAGCTTCCTCACATGTCTGGTCTCTTAACAGACATTAATTTCTCTGCCTACCTAAGATGAACTACTATCTCAACCCTCCTGACTTTTAACAGCATAGATTTATCTAGTTTTATATTTTAAATCAATAGAGTTATTATCCTTAATTCTCTTCCTTTGTTGATGTTTATTTTCATTGCTGTATAGCATTTCATTGTGCAGATACCTCATAACTTGTATTAGTCCTTCTGTAGTGAAATGTTTTATATAACAAAAAACAACATTTTTTTTCCAGGATTTTTTTTTTTTTTTGCAAATTTCCTGTGAACAGTCAAGTCCATAGTTTGGTGAACATGTTTATACATATTTTTGAGTGAACATATACTGATAAGTGGAATTACTCATTTACAGTTAGGTATATAGTCAGTAGAGTGGTTGCTAAATATTTTTCCAAGTTTATATTTCCACTAGCAGTATGAAAATTCTGATGGCTCTACATCTTTGCCAACATTTAGTACTTTTTGCATTTTAAAAATACAGTATTTTAAATAAAACTGCACAAAATACAATTCAGTTTTCTGTCATGGCACATATAGATATAATGCAGAACTTCATCATGATTCTAATTTGTTTTTCCTCATGGTGAAATGATATGGAACACCTTTTCAGATGTGTTGGTTTATTATAAAATATACATTTAAATATTTTCTTTTAGGTTGTCTTTCTCAGTATTGATCACTAAGGGTTTCCTATGTAGTTTGGATACAAGTCCTTTGTTGGATGTATGTGTTACAAATAACTAATTTATGATGTGAGAAAAAAATTGTATCCATAGAAATAGGATCAATTTACATATATTATTAAGGTAACTAAGATAATGCCTATATTATATAGTATATAACACTTAATTATCATGTATTACATATAATATATTACTATGCTGTATGTAATGTACAATATAAAATATGCATACAATATGCATGTTTTGTACATATATTTACATATGCATATATATATTATATATATATATGGAAAGAGATAGTGATATATATGGAGATATTAATTTTTTTGTATTAATTAGCTAACATTGGGGCTCCTGTGACTTTTCTTCTTAAGCCTTCTCTTCACATGGGTCCTTAGTACAGTGTTTTGTAAGAGATATAAAAGGACATGTTGCTGACCACCTGATGATTTACAAAATAAGACATGGATCTTCAAGGTTAAGAAACTAGCACTTTTTCTAACTAACATGCCTAGAGTACTGATGCAAAAAAGACCACCAGGAAATTATATTCCAAGAAAATCCGAAGCAATCAAGTTTGAAAATTCAGATAGTGATAAAATTTTTAACTTAAACTGCACTGGGTTAGACTTACTTCAAACCCTTTCTCCTCTTAAGAGTTAGGGGCCTCCCTACTGGTGCAAGGACTGTGAAGCTATCCACAGCCACTGTAGTAAGAGTTCAATTTTGAATCCGGGTCAGGGAGCTGACCCATGTGGCACGGCAGACCTCTCCCGTCTCACCCTCTGCACCCCTCAGCAATGTACTTCAATAGGTCTGCCTGTTCTGTTTTCCACTCTGCCTCTGGTGAATCCTCTGAAGCCCTGAGTCTCTGGCTTATACCTCAGCTATTGTATGCATAAATAAAAATTTTTAAAGAGATTATTTATGCACACAGAACTGGGGTGCAGGCCAGAAGTGCAGGGGCAGTGAGAGGATTCACCAGAGAAGAGTGGGGAGCAGAACAGGCTTATTGACAAAGTACACTGCTGAAGGGAGCAGCGGGCAGGTCAGGAGAGGTCTGCTGTGCCATGTAGATCACATCTGGGACAGGGATCGAACTCGCAGCGGGCGGGTCAGGAGAGATCTGCTGTGCCATGTGGATCACATCTGGGGCAGGGATCGAACTCGCACTGAAGCGGCTGAGGCTCATTTGCAGTGCTGTGTCCTAACTTGCTGCTATATATCTTGCTAAATGTAGGTTTGAATTAAAAGTCTTCAGGCATTTATAGGTAAGTAGTTTAGATATAGCTGTGGGGACAGTGGTAAAGATAAATGACTCCACGTCCTTCCTATTAAGAACTGACTAGAAACACGCACAGCAACTCTGTTCTGTTTGGAGTAACAAAAGAAGACTGATAGTTTAATTAGTTTTAAATATGGTTATGTGACAAGTCCCGTGCTCCAGCTAGCTGGTGAGATGTCTTATATATTTTAAAACAAATATACTCCCCCCCACCTCCAAGGAAAGAAAAGTATTTTTATTCACAGGCATAAAAGTCCTTTTTAGGACCTGTTTGACACAGATTCTTTAATCATTGTCACAGACATTGCTTTTCTTAAGTAAGCTTGGCAATTCCATGAATTGTGTTAGGAAGCGAGAAGGCTGTATTTCCCATTTTCATTAACTGATTCATTTATGCCTCCCTATAAAGGGGGGGATATTTGTGAAAAAGAATGACTTGAAATGTACTGTGTTTCTTCTCAGTGAAATGGGAATCATGAGGTTTGCGAGACACAAAGGATAGGGCTTGCTGAAGTCTGAAAAACCATCCTTCGCCTTTCAGACTGGCTGTTTTTATTTGGACAGTCTTATTCTTTTCCACCTTTGTTTAGAAAATCAGATCCCATCTCTTTTTGTGTTGGATTATATTCAGAATCTTTTTTTTTTTTTTAAAGATTTATTTACTTATACATACAGAACTGGGGTACAGGCCAGAGGTGCAGGGTTGGTGAGAGGCTTCACCTGAGACAGAGTAGGGAGCAGAACAGGCAGACTGACGAAGTACACTGCTGAGGGGAGCAGCGGGCGGGTCAGGAGAGGTTTGCTGTGCCATGTAGGTCACTTCCAGGGGCGGGGATCAAACTCATGCTGATGTGGCTTTAGCTTCTCAGTGCTGTGCTTTAACCCGCTGTGCCACCAGGGAGGGGGGTCCCTATATTCAGAATCTTGTTTGACTTCTTAATTGTGTAAGCAGTTTTCATAGCTCACATTCATTTGAAAGAATAGTTTTCAGAAAAAGTACTAAGGACATATTTATAATATAGGCTATGGAATTTTCAGAACACTTTCAAGAGGTATACAGATATTTTTAAATTCACCCACAGATTCCCTAGAAAATGAAAGAAATGATATACAGATCACTTAAATATTGTAACCTTTTTCAAAGCGAGAGGTAAAGGTAAGTATTAAAGGTGTGATTTTCCATGCAGCGAATTTGCCACAGCCATTCTAGTAAATAAGACATTGGCTGTTTAACTGATCACTGTCAGTAGCTCTTATGCACATCTGGGATTTTAATATAGATCACCTAGAGAGAATGAATGTAGGAAAAACAGGGAGAAAAAATAGAAAAATGTAGAATGTAGTAAAGGAAGCAAAATTTATAGAACCCAATTTACAGATGAGTAACTAAGATCCCAAGAGCATCACAATTAGCTTGTTTGAAATGATACAGCTTAAGAAAAAGGGTGCAAAGATCATAAAAGTAGCTTTGTTTGGTTCCAAATTCTTATTCTGAGCCCCTTTCCATTGCTTTCTTACTGGCCAGGAAAATATAGAGCTTCAACTGTTTCTTGATTTCTGGAAAACAACAGCAAAATGTAGAGCTTCAACTGTTTCTTGATTTCTGGAAAACAACAGCGAAAAATAAACATAGATAAACGACAGTTTCAAATGGGCAGTGACACTTTAACCAAAATGAAAATAGCTTACATTTAAGTAGAACTACATAAAATATTCCAGTTACCTCATTAAAACATTCTCACTTTTTTCTTTTTAAGATTTATGTATACATACAGAACTGGGGTACAGACCAGAGGTGTGGGGGTGGTGAGAGGATTCACCAGAGACAGAGTGGGGAGGAACAGGCATATTGACAAAGTATATTGCTGAGGGGAGCAGTGGGTGAGACAGAAGTCTTTTGTGCCATGTGGGTCAGCTTCTTGTCTGGGATACGAACCCATGTGGAAGTGTCTGTGAATAGCTCCCTCGTGCTGTGCTTTAACCTGTTGTACCACCAGGAAGGGCCACTTACTTCATTTTATTACAGAAAGAACATGACATTGCATTACTGTGCTATCAGTTAGCTCACTAGTTGCTAGAATTTTGGCACTTGAGTGCATTTCTAGAGTTTGAGAATACAAAGATGGATGTTCAGAAGGGAGAATTTAGAAGGGAGATGGCTTCTATCTTTTGCGTCATCTTAAGAAGTAGAAACAAAATTCCCTAAATGCCCAATGCTTTCCCTGCCCACCTTTTTTAAGAACAGTAACATATATTGGGATTTTTTTTCCAATGTAGAGGGAATTAAACCTTCTTATCCAGATAATCATCTTAGAGCTGCATTTTTAACTCTTTGCTTATCTATGAGAAAAGTATTAAAAAAAACAAATTCATTCAAAATGTCCTAAATTAGTTCTCAAAAAAAAGAAGAAAAAGAAAAACACACAAATAGAACATATGTGGTTTTTAAGGATTTTCTCACTTAAACATGTCAAATTTGCATTTCCCCTCCTCTGGCTGATGAAGGGAGCTGTCCAGGATATGTTGGGTGGGACTAGAGCTACTTTTTAAAGTTTTAATGGTGCTTTATGACATTTGTTGTTTTGTAGCTACTATGCCACATTGAACTTCTAAATATTCCTATGAGACAGTGATACTCTGACACTAGACTGCACCTGTCCCTAAATCAGGGACAAAGACAGGTGGCTGGGGGAGATTTGCTTGATATTCCAGGATGGTGAATGTTAGTTACCATATGTTCTATTAGGTTGTTAATTAGTACGGTGACTATATAATTTATCATCTAAACAGGGACACTTTTGCTAGAGAAAGGGGTGCTATTCATAATTACTTCTGGACCGCAGGGACACAGTAGGACTAATGGGGACAAGCAGGGGACACGGTCACCCTCCAGAGCTATGGGACCATACATGACGGGAGGAATTCTACCCTGTCAAGATATTAACAAGAATGTAAAACAATGGTAATCATTAATTTAAAAATGTGGATTACCTCCTTTTTTTTTTTAACTGTATGCTAATATCACTTCCCCACCTGTCTGTCACCCCCCCCCAAAACCCCCAAAATTCTGTCATGGAAACATACCAGCAGCTCCTCTCTTCAAAGCAGTTTTTAAAGAAATAGTGATATAGGAATTTCATGACAAGTAGTAATTTTTTTTTTAAAGATTTATTTATTTGTGCATACAGAACTGGGGTACAGGCCAGAGATGTGGAGGGTGAGAGGCTTCACCAGAGACAGAGTGGGGAGCAGAACAGGCAGATCGACGAAGTACACTGCTGAGGGGAGCAGCAGGCGGGTCAGGAGAGGTCTGCCACACCTTGTGGTCGCCTCCGGGGCAGGCGGGAATCAAATTCATGCGGAAGTGGCTTCAGCTTCTCAGTGCTGTGCTTTAACCCGCTGCACCACCAGGAAGGGCCGACAAGTAGTAATTTTAAAAGACTTTATTTAATTAGTTTAGATTTTAATTATTTTAGTGTTGTTCAAGAGATTTTTCTCTGACTAGAATATTTTTCCCTTTCTGATTATTTAACTTGTCATTGCTCAACCCCATCATGGAAACTCCCAACTTCTTGTCGTTCTTTACTTTCTGTAAGAATAAAGAAACAAAAAAACAAAAAAACCAAAAAACTAACTTAGGCTTCTTCACATTGTTTATCAGTAAAACAGGAGTAATTCCAAGAGAGATTGTATAATGGATGAATGACAAAATATTAATGTCACAGTGTCTATTGTATCATGGAAAGGAAAAAATAAACAGCACTAAAATCCTTTGAATTGTATTCATATTTCAAGAAATTGCCAAAAAAAGTATTAGTCACACACTGCTTCAGCTGGCAGATGAAATAATTAGTTCCCCACAGGTTACATAAAGGATAAATGTGTATATGATAAAGTGAGAGATTTATTAAGCTTATCATTGATTGATTTCATTCACCAATACATTTTGTGAGTAATTATTAACTTTCACATTAGCTATTATTTTTTCTTTAAATTTTAATTTATTTTTGCATAGAAGAAATGGGGTGTAGCCCAGCAGTGTGGGGGAGAAGGGTGCAGTGGTGAGAGGATTCATCAGAGACAGATTGGGGAGCAGAACAGGCAGACCTACTGAAATACACTGCTGAGAGGAGCAGTGGGCAAAACAGAAGTCTGCTGTGCAAGACTTAGGTCTGCTGTGCCATATGGGTTGGCTCCCTGGCTGGGGATCGAACTCAGGCCATTGTGGTGATAGTGCTGAGACTAAACTTAATGTAGTTATGAAAATAAACCTTGACTTGATGTAGTTATCAAAACAAACCTTTTTAGTTATCAAAACAAACCTTGAAACCATCTCAAAATATAAGGATTCCTAGAAGATATTTCCAAACTTGAAGTCTAGAAAAGGGTGACACTTATATTCTCTCCACTGGGACTCAAGAATAAGAAAAAAACTGTTATAATAGATATTCAATCTGATTTAAAGATTTTTTTAAGAATTCTGGCTGGCAGTGGAAACTTAGTGATTGAAAACTAGTTCCATTTCAAGAAGGAGTTTCATATTCCTGAGTTCATATATTTATTTTTTACAAGGTGATTATTGCTACTTGATCCCCTCAACAGAGATTCAACTAAAAGTTGCTTGGTTCCAAAGCAATTTACCTTCACAAAAAACTTAATTATTGAACTTGAGAACACATCCTTGCCAACCTATGCAAGAAATCCTTAAGTGCTCCATTTTCATGTCTATCTGCCCCACTCACACTCTGCTTTCTCCAATTGTAGGCTCTGAGTAGTGACCACATTCTCACTAAATGTTTCAATGAATGGCTAAGTGTTTTCTCTTGAAGATTTCTTTCCATACCAGTTATACTAGAGATACCCCAGTTTATTCGGCCCTTCTTTGCTTTTTCAAAAGATTTAGAATGATGAGAATAAACCACTATTGATATAAATTTTGTAAAAATCCCGTCTTTTCAGACACATAGGTATCTTTTGGAGATTTCAAAATGCAACGATAATGGAAACATTTTATAAATTTAATGGAACAAAATTTTCATTAATTATGTTCAAAGTGAACATAATTTGCATTTGGCCTGTTTTCTTTGTAATGATCAAGCACTCTTTGCAATTTGTCTTTACATCCTCCTTGGAAAGTTTGGAATGCTATCATAAGATCATGTCCCTCGAACTCCAGTAGAAGAACTCCTGTAGAGCAAGATTTTTAAAAGGTACTTAGATTACTTTCGAGAAATGAGAGTTCTTAAAATATTCATTTTTTTTTTTTTACTGTTTAAGGAAGATCCTATCTCGCAGGAAGGATGACTTCTGTGAGGTAGCGTTTAGACAGGGCTCTAGGTGTCAAGGTGTCACAGAGGCGTTCTAGTTATCTCTATCCTGGTACAGGAAAAATGCTTAACATGCTGTGTGTTGAAGTTATATACAAATTCAAGAACGGCTGTCCATTGTGAGAAGTGAAATAAAATGAGATCATCCTGGGTGTAGGTGCCATCTACAGGTGACAATAGCCTTCGACAAAAGAACTTACTCTCTGGGCGGTGGCCTCAGGAGAAGTAATTCTATGACATGAAGGTGCCACACCAGGGAATTTCTTTTTCTTCTTTTTTTTCTCAAAGATTTATTTATGTTTTACAGAACTGGTGTACAGGTTAGAGATGCAGGGGTGGTGAGAAGATTCACCAGAGACAGAGTGAGAAACAGAACAGGCATATGTACTGAAATACACTGCTGAGGGGAGCAGCGGGGAGACAGAAGTCTGCTGCGCTCTGTGGGTCAGCTCCCTGACTGGGGTTTGAAATCATGCTTGGGGTTGTGGGAAGCTTCATAGTGCTGACAATAAACCCCTTGCACCACCGGGATGTTTTTCTTAATTGTTACCCTGCCATTCAGGGAAAGCTTTGGGATAGCTGAGGTTTAAATCCTGTTATCCTGGCAATAAGGGAGTGGAAAACTTGTGTAATTTGTTGTCACATACTTAATGGTTACAGGTACGTCAGCTCTTACATTCAGTCTTCTAACCTGTAAAATAGGGATAAAAGCAGCAACTACTTCAAAAAGTGTCAGTGATGATTCAATGAAATGTTTCTGTACCACATACAGTGAGTAATCAATAAATGTCAGCTATTACTATCATATAGTCATTTATCCTTTAGACAGAATTCTTGGTCAAAGCTATGTACTAGGTGTAGAGGAATGAAGTGGAGGGGGAGAGTGGTCTTAAGAAGTGATTGACACTTCCTACTCCAAATCTCTTGTAATGTTTAAGGAGGTAAAACAATTAAAAAGCTATTTTATTAGCAAATGATCCATGATTACCTTAAAAAAGGACTTTGGGAGTTCAGATTTAGATATTTTCAGTTTGGGGTGGGAGGTGTGTGGGTTGACCAGAATTGTTCTGCTTCCCATTCTGTCTCTGGTAAATCCTCTCTCCACCCCCACACCTCTGGCCTGTACCCCCGTTCTGTGACCAGAAACCTGAGATAACAAAGCACCCCAGCCTAGAGGGGACACCAGAGACATGGGAAAACACTTGGTAGAAATGGGGAGTGGACTCCAGCCTCCCTCCCACTCCCATAAAATGTCTGTGGTTTATAGTTGTTCATTGTTTTCATTTTTACTCTATTGCTTTTGTTTGTCTCTCCCTCTCTCTTTTTTTCTCCTGATCCTTATGCTCCTGCTATGAGTGAAACCATTTGGTCTTTTTCTCTTTCTTTCTGGCTTATTTCATTAAGCACAATCCCTTCCAGCTCCATCCATGTTGCTGTAAAAGGCTTGGGTTTATCTTTTCTGATTGCTGAGTAATATTCCATTGTGTATATGTGCCATATCTATTTAATCCAGTCATCTATTTTTGGGCATTTGGGTTGATTCGACATCTTCCTTATTGTAAATAGAACAGCAATAAACATGGGGGTTCAGTTGTCCTTTTGAATCAGTGTTTTTGTGTCCTTTGGCACTGGACTGTGGTGACGGCACACGGGTGAATTAGTGATTGTAAGCCCATGGGGATTACAACTGAATTTAAAAATTGCACAAAAGGAAGAATGATGCAAAAAAAAAAAGTGGTCAAGAACTGAGTTTGTATGGAAAGATTAGAATCATAGCTTGGTATCTAACTGCTGCTGTCAGGTTTGAATGTCAGCCTAGGTGTGTGAAATTTGTTTAATAAGCACTAAATGTTTTTGACAGAAAAGGATGAAAACAGTACTTTAAAAAGATTAATCTTGTATTATATAGAAGTTGGTAAGAAAAAAAGAATAAAAACAATAAAAACCAAACAAAAAGGCTGAGACTCTGGACAGAAGAAGCTTCTTACTAAACCTGATAATTTTAGATTGGTTTGGAAGTAGAGAAGATTCAAGGATAGTCAACTGGAGAAAGATAATGGAAGTATAAGTGATAGAATTAAACATAGACTGATTCCTAATGCAACAGGAACAGTAACCGTTTGAACTTGAATCACTGGGAATTTTCCATTGTTGGAGGAGAAATCAAGGAGAATATTTAAATTACTTAAGA
This sequence comes from Condylura cristata, assembly GCF_000260355.1. NCBI lineage: Eukaryota > Metazoa > Chordata > Mammalia > Eulipotyphla > Talpidae > Condylura > Condylura cristata. The sequence continues at coordinate 23,559,594 of NW_004567129.1, read as the reverse complement.
AAAGATTATCTTTATAGTTTGTAACAAGACATCTTGTAGGTGTTATACACTAGCCTTATGTCTGTGGGTATAGATTTCAGAAGTTGTATTTATAGATGTATACTGGAAATTGGAGGCTATTTGCCAAAGGATTTCTGCATAACTCAGATCTGAATTTTAATCTTTAATAGGACACAGTAGTTTTCTTGCAAGTGATTAACCCCTTGGAAACAGCTGTCAAATAGTACCATTTGATCAGAGTGCAATCTCATTGTTTTAAACAAAACTATGGAGGACACTTAAACTTCAATAAAAAGTTTGCTTTAGAAGAATGTTCAGATAAAGAAAAAATATGACTCTCTAATTAATAAGTATTCTGTTTCCACATTGTGATGGTTGAATACATTCACAAAAGATTGGAAATTCAATCCTTTGATTCAGTCATTTCAGAAGATTGAAATTCTGCAAGAAAAATTGCTGTTACTGTTTCTTAGTTGATTATTTTTGAGTATAGGAGGAAAGTGGTGGAATAAATAGTCATTACTAACACTGGCATGGGCAAAGTTTCAGATGGGTAATATAATAAATTATTTTCTTGTATTTTCTATACCTTTAAAAAGTGTTAGATATTGGAAGTAGGAGACCTAAAATCTGATCTGTCTCTGGGTTCTTAAGCAAAGCATTTTAAATCTCTGTCTTTGGTTTCTTTATCATGTAAAACATGGTGGGGTAGGGGAATGTTTTTATTTAACTGACCTCATTAATGTAGAATACAACATTTATAATGATAGGGCATTTTTCTGAAGACATTTAGTCAATGCCAGATACAAAAATATCTGCATTTGACCTTGTGGACCCCAGAAGGAAGTGTGAGAGTGGTGTCTAACACATAACTGAAATATATGAGTCACTTTAGAACCATGCTATCTGAGTGAATTCAATTCAAGAAGCGTATGGGCATATGGAGAAAATCAGGTAGAAGATATAGGTTATGGTCATATAAGTTTGGGACTTGCAATATCAACTAAATTAATTTTGTTCTTAATTGGCTTTCTTAAGTACTACATCTTCTGGAAAGTGGGTAGTTGAAGCTTGATGAAGGAATCCATCATCTCAATTAAAACTATTTAATTTCATTCAAATGTGTCCAAGACTAAGCTAATACATTTTACATATTCATAACAAACTTTGAAAGCCAGCATATTCACTTGCTATTATTACTACCCCTGTTCCCAGAGGTGACCTCTAAGTCTAAGAGGCAAATTAACCTGCAAAACCTTATTCATAGAAGCACTGAATTCTGATTGTGATCTACTCATGCTAAGTCTTTGAAGGTCATAACTTTGTCAGTAGTTTCCTAGTACTTTCCAACAACATCAAAATCATGGAGATTACTCAGCTACTCAGAAATATAGCTCCCACAGTGACTTGCTCACTTATTTGAAGTAGTAGCTTAACAACGCTAGAAGTTCTTTCTGATTCCAACTGACTTTTTTCCAAGCTCTGGGTCTATGGATAGTAGCCAATGTGCAGGACTGGGAAATGGGATATAATGGTGCCTGCAGGCTAGGAATCTGGTCTGTGGGACATATTGTTATTTACAGAGTTGCCATGAAACTTGGCTGGAAACCTAGCCCTCTATATGGGAGCCAGACTCTGAGTGTCTTTGGCTAATCAGCATGCTTCCAGGGAGAAAAAAATAATTGCCGGTAAGCAAAGGCACTGTTAATCATTAACTGCGTGGCATCTGCTTCCCAATTACATTTCTAGAAGATTTGGAAAATCACATTCTTTTAAAATGGTCTAATTGGTGTGTTTTTGCGATTGTTTTATTTTTAGCATTGGTAATACCAAGCTAATCACTAAAGGCTTCCAATTTTGCAGTATGCACAGATAACTTATTGATTGGAAATATCCAGAGAAAGTGACTTGAATCAGCAAAAACAATGATGACTCTAGCCTTTGCCAAACCCAAGGGAGTAAACTAAATGTTTTGTGTAAGTTCTTCTCTCATAATTTACTCTGGGTATAATCATGAACATATCCCAACACAGATATATCTTTCTCTGCACATACACATAGGAATGAAAAATAAGGCCACCTTGTACAGTGGGATTTGAATTTAGTCCTGACACTAACCATCTGTGTGTCGGTGAACATAAACATTCTCAACATCAGTTGCCTTTTCGTTACAGTATGGACTATAATTCATGCTTTTGGTAGTCTTATGAAGTTTAAATGACACATAAAATGTACTGGCACAATAAATTACACTAAATAATTGAGTTGATATTCAATAAATTATAATTTCCTTTCCTCAAATATTAGGTTATTGGTATGATGTCTCAATTTTTAGGCTTTATGACCTGGCAAATTAGAGTCCACCCATATGAACAGTAGACTAAAATATTATGATTTGGCTTACTCAGGATATATTGTTTCCAGAGACATTAGACATTTGGTGAGAAAACTAAATGGTGTCTGGCATTGTGTTAAATAGCAGAGCATTATGGTACCAGTGATTACTGCAGAAACACTGACTGTCAGACTTAGACATCGACTGTCAACAAAGCTTTGGTCTCTCCCAGTGAGGGGCACGCATGCATTAGCTACCAATGACTTGCTGCTTGCCCTCAACTGTGAGTTGCTGGATGGAGTGGACAAAGTAGAAATGAAGCCATCTTTATTCTAACCCAGATTTAAAAGAAAATGTGGAATTTATATTTATCTAAGGCTTATACTTTATTTTTAAATTATTACTTGGAGTATAATTTTCCCTATGGGAAAGATAGTCTAAAAATTAATACCTAATGACTGCTAGCTTTTATTGTTAGTTTATTTTCTGACAGAAACTATGCTAGATAATGCCTTTATTTTTACCACAAATATGCCAAATAATTTGTGCATTTATTTTTCTAGATAAAGAGGCTATGATATAGAAAACTGAAGTAATTTATCACATAACATTGCTTATAAGTAGTGGCATTGGGATTTGTATCAATAGCTTGCACTTATTCAGAATGAAAAGAAAGAGTCATAATATTTTGAGTCTGAAAGAAACTGTGGTCAGAAACTGTTCAAGTGTTCTGCAGTGTTCAGTGTCAGGATACCTCTAGTTCCAGTTGCTATTGTTTGGTCTTAATTCCTGCCTGAGATTTGAAGAACCATAATGTTCATCTTGCCTCTCCTAAAACATAGGTAACTAGTGGGTAGAATATGTCATATAAGAAGTTAGAATTATTTTCATGTAACCCATGTCTCTTAGATGGGAATCATAGAAACATCCAAGGGAACATCACAATTATTCTGTGTCTTGATGTTTTCAAAAAATAATTGTGAAGATTTCCAGTTTTGTCAGCTTTCAAACCTCATTTCCCAAATGACAAGCATTATTCAGATATCTAAAGCCTGAGCCAGTTGGGATTCACCCGTTTTCTTACCTTTCCCAGCATCTGGGCTTTAATTTATGAAGTCAAGTTTTATTGAGCAGGAAATAGGGCACTTGCTGTCCTTTCATGTATAAGGAAATTCTTAGGCCTAAATTATTTTGTTATGAAGAAAAAGACAAACTAAAGGACTAATTTCTTTTATACTCTTATTCCATTCCATCTTTTCAGCCAGTAATTATACAAGTTTTACTGTGAAATAAATGTGGATTCTTTATAGATTGTTTTCTATATAATCAAAAACTTATAAAATATTTTTATTTCTACATACATGTTAGTGAATTTTAGATATTTTAATACTTCTGTTTTATAAAACATACCTTACAGAGAGGTTTCTAGGAAAAAAAAAAAAAGAAAGTATGAAACAAGAAGTGTCCCAATCTTTCTCTCAGGATCTCATAAAGGAAACAATAATTTAAAAACAGAAAAAGAACAGCCACCCCTACTGAATATGAAAGAAGGGTGATAGTGGCCCTCCCTGGTGGTGCAGCGGGTTAAAGCACAGCACTGAGACCCTAAAGCCACTTCCTCATGAGTTCGATTTCCGCCTGCCCCGGAAGTGACCACATGGCGTGGCAGACCTCTCCTGACCTGCCCGCTGCTCCCCTCAGCAGTGTACTTCATCAATCTGCCTGTTCTGCTCCCTATTCTGTCTCTGGTGAAGCCTCTCGCCGCCCCTGAACCTCTGGCCTCTACCCCAGTTCTGTATGCACAAATAAGTATTTAAAAAAAAAAAAGAAAGAAGGGTAATAAGTATTTTCATATTCTTTGAAATTTAGAAGGAGACAGAAGAAGTAAAAGATTCTGAGACAATACTCCCACCCATATCTCAGAAATTATGATAAGGGCAGGTTCTATACAACCATTCTGAGATTTTTCATTGGAAGAAAAATGCACAATGGTAATCAAATTATTTTGGCAAAAACAAAGTATGGGAAAATTTGGCAATTTTAGAGCTATACATTTACAGATTCAAGCTCAGTGTTTATCAAGTGAAGAAATGATAAGATACATGGGTAAATCATAGTTAAACTGCTAAACACAAAAGATAAGTTGAAAAACCTTGAAACATTTCATACCTCCATTTTTCTTTTACCCCCCTGAAAGTCTCAATTGTGTAGTCTACTTTCAAGGGATAGTTTGAGTTTGACCCTATCTCATATTTTGTCTGCTTTCTCAATATTCCCCATGTAAATGATACTGTATGGTATTTTCATTTTTATTTCTGACTTATTTTGCTTAACATAATCACTCCCAGCTCCATATATGTTGCCTCAAACAGCATGAACATAGCTTTACCTATAGCTGAGTCATATTGCATTGTTTTATATATACCACATCTTTATTATCTACTTGTCTACTTTGGGGTATTTAGGTTTCCATCATTTGGAGAAGTGCATGTGCCTTTGAATTCATGTTCTTTGGGTAGATGCCAAGAAAGGGGGTTGATAGTCATATAGTGGATCCACTTTTAATATTTTGAGAAATATACATACTGTTATCCATAGGGGTATTGGAATCTATGCTTGGACCAGTCTACATTATGGTTTTTTTTTTTTTTTTTTTACATTGTATGTTTTTTTTACATCATTGCTGGGCTTGTTGTTTCTAGTATTTTTGATATGGGTCATTCTCATAGGCATGAGGTGGTATCTCATTGTGGTTTTGATTTGCACTTCCTTGGCAATAAGTGACAGTGAGCAAATTTCATGTGCTTGTTGTCTGTTTGTATGTCTTCTTTAGAGAACTGTTTATTTAACTCTTCTTCCATTTTCATTTTGGGTTATTAGTTTTCTTTTTGTTGAACTCTATGAGTTCTTTGTATATCTTTGAAATCAGCCCCTTGTCAAATGTTTGGTATGTGAATATTTTCCCCCATTTAGATGGCCTCTATGTGTCTTAGTTACAGCTTATTTTGTGTTCAGAAGCTTTTTAGTTTAATTTAGTCCCAATCATTTATGTTCTCTGTTGTTGTCCTTGCTGTTGAAGATGTATATGTGAAGACATATTTGAGGCTTATGTCAAGAAGTGTTTTCTCCTATGTATTTTATATTCTCAGGTCTTTCATCCATGTCCTTTATTCATTTTGGCTTGATATTTTTAGGTGTGAGAGATCGTTCTAACTTCATTATTTTGCATGTAGCTATCCAGTTTTAATATCATTTATTGAAGGAAGAAGCTTTCCTCCCTCCACTGTATATTATTGGCTCCTTTATCATATATTAACTGCCTTTATCAGTTAACTGGGCTCTTGATTCTGTTCCATTGGTTTGTGTGTCTGATTTTGTTCCAGTACCATGCTGTTTTAATTATTATATCCTTGAAGTATAGTTTGAAGTCTTAAAGTATAATATCACCATTTTACCTATTTTTTTTGTCAGAATTACTTTAATTATATGAGGTCTTTGTAGTTTCATATGAATTTCAGCAATCTCTGTAATTCCCTACCTGTACATGACCTGGAAGAGCATACCTCAGAAAGAGACATGGCCATCTGTGCCTCTGGAAATAGGTGTGCAACTTATAGATCCAGAAAAAATCCTGTAACTTGACATCAGGCTTACTCAGATATGGTCCAGTAACAGTCATATATAAAGTATCCTGTTCAATAATACCACCATACAAATTGTTCTCAAGTCAGTTCTCACCTTTGGGTTAAGGAAATTTGAAGAATTAAAAAATACACAGAAAGCAACGTATTTCTGAACACCAATAAGTAAAGGAAGAAATTAGTATGTTGAGACAAATGGAATCATATCAAAATGTATAGAATACAGAAGAAACTTTTCTAAGAGTGAATCTATAATTATAATTAGCTACATTAAAAAAAAAATATCCCCAATAGACAACCTCCTGTTATACCCAAAAGAACTGGAAAAAGGATGAACTAAACCCAAAGATAGAAGGAAGGTAATGATGAAGTGTAGAACTTAAAGTAAATGAAAAAGAGAACTGAAAGAACTATTAAAAATCAGTGACAATGGGGCCCTCCCTGGTGGCACAGCAGATTAAAGCACAGCACTGAGAAGCTTGAGCTACTTCCGCATGAGTTCGATTCCCGCCTACCCCGGAGGAGATCCACATGGTGAGGCAGACCTCTCCTGACCCACCTGCTGCTCCCCTCAGCAGTGTACTTCGTTGATCTGCCTGTTCTGCTCCCTGCTCTGTCTCTGGTGAATCCTCCTCATCTCTGGCCTGTACCCCAGTTCTATAGGAATAAATAAATAAATACATCTTTAAAAAAAATCAATGACAATGAAAACTGTTTTTTTAAAGATAAACAAAACTGACAAACTTTTAGCTAGCTAGACTAAAAAAGATAAAAAGGGAGGATTCAAAGTAAAACAAAAGGAATCATTACCTTTGCTTCCACAGATAACAAAAAGAATCATAAGAAATTATGAACAATTACACACAAATTATATAACATAGAAGAAATGGATAAATAACTAGAAACATAGCAACCTACAAACACTGAATTCTTGAAGAAATAGGTAAGCTGAACAGACTGATTATTAGGATAGGGAATTGAATCAATAATCAAAAACCAACCCCAAACTAATTGCAGAATTAGATTGTTTTCTGGATGAATTGTATCAAACATTTAGAGAAGAATTAGTGTCAGTGTTTCTCAAACGTTCCCCAAAAAATAGAAGAGGAAAGAAAACTTTCAAATTTATCTTACAAGATCAGCCTTACCTCATACTATCAACAGACAAAGACAGTATAAGGAAAGAAAGAAAATTACAGGCTAATATCCCTGATGAACATAAATTCGAAAAAATTTAAGGAAAAGCTAGCAAACTGAATTCACCAGCATATTCAAATGATGATATACAATTCTGTGCTGGGATTTACCCATTGGATGCAAGGATGGTTCAACATATACAGGCCAATAAATATGATGTACTACATTAGTAAAAGGATAAAAACATGTTAATCTCAATATATGCTAAGAAAGTAGTTGATGAATCACAACATCCTTTCATGATAAAACCTTAACGAATTATGTAGAGAAGGACCCACAACATAACAAAGACTATGTTACAAACCCATAGCTAAACTAGTCAATGATGAAAAGCTAAAATTATTCCTGTAAAGTCAGGAACAAGGTTAGGTGCTATATAGTTTATATCTGTCTTACAGACGACATACTTTTGTGATTATTACAAGAGGTGTATTTCATTTTATAAATATTAGAAATGACATACTATTTATAAGAAAAAAATTCCCAAAACAGACAATTATTTCTATATAATTATCGATTTTGAGTGTACCTATACTAAATTCATTTGTAACAACAGCTTTAGAATTGACATGATACAACATTTACATGACAGAGACATGAAAATAATGAAATTTCCTCATAGTTTTTGGATGTTAACTTTTTGGATGTTAACATAGTGTCAGATGCTCAAAATGGCATGGAGCATGAACTGAGCAGACCAAATCTGGGCAATTTCTATAAAGCAGAATTGAAAACAAGAAACAAGCATTTTCAGATGACCTGTCATCATTTTCCATTAACTTCATATTGAATTTGGGGGCTGGTGGGGTTGAGGGAAGCAAAAATACCCCTTTGCTAGTCACCTGGACAAAGTAGCAATCCATTTTGACATATGGGAACAAGTAAGTGCTTCTGAGAGCTGTTTCAGCCAAAGCTGACTCTGAAGGGTTATATGTCCATAAAAAAATGTTTTATCTTTAAGTGGCCTTCACCACCCCAGAAATTACAACATCTTATTAGCTTTTGATTTCAAGTGTCCTTATTTGATAAAATAAATTGTCCTTAGAAATTATATTCAAAGCTCTTTTTAAAATGCTTCTACAAGTGGTTATATTAATAATTAGGGAATACCCGTGATTTAAGGAGTTGCCTATTAAATTTTTGTTCCATAATTTAAATTTTTTCTTTAGAATTTTGCTTTGTAGACTCACTTTACAAGCTGAATAGGACTTGGCTAGAATGCCAAAGTGTGGCATAATTCACATTATTAAATCCTATTTATTGGCCATCTACTTTTATCCAAGGTGCTTCTTTAGAGCTAAAAATGACGAACTCATCAAATTCTTGCTTTCATTTTCTCTTGAATATTGGGGGAGAGTGACATGACATAGCAAAAGTACAATTGACATGATACAGCATTTACATGACAGAGACATGAAAATAATGAAATTTCCCTATAGATTTTGGATGTGAACTTTTTGGAACATAGTGTCGGATGTCTCTTGCAGGCAGTTCTAAGTGTTTTCACTACAATTGTACTTTTCAGGAACGCAGAAGTTTTGTCGATTTCACAGCTATGAGTATCCAGAGCAAATAGCTAGTGCAGAGGCCCTAAAGCCGGAATAAAATTGGCAGGGTCAAGGAGCAGAGAGGTTACCATGGTGACTAGTAAGCATTAAGGACAGATAGAGAAATAGAACCAAAGGGTGAGGGTCACCACTGCATGTAAAACATTAGATTTTAATATTTGAGGCAACCGAAGCATTTTATGTAGGGTGGTAAAAGAATCCAGTGTGTTCTTTAAATAGAGGCGTTAGGGAGCAAGATTGAAAGTGGGGATTATTGCAGTCATCATGAAAGAAGGTAAATTGGAATGGAGTGGAGATGAAGAAAATTCTATTCAGAATAATAGGGCTTGAAGATGGTACAAGAGGAAGGCCAACTTGAAAATGCCTCTATCTGTGGGTGTTTAACTGATAGAATTTTCCTTCTATTCTCTTTTACCATTTTATTTTATTCTAGCCCAGAAGAACATGATGATGCCATTGAGAACACAGACAAGGAGAATGTAATTGGAAAAAGATCTTTAAAATCATTCAGCTCCATTAGGATTTTGTAAAGCACTATTTTTGTGGAGCAAAATTTGCTAGAGGGAACAGTAGGAAGATTCAGATTATAAAATAATTGGGAGCACCCTGAGAAAAAAAGAAGGAAAAAGGAGGGAAGGAATGAAGAAAGAGAAGAGGGGAGATAAAAGAATTAGAGGAGAAAGAGCAAGAAGCAAAAATGAAGATGAGGTGGAGGAGGAATGAGGATGTGCCAGAAGAGAGGAGGAAATTCCCATTCAGGAATGGTCAGACAATCCTAGACAGCCTCCTCCTGTCTACCAAGTTTAAGGTTTTCCTTTTTATGTCCTATCTCTTTGGCTCTCTGTGTTTCTGCTGGATATTTTCTACAATTACGTCTTCCATTTAGTGAATTTTGTCATGTGTGTCTTATTTTGCCACTTAGCATTTCCATTCTCTCACTCTCTCTAGGTACATATAGATAGATATGTTTGTTTTGTTCAACTTCAATGATCATTTTTGATCAGTCAAAAATGATCCGATTTTAGTTGCTCAAATATACTGTGCACCTTTCGTCTACCTTTTTGTTTTATTTATGAGCTTTTGTATTTTTTTTATTACAGGTGCTATATTTTCGGTGTTTATTTCCAGAGATTAATTAAATTTCATTCTTCCAGATACCAGGGATTGTTGTCAATCTAAATCATTCAAACTAAGACTTGACTTTGTTTCCAAAGGCCAGTGATGGCCAGTGAGCAATGATTCACTTTCCCAAGAGACCTTATTCTCCCACTTCTACTTTAAGTTAAGGTGAATGTGATTTTCATTGCAGTGTCCCTTATGGGAGTATATTTCTCCCTAGTTTACAATTTCACAGAAGGTTTGGCAACATGGTGACTCCACTCTCTGGGAGAGATTTATGATCTCTCCATGTGGAGAGATCTATGTGCATTTGGGGTTTTCCCTCTAGTGTACTTGGTGAGCTCACTTACCCAACTGGATTCCTGCTCTTATCCATCTGGATTCCTACTCTTACTTACCTGTCTGGATTCTGACAATTTCACTTTTCAGCCAAAAGAGTTTTAGAAATATATTATTTAGCACCGTTAGCATCTGTATAGTAGGATAATTTTTCAGTATATCTAATATGCTATATTGCCTAAAATGAATCCTAATTCATCTTAATATTTACTTTCTTCATCTAATTGCCTTTTTTTTTCTTCCAAAATGGACAACTTTAATTATTATCTCTTGACAATTACCAAAGTGACTGAGAGGTCAAAAAGGAAGAACTTTCCTTCTCCTGCTGAGTATTCTCTTCTACATTATGTGTCTTTTATTTATAACTTCCCTCCTGATCTGAATTTATAAGTGAACACTGATGAATAAATATTGATTATCTCCGAATCTCCAAGGGGGCCAGACAGCATAGAGGAAAGTGAATGCCTATAATTCAGCAAATTTTCCAAAGCACATGGAGAACTTAGGTTGCATTTGAAGCTTTCTGTGCTCTTTGTCCGGGTCATAATTACTGCCAAGTACTTAGAAGTGCTTTTAAGACAACCCAAAAGCTGTGCAACCAAGGAATGTTACACAGAAATTTAAGCTCATAATACATATATAGTATTAAGTTTTGTTTTCTTGATTGTTCACACTGACTTACTCACACTCTCTTACTTCACAGTGCTAGTTTTAACAATTCTTTTCTGTTTGCTAGATAATTCCTCTCTCAGAAAGTTCTCTCTTGAGAAGGAAAGTGGCACTTAGGCTAACCTTACCATTGGCTTAGCCTAACCTTACCATTCAATCAAGATTTGGTAATGTGTAGCTTTCATCCCTGACTTAATAATTTTAATTATACTCCTGCTAATATGCCCCGAGACAACATCCTCTATTCTAGTTTTAGCTGTTGCTCCAAAACAGATTTTTTTAAAGCTACTGAGGAGGCTAACATTGTATTTCTCCTTACTTAAAGTTTCAGTGTTAATGCTGTTGCTCTGCTTTACATTAGTTTTCAGAGCAACTGTAGAAAACACCCACGACAGTTTTTTCAAATCAGTTTGTGTAAACTGCTGAGATTCTGGAAATTCTTTCAACCACCTTATTAATTTATGCTTAGGGAGTAGACAGTTTTCAGATTTTATTTTTAAATGATAAACTGTAATGGATCAAATCATGTGAAGATACATATTTAATGCACTTTAATGCCTTTATGGTCTCGTTGTTAAAATGCAGAGCCCTAAATAATTCTGTGTAAGAATTCTAACATTATCCCCACTGTATTCCCTACAGAATATGAATATGTTCAAGTGGGGCTCCAATGTGTTGAAATAGTTTTATGTCTATAACCTTTGCTTGGCACTTCAATTCCATTTTCAGTGAGTTTCATGTTCTATTCCTGTGCATTGTGCATCCACCCCTGGAGACATGTCTTGATTCTGTGAACTCTACTTCCCAGAGTCAGTGAATTATTACAACCTGGATTTTTCTCATCTAGAGTTGAGGATTGACTTTGGGGAGCTGATTCAATAGGAGGGAAGTACAAGTAGAATATGAACGATTCATTTAGAATATCGGCCTCCAATGTGGATTTTGACATTGTCAGTGACTGCAACCTTTAGCATGTAGAGAGGATCTGTGACCCTATTATTTGATACATTTTATAGATTGCTATCCTAGGATCACACAGTTAAGAATATCAAATCTAGCAGGTCCTCTTTTTAAAGACCAGATAGATGAAAATACACATTTGACTGATAATAAAACTATTAGTCTAGAGATTTATTAGAATACACACTAATACACACTTGAACTTTATTTAACATTTATTGGCCATTTTTATCCACAACATAATGTAAGTTGTTCAAGGTCTACATTGTGCCTCTCTGGTCAGATTACAGGGGAAGTCTGTAATACATTAAGGGAATGGAAATTGCGATATAT
>NW_004567129.1:23493700-23547333 GCF_000260355.1 Condylura cristata | reverse complement strand
ATATATACATATATATATATATATATATATATAATGGAATTAAAGCATTTTTAACCCATCTTATACATAAGTATTTAAGTAACTTACCAACTTAAATGCTGGTAACAACAACAAATGAGAAAACACATGTGTATATGCTTTAAATACTTGAAGGTTTGAATTTATTTTGCAGCATAAGCCTCTACATTGTATTTTGATGGTCAAAATGGTCATTCTTTTTTGTCTTTGTATTCAAAATAGTGACAATAAAATTTAGCTAACATAATCATCATTATTATTCTTAATGAGTTCTTACCATGACCCCAAGTTCTTTTATAATTATTACCTCAACTAATCTAAAAATCAACCCTATGTAATAGGTGACAAGGAAATGAATACTTAGAAAAGTTGGAAACTTACCCAAACAAGTAAATAGCAGAAATGGAATCTTAATGCACCTTCCTTCTCCTTGACTCATTCTTTCTCATTGTGTTATTCCTTAATTGAATTTATCACAACATACTATTACCTACTTTTTCTCTCCACTCCCTTCTACCAATGCAAGTTTCACGGCTGCAGAATCTATTTCTACTTTTCCCCCTTCGCTTTCCCAGCATGGAGAATAGTACTTGCCACACAGAACGTACTTCTCACATTAGCAGAATTTGCTGAAACAATGAATGAATATTGGATTCCAAAGTCACATCTGGGGCCACTCTAACACATGAAAGTTTCTGCTGAATAGAATCATTCATTTTAAAGGGAAAATCCACGTTTTAACATAGGTAATGATTTTCTTTGCTAAGATTAGAAATGAGGTAATTTCATAAGAATTTTATGTCATAATTTAGTATCCTGAATTATTGAGTCTGGAGAACACAATCTTGAAATGTGACTTAATTACTGCCATCATATATTTGAGGGAAATTGTAATGAGAGGGGTGACCAGCTGTTCCCCATCTGCAGTGAGCACAGAAAAGGAGGAACAGGGTTTATATCAAAAGTACAAAAATGAAGCCATTTTCCGAAAGAGCTGGAAGATACTGGGGTAAGTTTTGGAGATGTTATCAAGCATTAGTTTTCCACATATTTCTATTTATTTTTACTCTGTGTGCTTTCAGATGAGGTCCCCAATAACCTGACTATCTCTTTTGTGACTCCCAATAGCCCTGATGCCACTAGACATATCAAAGGCCAAGAACAAGCTTTCCAAGTCCAGGTCATCACTTGTGTATGGTGCCGCTCCCATAATTAATTCTGTTATGCTCTTGTACTAGCCAGTGTGATGAGCGATAATTGGCTCTATAAGTGAGGCAATTTGCAGTTTGTGACAAAGAAAAGGACTTGCTGGAATATCATTTAGACTGTATAACTTTGCTGGATTTAATTTTCTTAATGCATTTGTACTTCTGATGTTTGATAATATCACTACAGAATAGATGTAATCTTCCAAAATGATGATTGACTCTGAAATGGACAATTAGTTGAATCAAATATCCAAATCTATAATTGATTACATAAGAAAGAAGTTTAATCTTCTCTGGCATTCTCACAGATAAGAAAGTGAAAGAACATTGGGTCCGCTTTTTACTTGTGTAAGGCTGCATTCCTTTGCTTGATTTACTTTTGAGTAGAGTAACAATGGCACGACCTCAACATTTTGTGGACCTTAACTTTCCCCCCATTTATTTCTCATGTGCTATCAGTTTTCAGCTCAGTAAGTATGTCTGGGAGTCCACTACAGTCCACACCACTTCAGATGGTGGTGGTGTTTGACAGCAAAGAAGGCAAAAGACAGGCAGGGTTGGAAGGGGAAATTAAGTCCCAACTCTGGTTACTCATTGATGAAACGTCCTGAGAAAACACCATGTGGGTGCAATATATTTCCAGAATGCTTCACAGGTGGATGAACTACAACAGCCTGTGCACATTCCAGGGAAGGATGTCTAAGAACATAGCTCTGAAGCCAGATCAAATACTGTTTCCTCTGTTTGCTATATGACTGAAGAAGGTACTTAGCTTCTTTGTGCCAGAATCTCCTCATCTTTGTGCAAGTAGAAATAGTAATAGTACTACTTTATAGCATTTTCTTGATTAAATGTCCTGTGTGTGTGTGCAACTTAAAGAGGTTACATTTACAAAAGAGGTTGTACTTGCAAATGAGGTTGGCACACAGTTCTGTAGGGCAGCTGTGGACTGCTGTCTGCTTTTTGCATGGTCCTGGGACTAAGAATAGTCTTTACATTTTTTTAAAGATAGGAAAAATCTTAAAAAGAAATATGTTTTTGACACATGAACATTCTAAAAAATTCAGTGTCACTTATTGTTATCAATTGTTATTTATCGTTATCTATACATGTTCTGTGGTAGAATAATAATTTGGTTTGCACGTTAGCATGAGAACTTCACTTTAGAAGCTACACGTAATGAATTCAGAAGTATTCACGGAGTTGTAAAGTACAAGCATATCTCTGACTGAGATGTCTGTCTCCTTGTTGTACCTTAGAATTTCATTAAGAATGAATGAATCTTGAATCTCTTGTCTAGGCAGGTATACCTTTAATGCTCCATGGATCAAAATAAGCTCAGTAACTGGTGTAAGTGGTGTGACTGTCACAGAACACAGTTGGAAAATGTTAACTAAAGCTCATGGGTTTTATCCACTGCACTCCTCTTTTTCCCCCCACCCCCATCCCACCTATGGGACATTAATCATCCCTGAGAGCGCCTAAATGCTGCGAGCAAAATGGAGTTAAAAGGACCTCCAGTGGCATCAGGCTCAAAGCTACCGCGGGCCAGTGCCAGCACTCACTTTATCTCTGATGCCAAGAGCCCTCTCGGAGGGGTTTCTGGCTGGACATTCATTTTGGTTCTGTGACCAGTCATCACATTTGAGGAAGGATGTTCTCTATACTATTATTTTAATCCCTGCTCTGAAGTATTTCTTCAGCGAGGTGACTCATTCGTTCTGCTATTATTTATTCATGTGTAGACTTCTTATATAAATTGCTTCACTTACTGCTTTTGGGCTCCCAATTCTGAAGCTCTCTTTTGAAAATCAATAACACCTAACTTCTGAAGGAAACTCTGGGTAAGGCAAGCTGGGATGGCTTTTGTTATACTTCTTTGCATTAATTATTCATGGTTATTTATTGAATAATTCAACATGTTATATGATAATTTTAAAATTCTCTACCTTGTTACTGAAAAGTGAAGACTTTGTGGGCCATCAATTGATTCATACCAAATGAAGCTATTATCAGCAAGAACATGCAATATGTAAGAAGGTGACATTCAGTTTTCAGGTCTTCATTAAATAAAATAAAGATGATTTGGGTATATTCCATGGTCTTCACAGAAAATAGAGACCTATTCCTACTCTGGTTATACTGTAGGTAAAGTACCAGTGTAGTGTTCAAGCAAGATTTAGAAGAAAAAAAGGAAAGCTTTCTTAGGAGAAAATGTCAATGAAATAATGAAGTTGAACCTCTTCCCTCTATAACTAATTAAATTATACAACTCTTTCCACAAAAGGCTTTCTTCTTTTTCTCTTTGTTTTCCTCTCCTTTTTTTTTCTCTGGCAAAAAACAAGAAACTTCTTAAGTATTTGCTTTTATGACTTTTATTTGCATCTTTATATTCTTCCATTCCATTGTTTATTCCTTTATCTGTTACTTAATTTTATAGTAACTGTCTTTTTGATGTTTATGAGTGTTTTGTAAGTGCACAACCCCAACATCTAAATAATATATAAACCAATACAATTTCAAAATGTCACTTAAGTTCTTTGATATAAAAGGCAACAAAGTTAGATTTCTGACTTTCCATCAAATCCCTCTCCCAAGTGTTCCAATATTCCTACAATAAATAATTCTCCTTCTATGCTGTCTTGTAAGTAGTTTTTATTTGCACAAAAATATCTCACCATGCTATGTAATTGCAAAATCCTATAGGCATGTTTGAATCAATGACCTGATTTAATATTATATCATCAGGTGGCATATTAACTGACAAAGAGACACGGCCAGGTCAAAAAAACTGAATATGGATTCAACTACCTGTATAACCTTAGTAGGTTATACCACATGGACTGAAAGTTCTGAACTAAACTAAAATGTCCTTATCTGAATTTTCATTCAACCAGTTCTTAAATTTGATAACATACCTGTAAGTTGTCCATGAGTTAATTTTCTAGTTCCTATCATCTGTGTTCATGGTAGAGTCAAGAAACAGCATATCATTCAGTGTAACATGGTTGGATAATTTTCACAGCGATTTTGCTTGTGAAAAGAGAGTTAAGTAATAGGACATTTTTGTGTTGATATTAATAAAAGATAAACTATGGTTTGTGAACATCTACATGCCTAACAAGAAGTGCCTGGTAAAATAAGTGATATTCTTTCTATAAGCCAGTATTCAAAATTAGTAGATATAATGTTATAGATGAAGGTCCAGTAACTGGAAAATGCTGAGAAGTTACTAGTATTAAAAAAATCAAATGATTCACAGACACATAAGCCTATCCATCTACTGATATGGCGATATTTATTAGTACATAAGAATATACACATTAGTGTGTGTATCGTATAGTAACATTTATATATTTTTTTTTCAAATTACTTTAACCTGTTATGTTTAACTTAATTGAACCAAGTTTTAAAATTTTTCTTGTCTTTGTTTTCCAAAATTTTAAAGAATTCCTGTCCAGCAGATTTTGAAATCGGAAAATTTCATTGTCGTTATGAAGTCCCATCAAAATAAGGTTTGATAAAATGTGGATTGATTGATATTACATCTTCTGATGTGATTAAAAAAGTAATGAGGAAATAAATAAAAAAGTAATGAGGAAATGTTAATGCAAAATGGGGTTAAGAACATATAAGAGGTGGACTTAGATAACAAAAGTCCTGGACCCAGGGCATCCCTGGTGGCATAGGGGGTTAAAATCTCAGCATTATCAAGCTCTTTGCAGCCACTGCAGAGATACAGATACAGAGAGCTGACCCACATAGTGCAGCAGACTTCTGTTTCCCTGTTGCTCATCTGAGCAGTGCCTTTCAGTGGTTCTGCTCCCGACTCTGTCTCTGGTGAATCCTCTCACCGCCCACACCTCTGGCCTATATCCCAGTTCTTCTATGTATAAATAATAAAACTTAATCTTAAAAAAAAAATAATAATAATCCTGGCCCCAGGCTCTGCATTGGGAGGTGAATTGACTCATTGTGAGCAAAGATTATTTTTATATGAAAACATAAAAACCTGAACTTTAAGACTGCCAATACTTTCACTTATTTTGCGTATTGTCATGTATATGTATTCTGATACTTTTAAACTGGTTTGACTTGTTAGTTTTGTTAAAAAAAAAAAAAACTTTGGAAATTTTGGTGATCCAGAAATATGTGTAACAGTGGCAGAGTATTACAAAGAGCTAGCTCCATCCACATGATGTGAACAGCATCTTCTGTTATATTCTCTTTTTTATTTTACTTGAGTATATTTTTTTGCATCATTTTTCATTTTTGTACAGTGTATGATTTTTCAACCTGGGTATAGCCCTTTATAAAATTCCCACCACTGATTCATCCATGTACCATCACCATGTCCCTTGTGCTCTTCCCACCTGTTTTGATCCTGTTCCCCGCTCACTTCCTGCAGAATATCTCAATAGTTACCTGTTGATTTTGATATCTGTTATAATTATTTAATTATTATAATTATTCTTTTTTTTCCTGATCCTGGATAGTTTCACTCTTAAGAGAGATGTAGAAGATTCAAATAAGGGATCAGGGGGGAAAAAAGAATAATTCTGTTATACTCTTTCAACAGATAGGTGGATACACCAGTCAACTTAGACCTTCACTTCTGGGGTGTCTCACAGACATCTCGGCAGCAAGTGTGAGTCTCAGAATCAGACTAACATTTCCATGGTCAGTTTTAGGAACCCTTATATGGAATACCTTTTTTTTTTTCCTAAATGATACTACTATATGCAAGAATTTACATGTCTTAAACCACTTTTTATAAGAGAACTTAATGTCAAGACTGCTGCATGGAGAGACACGTTCTACTGTCAGGTTGTGATCCAATTTTGTATTTACTTCAAAGCTAATGTGAGGACTTCAGATCACTTTTATGCTCAGTGTAGCTAATAATTCTAGTCCTTATAGACATTGCAATGATGCAACTGCTATTTGCCTTATTACAAACCTCATAGTAGGTGCCATATGGAGTATGAATTGATTTTTGGTTTTAGATACTGAAAATAATGAGAGGTAATTTTCTATTTTCCTATTTTAAAGAATTAAATCTTCTATTTTGGGGAATGGGAGGTTACTCTTTTCCCCAGTGAAAATTATCAGGTCTTTGAAAAAATTAAAAGCCTTCAAGTTAATGGATGATGATATCAGATAATCATCATCCAGAAGATGATGATTAGCTAATAGAAGAGAAGAGGAGACCCAAGGGTAAGAGAACCATCCTGGAGAAAGAAGTGTTTACAAAGTGAACATGGAATGAACCGTTCTTCCAGCAAGGTAGATCAAGATGTCCTTTTGCTCACACAGTCACTGAAAAATGGATATAGGTGACCGGCATATCCTAGGGGAGTTGAGGATTTGTAGAGTTGAGCTTATTAGCATAGATTTGCCTGCTTTGTGTTGGTTCTGGTACATCTGCCTCTTCTACCATTTAGGACTGAAATAGTTCTTCTACCACATGGTTCTCAAATGAGTTCGATGTGGAATTAGGGGAGAGCCTTGCCATCACTTATTTTGGAAATCTGGTTTGCACTTTCAAGAATTAACAAGGCCTCAGTCTGTAGACTATGGAAAGCTGTTTGGAGGTTACTCAAAAATGGAGCTTTCATATGATTCAGCAATTCCACACCTAGGTATCTACCCAGAGGACACAAAAACATTAATTCAGAAGGTCGCCTGCACTCCTGTGTTTATTGTAGCACTATTTAAAATAGGTAAGCTATGAAAACAACCCAAATCCCCCCAAATAGATGACTGGATCAAGAAGATGTGGTCTATATACACAATGGAATACTACTCAGCCATCAAAAAAGACCAAACTCATGCCACTAGCACCAACATGGATGGAGCTGGAAGGGATCATGCTCAGTGAAATAAGCCAAAAAGAAAAAGAAAAATAACCATATGGTTTCACTTTTAGGAGGATGTAAGGGATAAGGAAACAACAAGTAAATATAAGAAAGTAAAAATGAAAAACAACAGGCAACTATAAAACAGAGACATTCTGTGGGAGAGGGGGCTATGGGGGGAGAAGTGATTAGGATCAAAATAGGGGTGGGAAGCACAGAAAGGATTCTGATGATGGCACATGGGTGAATTGGTGGTGCGAACTCCATGGGGACTATAAAGCATACATTGTACAAAAATGAAGAATGATGTGAAAAATATATATACAAAAAAAGAGTGGACAAGATACTAACAAACAGATGTTGCTGTTACATAAGTGGTAGTTGTAGAAAAAATATATGTTTATTAGAGAAGTTAACATGCAACATATTTTACTTGAACTATACAATAGGCAGTTGGTCAGACAATCACTCATTTTCTGGGAAAAGTATTTTACTGTGGCTTAAATTTGTACAGCTGGCTAGAACAATGACTAAAGATCTATAGGTGTAATGGGAAGGATATATTCTTTTTTTTTTTTAAACACACATCTCATTCATTTATGTGTTCTTTTAATTACAGTGCAAAGGGTGATTGAAGAATTAGTAATATGATTAAAATGAAATTTAATGTTAAGAATTTTTGTTGTTCTGTTGAGCAAAATGCTTTCCAGTTTTCTTTTGGAGATAGACCAGACAAATGACCTTAGAATACTGTTAGTTCCACTACAGAGAACCATTGTCCAATATATGACTATCAGAAAAGCCTTTTGCTATGCAGATATTTTTAGAGAATGTAAATGTTAGCAGCTCTCTCTGGCTTTTTACTTAAGATCATTTCTTCCTAAAAAAGAATGAATTCAGTTTGTCTCAAGAGTCACTGAATTTTTTTTTTTTTAAACATTGTCTCAATAAAATAATTTGTTCAGTTTAGTTATTCCAAGGATTCCTCCAGACAAGTTTTTCTTAAGAGCTGCCTAGGTCCCACATAGCACTTAGAGTGGTGATAGACATACACTAAAAGAACTCAGTTACTTGAAGATGATATAACCACATTCGTTAAAATGTGAAAGTGTGAATGTTAATGTACATGTTAGATGAGATCTTTAGTTTAGAATAGAATAGTTCGAATCGAATCGAATCGAATCAAATCTATCTCCATTGGAGGAATTTGGCAATGGCAAAAACTTTTGTTTGTCCTGAGGAGGCCAAGGGAGAATGCTACTGGAGCTGGTGGGTGGAGGCCAGCAATACTGTTGTACATTCACCAGTGCACCTGTCAGCTCTCATGGCAAGGATGTTTCTGCTCTGAAAAGTCAATAGAAGCACCATTGAGGAAGCCTGGTCTGGAATGACGGGAGATGGCAGGGAGCGGGTGGAAGACTGAGAATTATTGTGGCAGCAGTATCGCTGAGCAACTGCTTTCTGGATGGCGATACCTTTTAAATATTCCACTCATTAGATGTATAATTCAATAATCCCATTGTGTTTTATAACTAGAGAATGCTTTGTAAAGGTTGGTTGAATAAATAAATCATAAAATGGCAAATGTTAATATGAAACAGATGGCACCCAACCTTCACTCTCCTTCCCTACCCCTTTATTCATTGACAGAATAATCAATGTTCCCCAGGTTTGATCTTGGCTCTGGTTACTGGCTGCATGACCTACAATTGTTACTGAAACTGTCAAGTGGAGATAATGATAGCTTCCCTTACAATTGTTGTGAGAATTAAATGAGAATGTTCAATAAATATAAAGTGTCTTGCACAGTCTCTGAATAAATGGCAGCTAT
Organism: Condylura cristata; assembly: GCF_000260355.1. Lineage (NCBI taxonomy): Eukaryota > Metazoa > Chordata > Mammalia > Eulipotyphla > Talpidae > Condylura > Condylura cristata. Next base: position 23,538,418 of record NW_004567129.1, on the reverse strand, counting down.
TAATCAGAGAAGATCACATTATGCTCCAAATGATATAAGTCATAGAGCTTCTGTGGCCCCATAAATTACAGAATTATTATATCTTACATGAAGACAGAAATGGAAATGATTACCTCTTTTGATGGAGAGCGATGTTGTGAATTACTTTTTTAAACCTTCAGATAGATGAGTTATATGTGAAAAGCCCTGGAACACTAAGTGTTTTTACAAGATTTGTTACTGGCAAGAAATGGGCAAGCATAAATGAGATCCATCCGAAAAGATTACTCTGCAACTTGCTGATGTGCTGTCTGCTAAAGTAGTGACAGACCATAAAACTAGTGAGAAAGACCGAGGCATAGGGCTCTGGAAATATAAAGGCAGTGTCCCTAGGTCTTTACAAAGGCATCCTTTTTTGGAATTTGTATTTCCACAAGGATACACCTAGCATCATAGTCTCTCTGGCCCCTGGTGTGGGCCAGGACACTTGTCTGAGTTCAGGTGAAGGTGATGGTCAGCAGCAGATACTTTGGGGCAGACCCTGGGTCAGTACAATGTGGTTACTGAGTGAGGAATGTGAAATAAACTATAATATTCCGACTCTGCTGAGGGGAAGCAGTGCAACTCGAGTGGGTTCAGTATCTCAGATAAATAAATGTTCTGTTCTGTACAATGGAGATGTTAATAATACCTGCTGCTTTAGTTGTGTTGGTTAATTGGATAATTCATGAGAAGCACTTTGTCCAGTACCATGGCGTATGATGGACCTTCTCCTCCTCCTCATCATCACCATTTATCTTAAAAGTTTTCTGCATTAGAATAATTTGTACCACTTTTTGGCTTTCATTAAAGGAAAACTCTGTAAGTGGTTCTTTTATGTTTCCATTTAAATATGATTAAGTCTCCAGATTGACATATGGCTATTGGGGCTTTCTGACTACATGAGCTTTTTCATTGCATGGAAAAACAAAAGATTTGTGTGTATGTTATGTTCTGTGTGTGTATGTTTGTGCATTTTTCTACTGGATCATACTTGAATCTGATAATTCATATCTATAGTATCTCTTATTAATAATTTCATTTTTTTCCTATTATCCATCTCTTTTATTTCTTCAATTTGCATGAACAGTTAGTCAGACAGTATTCACAATTGCACTTGACATTTAAATTTTGGACTGAGGTTCTTGCTGGTAGGTCTGGCTTTTTCAGAAAGTGGGAGATAAGATAGATGATAGCAGAAAACAGCACACAGCTATTACAGATGGTGTCCTGGGAAACTTTCACACTTTAGATATTTGTTATCTTTGCTCTTGAGGGAGAAATGGTTTGCAGGCAGCCTTTTCTCCCCTCCTATCCAGGCAGGCGTCCATGTTGATTGTAATAGTCATTACATTCATTAGCACTGGCCTCTGAACTCTTTTCAATTCACATTTTTTTCAATTACCCATTGATTAATAGCAGCAAATTTAATGAAATCTCATCTTCCTTACTACTTGCATAGAGATCCAAAAAACGTGGTATGGATTCTAAGATAAGCAGCAGGAGTAACTTAAGATATTTAGATTGTATCCAAATATTACCAGCAAAATTCAAGATGGAGGAGACAGAAAGCTATAAGAAAGGTGTATATTGACTGTGTGACATAGGTCAATACTGGTGTCAGCACTTGTGTGATTGGATAGTAGAGAATATGTTGACTGTTGTTGAGATGAGAGAATCTGAGGACACAGTTTTGAAGAACATACCACAAATATGAGCAACTAACTGCTTTTACAACATTTGAAACTGGGAGAGTTGATGACATATTAAAAATCAAAGAATTCTAATAATCTTTATTATATTATACAGATATATCCCCCACTTATTTTTCTCCATTTTCTTAGCATGCAAAACTGTCTACATTAAAGGGAGAAAGTCACGAAAGGAGTATGATGTTTGAGGGCTTTTTGGTAGTTGCTGCTCTTGTGTTGGTTTGGTTTTGTAGCTCTTATTTTCCAGAGGTAATAAACAAGCAGTGGGTGTATCTTTCTTTGATTAAGCTTATAGAGATTGAAATATCCAGGTCTGAATCTGCTCCTGTCATCAGAAATAAAGAGGAAAGACATCAAGACTTGAGATTTACATCAGAAAAATGTGTATCTTAAGGTATACTAATAAGAATTTATCCTTAAAACTCATTATGAAAGACAAGCTTTACATCAGTTCCATATGAGGTAGATAAGCTAAATACTCATATGTATTATAATACACCCCACCCCCCAGAAGTTATCATCTAACTCAGTGTTAAGTTTGTCCCATGAGATTGACAGTGGGTTGGGTGATAGTTGGCTACATTTGATGGGTTTGAAGAGGTTGTGTGACCCTTGGTAGCCTCTTTGTGATTTATGTTTTCACTTCATCATGTTCTTTTCTTCAATAACATTGCAATTTTTATAGTATTTTATTGTTATATAGTGTGGTATTATAGGGTAGCTAGAATAATATATAATATATAGACGTGTGTATACATGTAGGTATATACACTGTGTAGACATATATATATATAATATTTACATGCTAATATAGTACATGCTATAAAATATTTTCCCATGGGCCCTCCCTGGTGGCGCAGCGGGTTAAAGCACCGCACTAAGAAGCTGAAGCCGCTTCCGCATGAGTTCGATTCCTGCCTGCCCTGGAGGTGACCACATGGCGTGGCAGACCTCTCCTGACCCACCCGCTGCTCCCTTCAGCAATGTACTTCGTCGATCTGCCTGTTCTGTTCCTCACTCTGTCTCTGGTGAAGCCTCTCGCCGCCCCTGAGCTTCTGGCCTGTACCCCAGTTCTGTATGTACAAATAAATAAATCTTTAAAAAAAAATATTTTCCCATGTATAAATTCTATATATTTGTTACTTATCTAGCACTTAAGCACAATAGTCTAAGGGTATTGGTGAAGATTATCCCCAAATTTAACCATTCCACAGGTTTTTGTTTCATTGCTAGCTTATTTTTAAACATAGTCTTCACTTTATTTTTAAACAATTTACAACACTTTACTAGTACTCTGGTGCTTATGAATACTTGATCATGCAACTTTCTTATAACCTCATTATATACCAAAGCCTGTTTTGTGAAAGGAGGCTAGCTAGGTGAAAAGAGCACTTGTAAAAAGAGGCAAAGGGTCACAGACATGCCTGGTAATAACCCAAAGCTCTGGTCTTGGTCCTGGTTCTGGAGAAGTGAGAATGCAAGCACAAGTCCCATGGAGAAGGTACACTGCACGCTCTCGTTCACTGTGGGATGCAGATGGTGACCATTTGTTTTCATTAATGTCTCCTGACAAGACATGTAAAATATATGCACAGAAAAGAAATAATGACAAATGGCCCCAAACACTAATGTGTCATTAAAGACTAATGTAGAATTTCAGAGGGACATGCACAACCAAGGATGTATGTCATGGAAATACCTTCTGGGAATGGTGGCAGGCTGCTTGAGGCCATTTGAAACTGAACCTACAACCCTACCCACCCCCAGCAGGATAATTATGTGATAGAAAACAATCCTTATTAAATCTGCCTGATTAGTGCATGGTAGCCTTACTCTTCTTCATGTCTAGCAGCTCATGGTAACTTTTCAATGGGAGAAACTTTTAAATACCTTTGACAAATTGATGGAAGAACTTTATGCAAAGGCTGAGTCTCCCTTCAGCAAGCATTTGTAATATTGATTAAAAGTAAATGCTATTTTGGTGTCTAGCTCTTAGAATAGGCAACAATTATTTTAAGTCCTTTACTGGGCCATAAAAATGCATTAAAAACGCAAATACAAAAGTACAAAAGCTATGATCTTTCGAAAAAGGAGCTTGCAATTTGTTCCATAAAATTGTTACTTTTTGTCCAAAAAAATGGATATCCTCATGTATACTTCAGTGTTAGATTTGCAGTATTGTTGGTGTGTGTAAGACATACAGGAAAAACAAATGTTTTTCAGGGATACACACACACACACAGGAATTCACACACATACACACACACACACACATGTAGGGATTCTATAGAAATAGAATTCCTCCCAGTGGTTCAAAATAGAAATATTAAAGGAACAAAGAAGGTTGTGAAAGCCAGACACTTGGAACAGCAAGAAGCTCAAAGGTTGGAATAAGGTGGGATGGAAAGATGGCTCTTTGAGCACAGTGAGAGCTGGAATAGTAGTTACAGGACTCCCACATAGGCCAGTAGAGTGTGTCAGCTGGTCATCTGCCAGAAGTGCAACTCACAGAGGCAGGGAATGAAGAGCAAGCCTCCTCTTACCTTTGGCGTTCTGTGGGACTGGCTTCCACCTACTGGGGACTCCCTATATAGAATCCAGGAGGTGAGGCATTTCTGTCCAGGCAGCCCTTAGCAGTGGGGCTCCTTCAGGCACAGAGCCAGGGGGGCATAAGATTTATAGAGGCAGAGAAAATGGCACAATGGGGATAGTCTTTTTAAAGATTTATTTATTTGTGCTTACAGAACTGGGGTACATGCCAGAGGTGTGGTGAATGAGAAGATTGACCAGAGACAGAGCAGGGAGCAAATCAGACAGATGGGCTGAAATACACTGCTGAAGGGAGCTGCAGGTGGGTCAGGAGAGGTCTGTGCCGTGTGGGTCAGCTCCCTGGCAAGGGATCGAACTCATGCTGCAGTGTCTTTGGAGATCTTCATAATGCGGTGCTTTAACCCATTGCACCAAGCCACCAGGGAGCGCCCCCACAGTGGGGATATTTTGATACTGTGTATCAATGCTGGGACTAAGTGCCCTCATGGCCATTGAAAGAGATTTGGAGATTAATCAAGGCTTGAATATAAATTTTTATTCCTAAGGGCCTGTGGTCCAAGAGAATAGTGAATAACGAAGAGTGGGAATTTGTAGTCTAATAACAGGTTGCCTTACTTCAAGATTTCTCAGAAATTTTAGATTTTGGAAATAATATATTTAACAAAGTGTATCTGACAAATTTCAGTTAGTAATTTACAGGAGCTGTGGCCCCGTGAATTATAACTTAAAGACACTTCTTGCTAAGTTTATTTTTGAAGATTTTATATTTATTTTGTAAATTCAGTTATTTGTTCTTTTTTTTTAAGATTTATTTATTTATACATACAGAACTGGGGTACAGGCCAGAGGTGCAGGGCGGTGAGAGGATTCACCAGAGACAGAGTAGGGAGCAGAACAGGCAGATCAACAAAGTATACTGCCGAGGGGAGCAGCGGGCGGGTCAGGAGAGGTCCTGGGCAGGCGAGAATCGAACTCATGCTGCAGTGGCTTCAGCTTCTTAGTGCTGTGCTTTAACCTGCTTCACCACCAGGGAGGGCCCTTGTTCTGTTGTTTTTTTAACCTGGTTGTGTTTGTTGGTAGAAAAGCTATTACTTGAAATATTAAGTTGGTACACTTTTAAGTTACTGAGCTTTGTTTTTTATCATGGTTTTTTAGTTTATTCTTTTGAGTTTTCCAGGTATAAAATCATGAGAACTTTGCTTCTACCTTTCCAGTTTTATATTTAATATGATTTACACTTTTTCTCCATTAACTTAATATTTTCTTCTGGGTTAGTGGGACTTATCTCAATATTAATTTTTTTAAAGATATATTTATTTATGCATACAGAACTGGGGTATAGGCCAGAGGTGCAGGGGTGGTAAGAGGATTCACCAGAGACAGAGCAGGGAACAGAACAGACAGATCTACTGAAACACACTGCTGAGGGGAGCAGTGGGAGCGACGGGAGAGGTCTGCTGCCCCATGTGAGTCAGCTCCCTGACAGGGACTTGAATGCATGTTCAGAGGTTGGCAATAGCTTGAAAACGCTAAGGCTTTAACCCCTGCACCCTCAGAGAGCCCCTTATGTGCTACTCACTTCTAATTGCTAATATTTTATTTATTTAAGATGTTAGCTTTGGTGATCAGAAATGAAATTAGTATTTATCTTTGTGGTGCTAACATTGCCAAGTAAAGTATGAATGTTATTATGCTCAATTTAAAGGCATAATTAATTTCAGTTGTTTTTATGCTCTAAACCATTCCAAAAACCATAGGAATTATTTGCTATTTAAAATTTTGGTAGAATTCTCTCACAAAAGACTGAGACAACCACTTTTCAAAATACCTTTGAATAAGATGGTGCAAAATAAAACTTGTGCTAGGTTTAATTAAATGAGGAAATTTTTCTGAGTTCAACATTTTCCTTTATAAAATGAGGGATTCATTCCATTCAGAATGGTGACATGAGTATCATCTTCCTTAAATGAAATTTACAGTAAAACATCTGTGGTTTCCCAATCTACTGAGAACTGGAATGTGGCCTAGTTCATTTAGAATCAGAGTTCTGCCCACTGTTGGAATGCTTTTTAACTTCTCTGAAACTCCTTTTTTTGGTCTATGGAATAGGGTAATCATCCCTGTCTTTCAGATTGGAGAGTTCTTGAACAAGGCAGTTTATTCAAAGCACTGGTTGTTTAGCACACAGGAACAACAACTTCCTCCATGGAGTCCCTGTCAGATAGGCGATCCAAAGGCTCTCACACGCCTCCTAATTCAGTTTAAGCCAATCTGGAAACTTCACTCCACTCGTTGACCTTTGGACAGCTGTCATGAATGTGCTGGATCAAAAAAGAAATGGGTCCAGTGGGATTAGAACATTCTTGAGCAGCAGGCTTTAGTTTATTTTCTGAGAAACCGTGTTTGCTTCTCTTCCTTAGCAGATCTTTGGGGGTTTAAGATTATCATAGCTTTCGTAACCACATTGCCTCCTACAAACGTTCATATTGGTAAGTTTGCTTGCTAATGCACGTAAATGCTAATAATAGACTCAGCTATGAAATTAAGTTTGCCTTATTAATTTTTCAATATTAAATTTCACTAACAGATGCATTAAAATTAATTGTCATCTTTATTATGCTAACTAATGAAAAGACATACATCATTAGTGATATACTTATAATATAAAGTATGTAAGAACATTTGTGAGGGAAAAATCCATAACCTCATTAAATATGTTGATATTTGTTCCTTCATTGTCAATTATCCCACAGTTATTAGCATACCACATTATGACATAAAAACAATGGATAACATTTTTTTCCATTTAATAACCTGACCTAATCTGTCTCTAACTTCACTTGTGTTTCATATTTGTTGTATATATGTACAAATCTTAATATTAAAAGTTTGTGATTGAGACTTAACCAGATTTAGTTTTGTTTGCATTTACATTGCACATTTCTGAAAAAGTCAAAGTAAACCTGAAGTGGCCACTTATATTAAAATTACATATGTATAAATGATTCCAAATTTAAAATTCTACCTATAAAACAAAATTCATAAAATGCCCTTACTTGGCAAGTTTTCCTTTTAATTTGAATCTCGAAACTAAAAATGTCTTATTATGTCCTCAAGATTTAAAAACCTAAAAGATTACTATAGGCTACTGTTATGGACTACTTTTAAAGTAGTTTTTAAATGAAATGAATGTAATACTGAAATCACTAGTTAGACAACAGAAAACAACAGGTCCTTGGATGAGTGGTATTGAATTATTAAATTTTCCAAATCTTGTTATCTGGTAGGCTTATTTTGTTTAAAGATTTATTTATTTATGCATGCAGACAGAAATGGGGTACAGGCTGAGGTGCAGAGGTGGTGAGAGGATTCACCAGAAACAGAGCAAGGGGCAGAACAGGCAGATCTACTGAAATACACTGCTGAGGGGAACAGCAGGAGACAGGAGAGGCCTGCTGGGCCACGTGGGTCAGCTCTCATGGCCAGCTCATGCTGAAGGGGCTGCTGCTGGCTTTGTAGTTCTGTGCTTAACCCATTGCACCACCAAGGAGGCCCCTGATAGGCTTATTTTTAGTCTATGTATTTTATGTATGTGTACATAAAATATATGTATTTAATGTATGTGTACATACATATATATGCATATATGTATATGATATTGCACTTATTCTAGATGTATGTTTAATAGTTTGTTACCACATTCCTACATTTTCCTATAGAAAATATCTCTATATTATAATTGCTTCTAGTAGATGATAAATGGTTGTATTCAATCTAAATATTTGAAAGACAAATCAGTGAAACAATGATGCAAGAAGAGAGAAAAACCTTTCCAGGTGAATAACAAGTAAACATGCTTGGATATCTATGTGAGCTTGTCACCATCTGAGGTGGTAGGGCATAGAATTTCTAACTGGTGGTTAAAAGAAATCAAGAAAGTAGACATTAGAATAAAAAGAAAATGTTGTCCAAAAAAATTGATGACTCCCCTAAACTGAATAGCCAAGGAATAATACAGACCCGATAGTTATCAGAATCATTGCAAAGCAATCTGGGGTTAGGTCAGGGCCTGCCTAACCTTGTGATTTAATTCTGTGGTTATAAATAATCCAATAGGAAACTCACCCACAGAAGTGGCCCTTGGAAGTTGTAATGGAATGGAATTATGACCTGGTACTTGGCCTCTTGAGCCACAATAAATGTGCTATAAGAATGTCAAATACCTGCGATACCTCTTGCGAGATCATTTTAGTGGCACAAACTGAAACTTAAAGAGACCAATGTGGTCTTTATTTCCACATGGAAGACAAGGAGTATGAAATTGACAGGCAAAAATCTCACAACTTCCCTGCATTTCCCTTAAGAATATCACCATAGCATGGGTGAACTTTGTATTCTGGATTTTAAATTCTTATATTAAATATTTTGGCTTACCTATACTTTTTTAAGTTTTTGTTTCTTCTTTCCCCAGAGAATACCAGAATAAAATGCTGGATTCACTAAGGGAAAAAACACAAAATTTTAAGTCGTTAAAATTTCCCTTGAGATATTTTTTAAAAAATGTTTAAGGTAGATTAAACCTAGACAAAAATTAAATCAAATTATATTCTGTGTGCTCAATTTTCTGTAGGGAACCAAAAGCCACTGGAGTGTAAAATTCTAATTAATTATGTGGAATGCTAATGGATTTTAAATTAAAAATACGTGCTGTTTAACACCGCCTCACTCCACACAGTTTTGCAAGTGGGTATTACAATGAGACTGTCCTATAAAATCTGGACAGTGGGGAAGGTATAATTGTCACTTCTCCAATTTAATTTAAGGAGAAGAGCTAGACTCATCATTGGAAGGGGCCGTTCTCCCATCTCCTGCTTTGACAGTTCAACCTGACCGTGTCCTGTTCTATTCCGATAGAGCAAAGGATTCATCAGGATGTTATTTCAACAGCCAAAATATTACAGTTTTGCTAAATTTACAATAGCTTTTAGCACTATCTTTTTATAGATAAAGAAACAGAGTTTTAACATGTTTAAATGTTTCAGAGGACATAACCAACAATGATCAGAGCTGACACTGAAAGACAAAGTTTCAATTCTATTCATTACAGAATACCACAGTAAATCCCTATTATTTTAAAATATCAGCCAGAAATCCTTTAGATCAGGCCATTACTAATATTTCCCTTAATTTTGGCCTTTTAATAGAAAAAGAGCTTTTAGAAAAGGTATGAGGTCATCTAGGGTCAACACAGCATCTTTCATCCATTTGTTCCTTCTGTGGCCATTTACTTTGCACGTGGAGTTTTTTCATGTATTAAAGACTCAGTAGCGAACAAAAAACATACAAAATCTGTTTTCATATAGAGAGTAGGACACGGTATAGACAGGTACTCTTAAAAAAGCAGAAAAGGCCCTCCCTGGTGGTGCAGTGGGTTAAAAGCAGAGCACTCAGAAGCTAACGCCACTTCAGCATGAGTTCAATCCCTGCCCTGGAGGTGACCCACATGGCGCGGCAGACCTCTCCTGACCCGCCTGCTGCTCCCCTCAGCAGTGTACTTTGTTGATCTGCCTGTTCTGCTCCCCGCTCTGTCTCTGGTGAATCCTCTCACCTCCCCTGCATCCTCTGGCCTGTACCCCAGTTCTATAAGCATAAATAAAATAAATCTTTTAAAGAAAAGCAGAAAACAATCTCTGTTAAATTATAATAAAAATTAAAAGGCAAAAAGAAGAGTCAAGTGAGGGTGATGAGGTAGTTGCGCTTTGGGGTTCTGTGTGGACAGAAAACACTCGCTACAACATGCCATTTTAGCAGACAGCTGCAAGGCATGAGAAAGCAGACTGTGACTATCAGGTGGACGAGAGATCCGGGCAGAGGGGAGCACAAGGACACAGGCCCTGAGGTGGGGTACTCTTGTGACATATGAACAGAGGCTAGGGAAAGGAGCCTTGGGGGCTGGAGACCATACAGGCACAAGTGAACAGGGACCCAACAAAACGGCTGTAGACCAGCAGGCAGTGTTCATATGCTTCGGTGGGGTCACACAACTGACGGGATACTGTGGCGGCTGACTCCCATGTCTCAATAATGAGGATTACCAAGGAGGAGAAAAGATGCAGAAGCCAAGAAGCCACTGCCTTGCCAACTCAAATGCATTTTTTTTCCCATTTTTGTTTTTGAAGAAGCAGGAACAAAATCTGTCCAAAAGGATTTCATGAAACACTCATGCTAGATGAAAAAGAGCAAACCCTCATTCATGGTACTTATAATTGAGGTGTCAAGTAAAGCTCAAGTTATGAAGTAGGCATTGTCCCATCTTCCAGTTTCTGCAAAAACTGTCCTTCGACAGTCTTTACTGCAGTATCTTCCTTTATTGCTCTTCCTCTTCCTGACCTGAATTTTCTTTGTTTGTGTCCTGAGAATTTCTCTTCTTGCTTCCTCCTGGAATCTCCTCCCACTTGAGTCATATTAGGTGCTTCTCCTTATTACTTTCCTGCTGTCTAAAAAACCTAAATGAAATGTTCACGAAAACAGAGACGTCGTGTTTTCCTTTCAGGGTTACATTCTCAATTGTTAGAAGAGATCTGGAAACATAGTAGGCACTCAGCAAGTAGTGAGTGACTAAAAGTGAATGAGACGCAGTGAGCTGAAGAGACAATAGATAGATACCAGAAACTACATTTTGTTTAGTTAAATGTAGAATTTAGAGAAGAAAAAAAGTTGATAATCGCAGAAATTGTGATGGGTATGTAAGATATGATTTATGCTTTCATGTGTCTGAAATTTTTACTGTAAGGACTAGAATTTCAAAAAAGCCCAAGATTGTCATTTCATGTGTCATTTCTTTAAGGATTAATAGTTTGGTCATTTTTGATTTTTTTTTTAAATTCATTTATTTATGCATCCAGAACTGGGGTACAAGCCAGAGGTACAGGGGTGGAGACAGGGTTCACCAGAGACACAGTGGAGAACAGAACAGGTAGATCACGAAGTACACAGCTGAGGGAGGCAGCAGGCTACTGAGGGGAGCAGCGGGCGGGTCAGAGAGGTCAGCCATGCCATGTGGATCACCTCAGGGGCAGGGATCTAACTCACACTGAAGTGGCTGCAGCTCACTGGCAGTGCTTGTCCTAACCCGTTGTGCCACCAGGGAGGGCCCATTTTAGATTTTTTTTTTTAAGCTAAAAACTCAATGCAGATATCTTTGCAGTTGATTGTCCATATCTTCTCCCATCTAAAACCAGGACCCGACTGACTGAGTAGACTGAATAGGAAAGGAGGCACAGTGGCCACAAAGCAGGGCAACTCCAAACAAACCAAGGTGGTCTACCACTTTGCAGGAATGCCCCAGGTGCCCTTAAAAATGCATTTCCTGGCCCTCCCTGGTGGTGCAGCGGGTTAAAGCACTCAGAAGCTAAAGCCACTTCCTCATGAGTTCGATTCCCGCCTGCCCCAGAGGTGACCACATGGCGTGGCAGATCCCTCCTGACCTGCCCGCTGCTCCCCTCAGCAGTGTACTTTGTCCATCTGCCTGTTCTGCTCCCCACTCTGTCTCTGGTGAATCCTCTCATCGCCCCTGAGCCTCTCGCCTGTACCCCAGTTCTGTATGTACAAGTAAATAAATCTTTAAAAAAATGCATTTCCTGAAAGTTAACAAAGGTGTGAATATAGTGAGCAAACAATCCTGAGGACCAGGCCAGTATCTCTGGTTTGAGCATTTACTGATGTGCCTAAATCCGTGAAGGAGGCAGTTTCTCATGGAGGGAGGGCTCTGCCTTCGTCTCTGGGAGAATGCCTTTCCAGTGTGGGCTCCCTGGCAGGGAGCGCTGTGTGGTTTGGACAAGGCACATGTGGCTAACCCTGTGAGGGTAAGGAGCGCTCAGGTGCCAGTTGGCTGTGGAAGATTACATGGCCCCCTGCCAACCCATGTTCCCACAGTAGTCACAAAACCCTTTTCCTTATCCACGTGTCCAGCCAGCTGGCAGTAGGCTGTGAGTGAGCTGTTGGCAAGAAGGCCCGTGGGTCTCAGGAGTGTCAGGTGAATGCTTGACATGGCGGGTACAGAGGTTCCCACATCATTCCTTAGGCCTGATACCATCGTGAACACCTTTGGTGTGCTGATAGGAAATGTGCGACTCGACTCATTTATTTTTATGATGAACTATTTCCCACTTCCAATTGAATTTCATTGACTAAAATGATTACTTCATGGTGTGTTTTTTGCCAAAAAAATATTAAGCTCAATTTCAAGCCAGCCTACATAACAATACTACAAGAAACATGCCAAAAAGTACGACTCAGTAGAGACTTCTTTATTGGACAATCTGTGTTTTCATAAAAATTTTCCTCAAGTTTTGATCTTATAACAAATTTTAAGCAAAATATTTGCCTCTCAATAAACGTTGATCATTCAAGTAATTTCAATTCCTATCAGCCACAAATCTAAAAATTATATTCCAAGTTCAAGAGCTTTGAAAATGTCAGTACAATCTGATACGGAATCCAACATTGATGAATTCTGACCTGGGGGTTTGTGAAAGAAATGATTGAATGTTTTGTCATGACTTTACTTAAGGTTCAAATGAATAATAATTGAGGAAATGATAGACATTTTGATACATTTCTAATGGAAAAATTAGGCAGTCTTTAAGTAATATTTAAGCGTAGTGAATGTGGAAATATCTAACTGATTGGTTTTGAATGCCTAACTTTTCATCTAGCTGTAGATATTCAATGTTAAATATAAATATAAATAAATATAAGATTGGAGGGAACATTCCAAAATAATAATTTTTATGTCTGTGTTTGGAGTTGATATATAATTATGAGTTCTATAGATTTTCCTATCTTTTGTGAGCTTTCTGAAATGATTATTAATGTAATAATACTTACATAAGCTCTAAATATATGTAACTATATACACATATGTATATTTGTGTATACAAAATGTATGTGTATATGTGAACACATAAATATCCACTAGCCTATATATGCATATCTGATAAGATTTGTGACTTCTAACCACAAAGCAACTCAGGAAAGTTGAACTTATTTCCAAATTCTGTCACCTGGAAGTTGTCACCCTGAGGGGTAACTATACACTATCAGTAATGTCATCTTATGTCCATAATGGTTAACACTAACTTATTTAATACTATTGGATTTAGAAGTGTTGAATCATGTGTTTATAGTAAAGAAAATTCATAGTTCTGTTACTTATAAAAATATCCTACTTTATAAAACCTGGCTGAACTAACTGGCTGGGACTGAATCAGATATTTCTAAGTATCTGGAAAGAATGTATCTCTAAATCATTAGTGGGTCATCATTTTCATATGATTCCTGTTTTTCCAAAGTCTTATATAATCACACAAGTGGTGATAGACACTTTTTTTTATTGTAAAGTAAGATAATATTTATTGCCAGTATTGATTTGCTCTATCCTCTGTTGGTGACAAGTTCTGCTACTATTTGATAGCCATGACTAAATTTCCTAAGGCCAGAAGTTTTCAGTGTTACAAAGCTGTGTTATCTAACTTCATTTAGCTTTTTTTAAAAAATATATAATATAATAGTTTATTTTTAGATCATTTTGTGCCTTTTCCCATTTCAGTTGTAACCCCCATGAGCTTCCCATCACCAGATCACCAGTGTGCCATCACTCCCCACCACACACATTTTTTGATCCGTTCTCCCCTCCACCTCTGTAAAATGTCTCTTGTATATAGTTGTTCATTATTATTATTATTTTCTGTCTTGGTCCTTTATACTCCCGCTATGAGTGAAACCATCCGGTATTTTTCCTTTCCTTTCTGGCTTATTTCACTAAGCTTGATCCCTTCCAGCTCCATCCATGTTGCTGCAAAAGGCATGTGTTTATTTATTTATTTTTTGGTTGCTGAGAAATACTCCATTGTGTATATGTACCGCATCTTTTTAATCCAGTCATCTATTTTTCGGCATTTGGGTTGATTCCATGTCTTTCTGATTGTAAATAAAGCAGCAATACAAAGGGGGTGCAGGTGATTAAAAAAGTTGAATCAGTGTTTTTGTGTCCTTTGGGTAGATACCTAGGAGTGGAAATGCTGGGTCATATGGAAGCCCCATTTTTAGCAGTTTGAGAAACATCTGAACAGTTTTCCATAGTGGTTGTACTATTTTGCAGGAGAGTTCCTTTTACTCCTTTTACTCCTCGCCAACATTTGTTGTTGCTAGTTGTTTTAAGATACGCCATTCTCTCTGATGTGAGGTGGCACCTCATTGTGATTTTAATTTGCAGGTGATAGACATTTTTATCTCACTTAGAGAAGACATAATTTAAAGTAGATCTTTGCCTATAAATTTTCTATCTTTGAGAATCAACCTATAGTATCAATAACTTATATATTATAAAGTTGTGTACATTATCTATAAATATGGAAGATGATATAGTGCAAGCTGAAAAAACAGACACATGAAATTTTTTTAGCCATATTGGTGAGAACTAACTTGTTAGTAGGGACAAACTAAATATTTTAGTTGATTTGTTTTATTTAATTTAGGTGGAATGTAATGCTAGCTTTGTGATATTATATCAAAGTTGTTTCCATTTGTATTTATTATTTTGTGTACCTAGATAGCAAATGCCTCAAAGCAACAGTTCTTTTCACACAAGGACCTATGAATAATTTTTGGGACTAGTTTTGAAGAGATGGGAGATGCCCTCAGCATCCTAAATCCTTCCTAGGCAGTGGATCACTTAAAAATGAGTAGCCTGGGGGCCCTCCCTGGTGGCGCAGCGGGTTAAAGCACTGTACTAAGAAGCTTAAGCCACCTCCACATGAGTTTGAACCCCGCCTGCTCCGGAGGTGACCACATGGCGTGGCAGACCTCTCCTGACCCGCCCGCTGCTCCCCTCAGCAGTGTACTTCGTCGATCTGCCTGTTCTGCTCCCCACTCTGTCTCTGGTGAATCCTTTCACCCTCCGCATCTCTGGCCTGTACCCCAGTTCTGTATGAATAAGTAAATAAATCTTTAAAAAAATGAGTAGTCTGAATGATTTTTCCATTCATTTAGCAGTGCTACTGTTTCCACCTCTCCTTCCATGTCTTTTATGTCCTACACCAGTTAAAATCCTACTGATTCACCAAAGCTCATTTCAAATGCCACCCTTCCATCAAGCGCTTTCTAACCCTGTACCAGTAAAAAAATAATAATTTCTCATGCTGATACAATCTCTTTATAACTCTCCTAGGAGAGAGTTACTTTATTTTACACACACACACACACACACACACTGCAGTGTGTGTGTGTGTGTGTAAGTTTTCAAATAAACTTATTTCCAGCTTGGGGAAAATATATGGGCTTTGGACTCTAACAGACATTAATTGCTAAGTTCCATACCTCTAGCCTTAGTATATAGTTTCTGTTGGGACTAAACTAGCATTTATACAGTTAGTGTGATATGAAGCAAGTAGGTGTTAAAACTGGCTTAACTTTACTGAAAATAGCAGCACCTCAGTGATGGCCAGTTTATTGTTGTTATTATTACCAATACATTAATATGTTATCATTGAATTTTTGTATCCCCAATATGTCAATCATAGTGTTTATAGGAGTATCAAAAAGTTAACAATTTTAGTTGATATACATTGTCATACATAAAGTCTACTATTTTTTGATTGTGCTAATATTCTTTGTCTTAAATAAGTGTCAAGCCATTTAGCAAATGATAAATGCATTAGTTTTTAATTGGTTCAGCTTTCTCAGTTTATTATTAACTTTAACCTTTTAATTTGTATACACATTACATCAGGTAAGTAATTTCCTGCAGCTATCCCAGTATGCTTTGTGCTAAATGCTTTTTAATAATCTAATATATGCCTGCATATGACTAAGCAGCATTTAGGGACTTCATTACTTAGCATTTGATATTTTATTAATAATATATTTGAGTGGGTTAGGAATAAAGACTAATCACTGTTGTTATTTCCTTATAATTTATAGCCACAATGAAATCTCTCAGAAATAGTTCATATTCTTATGGTCAAATATTGGTTTTTGAAAACATATATTTAGATTGTTTTTTTGTCATTGTCCACTTGTAAATGGTCTTCTTCATTAAATCTTATTTTCTAGTTGGTGAGGTGATCTCAAAATTGGGGTGTCTGGGGGGATTTACATGATGCTAAAAAAATCAGCTTTAAAAATTAAAATTTACATGATGCTAAAAAAATCAGCTTTAAAAATTAAAATGGTGGCACAATGGGTTACAGCACTGCACTGACAAGCTAAAGCCGCTTCCACATGAGTTCGATTCCCGCCTGTCCCGGAGGTGACCACATGGAGTGGCAGACCTCTCCTGACCCGCCCGCTGCTCCCCTCAGCAGTGTACTTTGTAGATCTGCCTGTTCTGCTTCCCACTGTGTCTCTGGTGAAGCCTCTCGCCGCCCCTGAGTCTCTGGCCTGTACTCCAGTTCTGTATGTACAAATAAATAAATCTTAAAAAAAAAATTAAAATGTAGAGAAAGGGCTCATTTTAGAAAAGCTAACTTCTACATTTGTTTCTACCTAATGTCAGTTTTTCACTCATCATTTATTTCCTCCTCCAACTGTTGTTTATAAAACACCTTACTCTGTCAGACTGGACTGAAAATATTCAAGATATAACAATGAATAGACTAGGATAGAATTCTCCATTGTCTGATTTTGATCACTAAAATTTTATTTTCAGATACAAGGATGGTGTGCTCCATTAAAAAAATAACGTATACTTGTATTTTGACTTCAAAATAATAACTTTTTATTGCCAGGAGCTCACATTATTGTAAACAGAAGACTCCACAATGATAGTTAAAATAGCCACATGTTTTTGGATTAAAACTCCACCAATATCTGACATTTTAATTCATGCAAATGAACTTTTAGGATGTTTAGGGCACACAGCCTTTGAATTTTCTGAAGTTCTACACTGTATATCCTTTAAAATATATAGAAACCTTAGAAAGTAAAATATGTTCACTTATGTCTTCAGCCTTTTAACACAGAACTAAAGCTTCCTACAAAATAAATCCCACATTAAGTGCTGTGTCTACCACTGTGTTTCATTAGATTTTGCAATATGGTAAGCATGAAAATGTTGAAAACTAAACAAAGCTAACTTTTATTTCTGTTATTCTCAATATGGATAAAATAAGCATGTGTGTGTAAAATGAAAAGCACGCTTTGTTAAAGTCAACCACGATAGACATTAACTAAAAGTAGCATAAATTTTTCTGTGAGCTTCAAAAAGACTCTTAAATTCACTGTGTAGATAAAATCAATAAGATTAATTTCGTGAACTGTTCAAGTATAATGAGAAGCCAATATATTGTAAACTAGTTACTAACTGTTAGTAAAGTTTAAGCCACATTTCACCTAATTAATGAACCAGGTAAACTCCATTTTTTTCCCAAATTAGTTACCTTGGTCTTAAATATTTGCAGCACAATGCATCTTTAGAAATACATAGCTGTGCCGGCCCTGGCAGCACAAGGAGTTGAGTCTCACACGATCAAGCTGTTGCTAACTGCTGCAGCATGAGTTCCATTCCAGGCCAGGAAGCTGACCCACAGGGTGCCCTAGACGTCTCCTGTCTCTCCATCACTCCCCTCAGCAGTGTATTTCAGTCAATCTGCCTGTTCTGTTCCCCACTCTGTCTCTGGGGAATTCTCTCACTCACCCCACACCTCTTGTCTGCACCCCAGCTCTTGTACACATAAATAAATAAAGAAATCTTTAAAGAAGATTAAGAAATAGATAAAACTCAATTATGCACAGTTAATTATAAATTAAACACTTTGCCTCTCTGTTCAATTTGACTGCAGTTATTCTGGTTTTAGCTTTGTAAAAATTGTAATATTTTATGTACTGATTATACCTTTCTAAAACTAATTGATTACTCAACAACTATATTCTGATGTCAGACACCATTTTCCAAAACCTTATAGTGACGGCCACGTAATTTAAACGGATGTTAGCCTGATGACTATATTTGAAGGAAAAAAAAAAAAACCTAATTTTCCACGATTCCTGATTGCATATTAGTTCAGCCTTAAAATTCTCTGACTATAATAATCATCTTACTTAAAAGGCAGATTCAGTATGATTTCCACTTTTCCAACTGCAGTGATGCATTCTTCAGTTAGGCGATTTCCTCATTCCGTTTGCTGCAAGGAACTGATACAAACCCGCGTCCCCATGTACATGAAATGAGGGAAAACCATGCTGGGCCAGTCACCTCCACCATCACACATTCTGTTACAATCTACAGTAATAGACTCATACTCCAAGAAGGCTTGCTGTGTTTGTTTGCAAACTAGTGTGCAGTACTTATAAGTCTGTGGTTTTATTGACGTGTTCCTTTCCATTCCTGTGGTTTTTAATTGAAACCCCACTGCTTTGCCCAGCTTCAGGAATGCAGAATATAGGAGTTTTACATTTACTTTCCAACCCAAATGCGAGGAACATGGAGGCTCCGTACGTGTAACAATATCTATAGATTTTAACATTGCCTTGGTCTGTAGTAAAATGATAAGTCTGAGTAGGGAGGTTGGGAATTAATGCAAGAATTAAATCTGAGTTTTTGAGATGTTTCAAATTTTCAACACATACAGATGTCATTACCTGTTGAGCTGGCACTGAATTTGTTTTCTCAAAACAAATTTCTCATTTTGTGAACATATCCTATTAGGAAAGCTCTATAGTAAATGCTGAACCTCAAACTTGTAGAAAACAACTTTTATTTTTTAATACAGTGATAATTATTGCGGGGCATCTGGTCTCCCATTTTATTTGACTTTCTTACTAGATATATGGAATAGGTGTTCAGTTCACATTTCTTTCTACAGCTGCCAACTGTGATTATATTTTAATAATACAGTTGAATATTCAAATGATAGCGAGTCTTGTAACAGATGACCACGTGGTTCATAAGAATTAATTTTGATGAGTCTTTCCTATCCTTTTACTTCCCCATTCCTAAATTTTCTTTTGAATAGTTTTCAAACTGCTTTAAAAGTGGAATCAATCATGTTGTTTCCTCCTGAACTTAAGCGATTTTCATACTTAATCATTAGTTAACTCTGCTCTTGGAAATAATAATGACAAAAATGAAGAGCCTGAAAATCCAGTGAGAGATGATCTCCAAAAAATTCATATCTTTGAAATTAAAAGTTGGAATTCTTCATTCATTGGTTTATCTACCACATAATACTGAAATCATGTGGTGTCTTGTGGTGTTTTTCTTTATTCATCTGACTTATTTCACTTAGGATTGTTGAGCTTTGAGAACTGAGTGGAATCACACATGTAAAACACATAAAAGTATCTGTTATAGAACAGACCCTGAAATGTTTGCTAGCTTGATAGTTGTTATTGTTTTACTACACATTTCATTTGGTTACTTAATGAGGGAAGAATGGTTGGATCTGGTAAATCTAGAAATTTCTGGATCTTGCACTAATCCTAATATCACTTTATAATGTCCTGACCTCAAATCCATGTCCAATTGCATCCACACCTTCCCCTCCCAGCAGACAGACTTCATGTCATAGCTTGGATTCCCCCCCCCCCCCCCAAGAATCTGAGCAAAGATGGGAATGCACGACATTTAAGAAGTGAATAAACCCGAGTAAAGGAGTCAGGGAATGATACTGAGAAGTGAGGCATTAAAAGACAAATCATCAAGCCTCTTTCCATGGGTAACTGAAACTTAATTCTTCAGGAACTCTGGGGGTCCGTGCAAAGCATGTGCTTCAAAATGATCTCACTCAAGGGGCAAGCCAGGTAGCCGGGTCATTAATATACCAAATCTAATCATTGATTTAGGGCTGCTGGGGCAGTGTGAAATCCCAGACCTTTGTAGCTTGATCCGCTAGGTAGGCAGCCAACTGGTCTCTTGTGGCAAAAAAACATCCTCAGGAAATGAAATGCTATTCTGTCAGTTGGCAGTTGCACTAGTATACTCTGAAGGTGATAAGAACAGGGGGCACGTGGGGGCACCAGCCGCCATCTAGTACTGCCGTCAGCGTAATGAGAAATGCCTGGTTATTCATCGGTCTGGCATTCCCCGTGTGAGGTCTTCCATCCAGTGGAGGACAGATTATTTCCACTCATTTCTATACTGCAATGTCTACTCATTGCAACTGTTCAAGACAAGGCTCTTACTGCAGAAAATTAAATCTCTTGTCTCCCATATTTGTAGCAATATGTAATGAGACTGATAATTGATCCTGGGCTTTGATTCCTGGACAAGGCTACCAGTCCCCAGGCTCTGTTAACTATCCAAAAGTGCTGGCGCTTCAGAAAACTCCCAAAGCTTGGAGAAATCACTTAGAGGGCTGATGTCCCTGCCATCTTTGGATATCCAAAGTGATTTACTTTTAAAGGTGGCATTGTGTGAAATTGATTTAACTGTCCACTGCAAAGGGGCTTGCCTTTTTTCTTTTGGAGTGTTTTCTTTCAAGTCCTGGGTTTCTCGATGATCAGCAAAGAAGCCTTTCACACTTCAGAACCTGAGTTATTGAATGACTTTTGAACAGTTTTAGTTTCCTCTTTGTAAAAAAAGATGGGGGGGGAGGGCCAGAAGTATTGTATACATTTACATTTTAAATTGTGTAATCATGTTATTATCTGAAACTAATACCATGCTGTTAAAATTTAGATAAAGTGTCCTGTAATGCATACAAAATGTTCATTTGTTGAAGGCCATTAAGTTAATTTCCTGGCAACAAGATTAAATGCAAGGCATTTACATAATCATTAGTCGTGAGGTGTAGAAAAGATAATTAAATATTCCACCACATTAATTTATATTTAATTAACTGTGCTTTAGTGATCCTTCTGTCTGAATATTAATATTGTGTAAATAAACAATTAGAATGCATACTGACTTTATTAAAGATTTTATTCTTAAAATTAAGTAAAAGGTGCAATTATTAATTAAATTATATCTGATTTTGAATCCTAATCATATTAACAAAGTCTAAAAAAGCCTATCATTACCTTCAGTGACAACAGCTTCACATATTATATTCCCAACTTAATGTACTTTGTGGATTTAAAAATACGTTTATTTAGTTTATGCCAATAGTTAATTCACTTTCATTATATTCTATTCGGTGTTGCTTTTAACTCAAGACCAACACTATTTTAAATATGAAAATCAGTTATTATTGTATAGTAAATCTCACTCAGGTATGGCCATGATTATTTGGAACATGATATATCTGGAAAATGACTGTTTTATATGGAATGGAGGAACAGTTAAGCCATCCCAAGTAAGGTTGGATTGGCGAAATTATAGCTAAGGTATGTTGCCAACAAAGAGTTTACAAGGAGATAAAATTGCTGAGGTTCTGAGAGAGTTTTTCTTGTAGCTTTAAGAAAATCCATACAAAGATATGTTAGTCGGAGCAAGAATTTAGGTGTTTGGTGGTGTTTAATGCCAAATGTTCGTGGGGGACATGGATTATAGTGAAGAGAAATCTTGACAATATATCCACTGTTGCCTTCAATGCTGTTTCCTTTATCTGCCTGGACAATTTGGAAGCCAGTAAATGCAATGTCTAGGATGTCTATTGAAATAAATATCCTCAATGGAAGAAGACACAAAATGTGATGTTGGAGGCAGGGAGAGGACAGGGAAGGTTGATCTTTTTGAATCATGACAACAAGGTATTCTTAACTAAAATAGAAAATTACATTAAAATATCACTAAACAACAGTCATGATTTCCTAAGAGAAGTTTTGGATTTTTTTTTTCATATTAAACTATAACATCCCAAGCATAAATGTATTTTCAGTAGGAAATATTTATTTGGGCAAACAAGTCAATATCAATTTTAACTAAGTGGAATTTTCAGGGAAAAAGATGTGTTTCACAAGAACATATTTCCTAATGGAAGCATTTGTTTCTAGAATTATAGGATGGGGAGTAATAAGATTGTTTTTGCTTCTTTTCAAAGCTGCTGGGACTTTTCTACTTACACTAGAACATGGTTATTGTTCCCCTGGGCTGGCCAAAATATATTCCCTCCTGGTTTGTGAAAATAACCATTCTAAGGGTTGGAAATCATTCTGCTTGTGTGGTAAATTCATATTTCTATACTTCTCAATTTCAAGTACGCAGATATCATGTACAAGGCATTCTGTAGTACCCACTCTCACAGGCTAAATTCCTGACACTGATAACATCCACAGCTCGTGAATCTTAATAGTGGGTTTTCATTCACTGTTCAAAAGAAATTATTAAAGTAACTTCGGTTTAAAATGTCATATTGTAACAGATACAGGTTTCACGGACTCCGCCCCCACTCGATGCTGGAACTCCAAATCCCATCAGTACCAAGAAGAAGCACGGAGGGACATGAGGGCGGAGCTGAGCAGCCAGGTGGGGATAAAACCGGACACGTGGGCTCTGGGGGTCTCTTGGCCTGGTGGTTCGCAGCTGATCATTTTGGCGCTCAATCGGTTTTCAGCGTGCCGGTGGAGTCCACGTCAGCAGAACTGGTAGGACATCCTAGTTAACCTGTGTTTCTCTCCCTCTTTCCCTGGGTTATCCCTTTACCTTTCTCCTTATAAATAAATCCATTATTTAACCTTTTGAAGTGTGTCCATAATACGATTGAATCGTAAGCGCACGGGTGAAGACCCACAGACAGGCAACCCAATTCACATTGGGGTGCCCTGTAACAATATAGTTCTATCTTTATAGAGTATGTTATTTTTGGCACTGACTTGTTCTTTTATCTATCACCATATAATCGATCTGCTTTACCCAAATCACACACTTCGCCTTACCCTTTCTCCCTGATTAACACTGTTCTGATGATCCAAGGGTTTGTTTTGTTTTGTTTGTTCATTTGTTTTGTTTCCTTATCTTTCACATGTGTAAAATCATATAATATTTGTCTTTGTCTGACTTATTTCACTTAGCATAATGTCCTCTAAGTTCATCCATGTTATTTTAATTTGAAGATTTATTTATTTATTTATGCATATAGAACTGAGGTATAGGCCAGAGATATGGGGGTGAGAGGATTCACCAGAGACAGAGTGGGGATCAGAACAGGCAGATCTACAAAAATACACTGTTGAGGGGAGCAGTGGAAGAGAGGAGAGGTCTGCTGCTCCATGTGGGTCAGCTCCCTGGCTGGGGATCAAAGTCATACTGAAGCGGCTGTGCTTCAACCCGTTGCAATACCAGGTAGGCTCCCATCCATGTTATTTTAATTGGGAACATGTCTTCTTTTTTTCGATGGCGGAACATCATTCCATTGTGTCTCTATGCACATCTTCTCTACTCATCCATCCGCTGATGGACACTTAAATTGCTTTTGTATCTTGGCAACTAAAAATATTGCTGAAGTGAACACAGGGGTACATAGATGCCTTCAAATTGGTGTGTTCTATTCTTCTGGTAAATACCCAGAATGGAATAGCTGGATAGATGATGTGCTATTTCTGTTCTTAATGTTTTATAGAATATCTATACCATTTTCCATACTGATTGGATCGTTTTCTTACCAACAGTGTATGTACAAAGGTTCCTTTCGCCCACCTCCTTGCCAATACTCCTTGTTATCTTTTTGTTAGAAGCTATTCTCAATGTTGTGAGATAACATCTATTTGAGTTGATATTCAGGTATCTGTTATCTTTGTTCAGTTATTTCTTGAACACCTAATTTTTGACCCTACCAAGATGGATAAGACAAACTTTTATAACTCTAGAAATTATGTATAAATATAAATTCTGGGCCCTCCCTGGTGGCGCAGCGGGTTAAAGCACAGCACTAAGAAGCTAAAGCCACCTCAGCATGAGTTCGATCCCCACCTATCCTTGAGGTGACCACATGGCGCGGCAGACCTCTCCTGACCAGCCCACTGCTCCCTCAGCAGTGTACTTTGTTGATCTGTTGATTCTGCTCCCCACTCTGTCTCTGGGGATCCTCTCACCTTCCCTGCACCTCTGACCTGTACCCCAGTTCTGTATGCATGAGTAAATAAATATTAAAAGAAATACATAAATTCTGTAAGGAGGTAATAAATGAGTATACAAATAAATAGCTATGCAAATTCTCCTTATCAGTCACTAAGAAGACTCCCCAACTTTGAGGACTGGGTAAAAATATTTAGGCTATGGTACAAAGGGGTTAAGTCTCAGTGCTATCACCACTATGGCCTGAGTTCCATCCTGGCCAGGGAGCTGACCTACATATGGTACAGCAGACCTCTCCTGTCTTGCCCATTGTAGATCTGCCTGTTCTGCTCCCCACTCTGTCTCGGGGGAATGGTCTCACCCCATCATACCTTTGGCCTACACCCCAGTTCTTCTATGCATAAATAAATAAATCTTTAAAAACAAATGTTTAGGCTTATGATACATGAGTAGCAACTTCAGAAGGCTCATTCTCTTTCCGACAGGAAGTTTGTTTTTTCTAATCCTCCATTTTTCTGATCCTCCTAGATAGCCAAAGCAAAACAGCGAGTCAGGAATTCTAGGGAATGCGTCATTTGATTCTGAGTCATGAGATGCTTTGCTTCATGGCTGTGACTGAGGAATCACTACCCCTCACTCTTAGGGCAGGTTCCCACATTCTCTGATCTATGTGCTGGATTCCCCCATGGGATCACAGATAATAAGATATAAATAATTCAAAAAGAAGTCTATGTAGATAGTTCCCATTCTTCTGTTTGGAATATTAAATTTCTTTTTTGAAATTTTTCCCATTTGATAGCAGTGTACAGTTTTGCTTGTTTCATTGCCAGAGCAGACTGGTCGGACAGAGTGAATTCTTGCCATTCTACAGGGAGGAGTGGGATTTCAAATTAAAGACAAATGTGTAGTATAGTAAGTCCTTCAACCTTTTTTTGTCTTTTTAAGTAAAATCTAAATTCATCTTCTTTGCAAATAGTTATTTCTCCAGAAAAATCATACTTAAAAATGCTCAGGTTTCACCTTAAGTGTATTACCTTTTTGATGCAATTCCATTATATACCTACATATACTTACATATGGTCACATATACTTACATATGGCCATGTGTTTTAATCATCCTATTCATAAAATGCTTTAGAGAAAAAGATGGAAACATTCTATAAGCATTAAAAGTCAGATAAAAATTCTCAGCTCTGCCCATTTCCATGTTGCTAATAGTAGAAAACTTCCCAGTGAAACATGGATTTGAGAGCAATTCTATAGTTCTCTTAGCCTGAGAAATATAACTTTTTATTTAATCACTAAGTTTGCTGATTTCTCCAAGAACTGCTAATGGTTGTATTACAACCTAAAACTTCTAGAAAACTGATAATCTTATCTATTTCTTAGACACCTTTCTTCTGTTACAATCTGCACAACAGTTTGATTGGCATTGAGATCACATGAGATAAGAGTGTCATAATCCCATGCCTGGCTAAGCTGACTTTGTGGCAATATTTTGATTATGTGATTATTTAGACTTTGACCTTGCTTCGGTAATTTTACCATTGTGCCTTTGTTTCCATAGTGACTGAATGAGTATGTTGTGTAAGTTTAATTTTTTATGTCCAGTAAGCCAAGTTATGCAATTTGATGATCAGATTAAGATATGGATGTACTTTTGTTCACTTACAAGTGCATGTTTGAGCATGTGCATATATTGTCATCACAGTAACAGAACAATTTTTTAATACTTTTCAGTTATATTTTTTTGTCCAAAAAAAAAAATCTACCAAGCTTTCTCTAAAACAGTTGGTCAGTGGATAACGCTGGCAGGTTGTTATTTTCCTGTATTTAATTAGTGGGTGGGAAATAAGAGACAGGAGAATTTTCCAAATAACTTCAATTTGAATAAGAAATAAAAATCTGAACAAATGAAAGTTCCTTCTACATTGAACTTCGTAATTCAGTCACCAACTTGTCCCTCATTTCACTCTGTTGTCTATTTGATTAACTTTTTCCTCAGAGGGTCAAACAATTAACAAATCAAGGCAATGGAAACCATGATTAATTTTTGAATGAACAGGAGATGCCCGGGGCACTTATCTTTGGAGCAGAAGGATAAGTGGGCAATTCCACAAGTTATGAATCAAGGACTAACTTCTTAGCCTTGTGGGTTTAGACCTCTTGGAAAGCTTTCTGCATTAAAAGAGAAGAGGGAAGAATTCTAGAGATGTTTGTTCTTAATGCTTCTGTAGTTTAACATGACTATTTCCAGACAGGAAACCTCAGATAAGAACATACCTTAATGTTATTATCCATTGAGTGCAGTGAGATTATCTTGGAAGATTACTGCCTGTGCTAATTTTCCTGTGCTACATTATCAATGGAGGTGATGGTTGGAATAGCCAGGGATAACAAACTAACAAAGTAACAGAGATCAACCACAGTAGAAACCTACCTGCTATGGTTCCTGCTGAGCCTTGAGAGAAAAGAAAAGGGATTTTCAGATAAGACCTTACTTATTTAAGGATACTGGAAGTTTGCAGTTTTTTAAAAATTCACTTCGATTCCATTTCCCAGTTCTGCTATTAATGAGGTTAAGATAAATTTTATGAAATTTCCTTTGTATCCCCTGGGAAGTCAATATAATGTGTACTCTGCAGCTGAGTTTCCTTTAGTAGGAAGCCTCTAATTTGGATGAAGTTAAACTACATAAATGTCCACAGAGATTTGGTGAAACTAATTGAGCTCAAAACATATTGAAAATATTTTCAAAGTAACCTATTTATGCAAATATAGGTGTAATGAAAATAAAATGAAATAAATAGCAGCATGGAGACTAGAATGCTAGCTCCTGGCTCCTGGTAGAAAGTTTGTAAAAATGTCAGGATTTTTTTTTTTTTTTGATAAACAAGGAATCTGAGGATTGGCATCACCCAACACTACATAAATCCATGGAATCGATGTCAAAAAATATCCTCACATGTTGGGAATCAGGAAATGCCTCTATCGTATAGTTCAGATTCAACCTGAGTTCTTCCTGAAGGTGGTATCAAAAGTAGGGCATAAGACGTGAGGGGGTGACTTCCTCCACATTCTCTGTCTAGAGAATAAGAATTTAAAGAAAACCAAACACTTTATCCCAGGAAATGTGAGTGAGAAGAAGGGGAATATGAGAAAAGGGGAGTTGGGAAGAAAAAAAAAAAAAAAAGCTCGATAGCTTCACACGAGAACCCAGTGGTTTTCTTATCAAGCTGGACAGGGGTAGAAGTCACAAAGAACTTTTGGTGTTTCTCCTCATCTTAGCTTTCTTTTTGGTCAAAGTTTATTGCATGGCTTGTTAACCTCAACACACTTCTGGAATGTGTGACCTGACTCCTATGGGCAGTCATTGGGAAAATCAAAATCTGATCTGGGGACCAGGTTAACCACTGCAGAACACTAAATTCTGCTGTCCAGCCTCTCTGCTCTCTCTGAGAGCACTAAAAAATGGCAGCTGTCAGGAGAAGAAACAACAGCAATGGTAACACTGTCTTAACCATGGAACCGCTGGAAAGATGTGGGCTATTGCTGGGCATCTCCGGTATTAAAATTCATAGCTCAGTGGCCAAGAGCGGCTTGCAGGTAGAACTGAGTGGCTCTTTGGAATAATCAGTCATTCCAGTGCAGAGAATCCATGCAGGTGCAGAGGTGAGGAAGCTTATAGTCCATTTCACTATTTCTTTGCAGTTTCCCAAAGGGCTACACGAATTAAATTTGTTGATAGAGATGATAGATGTAGGCAGAACTAGAGCCTGAAAGGAATATGCCATTTTGTACTTTCTCTGAAGAAATTGTGAACCAATTGCAGGCATTTGCATTTTTAAAATTTTTATAAAATAACATAGATGACCCCAGATAGTTTGAATTCAGCCTTGCTATATATCATCCTGTGTGCTAGATGCCTATTAAAAGCTGTTGGATGAGGCCCTCCCTGGTGGCGCAGCGGGTTAAAGCACAGCACTGAGAATCTGGGGCCGCTTCCGCATGAGTTCGATTCCCGCCTGCCCCGGAGGTGACCACATGGTGTGGCAGACCTCTCCTGACCCACCCGCTGCTCCCCTCAGCAGTGTACTTCGTCGATCTGCCTGTTCTGTTCCCTTCTCTGTCTCTGGTGAAGCCTCTCACCGCCCCTGAGCCTCTGGACTGTACCCCAGCTCTGTATGCACAAATAAATAAATCTTAAAAAAAAAAAATTAAAAAAAAAAAAAAAAAAGCTGTTGGATGAGTCACTACCAGTCTCACCATAACAACAACAAATGCTATTAATATTAATTTTTACCATATTAACTTTTCTAGATGTAGCCCCATGTACATTATGAAGATGTTAAATTAACATCTTTCACAGAGTGATGGCATGAAAGATAAGTGCCTTATCTCATCGAGAGTAATTGTCAGCAGAAGGTCTTTATCCAGATATTTAGCCCTTAGCTGGGTAGCTGCACTCTCTTCCTTTAGGTAACAGTATATTGTAATTGTCCTGAATCATTGCAATCATGTAATTCGATATTTTTCTACAGTGTCATTTTACTTTCAAATTTTCTTCATTTTTTTTTAAATAAATGTGATTTGCAGAGCCAATTAGCTGATATTAATCACAAGAATGTTAAAACTGTGGTCTAAGCAGATCAGCATCTTCAGGCTGAAATTTAGATAAAAATATACATAAATACAGGTCGAGTTTTTCCTTGATTTTCTTTTGAAAATCAGTGATTTTGTACTAGGCTGTGAAGTTATTCAAATAAATTTCAGATTTTCTGATGCCTAAGAACAGTTTTCTTCCCTCCAAGGCACATTCTGAATATATTGACAGTTTGGCTTCAGGGTCAAAAAAAGTGAATTACCTCCTTGTTTCTTCAATAGTTATCACTTTTTTCATCTCTTTGTTTGCATTTCTGTGTGTTTCCTGAAGCAAGCAAGCAAACAAACAACAAAAAAAATTACTTGTGTATAGTAATTACAGATTGTGATGGATAAAAATAAATGCTGTCTTGGGTTGAGCCTGTTTTCTTCTTGCAAGTGAAATTAGGTGGAAGGTTTAAGATGAAAGTGCAAAAGACTTTGTGCATTAATTTAAAAGAATACATTTACCGTATCTAAGTTTTTCAGTTAGACTTTCCACTGGCAGCTTCTAACAGTAAAAAAAAAGCTTTCTGATTACCAATTAGCCATCCAGGTTTTCATACTTTTAGCAACAAATATTTCACAAATGTAGCTTCAAATATATAAGAATTTTCATTAAAATGTAGTCAGACCTGACTTTATTTCTACTCTCCGAGCAATCTATTTAAATGGAGTCTATGAACATGGTCACCTTTCTTTCCCAGGTGTGCCTCAACTTCCTGTCCTGGTTTCCTAGCTGTTCATTTATGCTCCCAAACTGCCATCACCAAGGCCACTGATTCCCTGCTCTTGGGACAGTTTAGTGAGTGATTTTCATTCTTTGTTTTTGATGAGCTCCCTATGGTCTTTGACATTCTTTTCTCTCAATTGCTTAACACTTGCTGGCCTCTCTCATTCCATTCTTGTATGGTTCTTTCCATATCTCTTGCTATCTCTCTCTCCCTCTCTCTCTCTCTCTGTGTGTATATATATACTGTGCACTTTGCGACTCGTCTTTTGGGTCGCTTCTACCTACTCCAGCTAGTAGAAAGTCTCTCATCATTTTCTTTTCTCCCTCTATGTAGACTTTCCAGGACACTTTTTTGAAATCTTAACCAAAACCACAAAGGTACATATATGTGATTTGTGTATGTGTCTGTCTCCTACACAGATGAATATATAGCAACTTCCAAATAAGAAAAACAGGGATGACCGCATAAATTTTTCCTTTACTCATAATATCATGTGTATTGTTGATATCTGCTTTCCTTTTAATATCTAATTATATACTTTTTAGACTTGACAATTTTCGTTTTAATGATATTCTTATTTCTAACTCATTTCCCATCTTTGCTCACTCTGATGATATTTCTAAGTCCTAGATAAGCATATAGAAACTAAGAACACCTTTTTGATTATGGAAAGCTTGTATTTCTTTTTTAAAAATTGTGAAGCACATGTGTTTTCTGTAAATACTCCTGCTGAGAGAAGCCTTCTCTGTGTTTATGGTTAGCTAGGCACTTTGCAAATCTTGTACTGGGTGTTTTTTTAGTCCATTAACTTGCCACTCTTCCTTCTTAGAATATATATATACAGCATTTAGCACTGCTCATTACATAACATTGATAACCATGGTCTATTTATAACTTTAATCTACTTAAATATTTCTTGATCCTTTTGCCCATTTTGAAAAGGATGGTAGCTGAAACCATCACAATAAAACATACTCCCTTTGTTCAAAGACCAGCTTATGTCTCTGCATTAATTTTCTTTCTTCTCTTTTACAGATACTTAATAGAAGATACTAGGAAGTACTTAACTTTACTTCAACCTATTTGAAGTTTATTACCCTTGTGACTCATACATCACAACCACCAAAAATGGATACATTGTAAAATCTAGCAAAGTAAATCTTTCTTTCAAGGACTAAGGCTCCCAAATCTCCTAACAGTACATTTCAGACTGCCCTCTTCAATAACTCTGTCTCCCACAGAGCAAAGAGCTTTAGTACATTACAATTGTTACACTGTTGTTCCTACTGACTGTATTCTGGAACTTTCATTTCAGATACACTTTAGATTGCTGTGCTCTGAAAGACTCTTCAGTTCTCTCACTTCATGCCATTCATATGAAAGGTTCTGTTTTGACATTTACTCATTTTCGAAAACAGGCACTTGATTTATGGACCAGAAGGCTATATGTTTAGAGAACTGAATATAAAAGAATAAAGTCAGGGCTGCAGGAACACTGCTTTTTTTTTTTTTTAGTTTTTAGCAAACATCTTCATTTTAGTGAGCTGTTAAACAGATTTTTTTGTGTGTTAAGACTATGCTCCATTCTCACTCCTCTAATGCTTTCTCTAAGGTTCATTTTCTTTTCATCCCCACGTGTGTTGTTGCATTTATTTTTTGGATGATAGCTTCCGTCTTCATGTCTTTTTCCCCCTTTCTGTTCCCAAGGCTACTACCTCTTGACATCTTTATCACATGTTGTAGCAGGGATAGTGGTGTTTGCCGGCTTCCTCACCCCCACATATTTAGACAGGTCCCAGGACTAGTTCTGGCCAGTGGACTATGGGTGAAAATGTCCTCTTTTCGACTCTTTTCTAAACAAAGCATCTTCACCTGGGGATCCTGGTACCTCGAATACCCTTTCCTAATATATGATAACATGTGGCAGCCATAGAAATAAAGAAATGGATTGTGCTCAGTGAAATTAGCCAGAAAGGAAAAGAAAAATACCAGAGTGTTTCTCTTGTAGGACATAGGGGCCCCAAATAAGGGCGGGGGTGGGGGTGGGGTGGGGGGGTTAGAATTACAACAAAGTAAAAACCCAGATCAACAGGCAACTATAAACCAGAGACATTCTTGGGGGTGGGGGAAGGCAAGTGGGTCAAAACAGAGGTGGGAAGAGCACAAGGGACTGTAGTGCTCAATTCACAGGTGAATTGGTGTGGGGATTTCCTGGGAACCATACACAAGATGTATGCATTGTATGCAAATGAAGAGTGATGCAGAAACTATATACATTTAAAAAATAAAAAAAGAAGCAAACATCTCTTTTGGTAATCCCCACAGAGTTCCTTAAATCCTTCATGTGTTCTGGAAGCATGTGTCTATTGGCTAATAAAGAAGTTGTCCTCTCTACAAGTCTTTTTGGAAGAGATTGAACCATGGTTGAACTTGTCTCCCAAAGTCTTTCAAAATCAAATCCCACTGTACTGATGTCACAGAACTCCAAAACAATGGAATCTCTATTTTACATAATTTATTCAAGTCTTTTGTACATGACTTGGCCTATTATCATTATTATATTTTATTTTTACAGTATGTTCTTTTGCTCAGTTTTTTAATTGTTCACTCTTGTCCTTAGGATAAACTCCTTTATAAAACTTTTAAAACTTTTTAAAGTACTTAGTGTTCTGGTTCTTTCCTACATTTTCAGCCATCGCTTTGGACAGGCCTGTTTTTGCTCTTTTTTTTTTTTCATTCTAGAACAACCTCCTCCCCTTCCACTGCTACCAAAATACTAGTTACCGTCTTTATTTTACTAACTGCTTCTTTACGGTCTCCACTAAGCAGTTGGTTACTCAGGGAAGGTTGTTCTCCCTAGGTGAGACCTTTTCTGTATAGTCCTTGGAGAAACAGAAATTTCTTCACAGAAGCTATGATTATACTGTATTTTCCCTGTCTAGCTGCTTCTTTCTATGCCCCACTAAACTGTGGGCTAGGACATATGTTCTGAATGGCTAGCATAAAGCCTGGCGCATAAGGAGAACACAGCAGGCCCCTGAATTACAATATAGCCCCCATGCTGGGGAATGTGTCTCTAAATATTTTCTCATTCCAGTACATGTCCCATCTTTTCCATGAGAAAGTATGATTTTATTCCACATAATGTTCTCATTTTGAGATATTCTTAGAGACTTACCACCACCCAGTTTAGCATGTTTTTCTTCCTTTGTTGTTTTATTGCCTAAGTATTTTTTTGCAATTATAATCTTTGAAAACAGGGACTCTTTTGAGTAAATTATTTATGGTATTCAGCAGAGGGTGAGCTTGAGCCTGGCACTATATTTGGATAAGTATGAATAAGGCAAAGGTCTGACCTCAGGGCATTCAGAACCTGATAGGATAAAATGTAAACAGATAAATAAATAGCAGTAGTTTTACTTTTTATAGTAGATGCATGAGAAGCATTTGTGTGCCAAGAGAATGGAACTGTTAAAATTGCTTTCACACATGAAAAGGCATAGAAAATGTCTTCCCAATGACAAAGGGAAATTATGGGAAATATAATTATCCATGTTGATTGTCAATCCTGGTCAAGTGAAGCAAAACCCCAAGATTATATTCAAAATTCCTCAGTTCTGTTTCCATAATTTAGGAGGAAGAAAGGAAGTGCCATTGTTCCATTGTTTCTTACACTTCTTTAATTATTTATTTTATCTTGTAATTATTCTGCCTTCCCAAATTGCCCTTCCAACCCCTCCCAACTTGCTGTCTGAATATTTTGTTGATTATCACAAGCCTGTGCAGATACTACTCCCTCCTACTAGGTTGTACTAGAATGAAAAAAATAAATAAATAAAAGAGCAAAAACAGGTCTGTTGAAAGTTGTGGCTGAAGAGTTTCTCTCTCACACACACACACACATAACACACACACACACTCACTCACACACACACACAGAGGGAGAAGGAGAGAGAGGGGAAGAGAGAGAAAGAGGCCAGGGAGTCCAATTAATTAAACTATTTATCCAGCTCATGCACTTCTCTGTTTCTTTTCTTCTACATTCCTGCCCCTTATCATCTTGGCCTAATCAAAAATACATGGACTTTGAAAATGGTGATTTTCTTAGTATCTTACTTGTTTTTTTTTTTTTTTAAGATTTTTTATTTATTTGTACATACAGAACTGGGGTACAGGCCAGAGACTCAGGGGCAGTGAGAGACTTCACCAGAGACAGAGCGGGGAGCAGAACAGGCAGATCAACGAAGTACACTGCTGAGGGGAGCAGTGGGCGGGTCAGGAGAGGTCTGCCACGCCATGTGGTCTCCTCCGGGGCAGGCGGGAATCGAACTCATGCGGGAGTGGCTTTAGCTTCTCAGTGCAGTGCTTTAACCCGCTGCGCCACCAGGGAGGGCCAGTATCTTACTTGTTATTCAAGGTTTTGTTGGATAATAAAATTCAACAAATAGTCTCTTGATAGATGTATTTGTAACATTTTTAGAAAGATCATCTAATTTTCAGGGATATGGTGGTTCTAAGTAGACTAAGATAAAATATCTACTATTTAATTAGCACTGGGTAGTTAAACCAGAAAGATGTAAAATAAGAGCCTTACTGAGCTAGTGAGGAAAAAGAGGTGGCGTATAAGCCAACAAAAAGGTAAAAACAAAACAAAACAAACAAACAAAAAAACAATTTATTTGTAATGGCCTATTTAAAGAAAACCTAATTTTGCATTATGAATATTAAGCCTTCCATCTTACCCTGCATATGTGGAATTGCTCATACTTTTATTTATTTATTCCTCACTTTGTCCTAAAAAGGATTTAAGATAGCTCATGAGGATATTTAAAATACATCAAAGCACTTAATTAGAAATAGGTGAGAAACTAAAAAAATAACAACATGAGAAGCTAGTCAAATCACACATAGGCTCTAATATTTGTACACTTCGATGAAAATTTTATACACTTACTATTGTTCCTAAGATGCTCAGTGGGAAGAATTTGATAGGTGACAGTGTTAGAAATATTAGGGAGATCAAAACAAATGAGCTATTCAGAAGAGGTGGCCGAAGAGGTGGGGAAGTCTCTTGAGAGATCCCAGGAAATATACTGTATAATATAATGAGCGACAGTCCCAGCCATGTTAACAACCAAGTAACCATGGTGAGGCCCATAAACCAGTTCCCTGTAGCGTTCTCTTGTATAGGCAGATAGTACCATATTAAAGTAAATTTTAGTGTAAGGCACTTATTATGCCAATCTGTAAAAGCTGATAGGAATGAAGAGGCAATAAGATCTCTAATAGATCGCTACTGGTTGATTACAATGAACTACCTTGACAAGTTATAGAATATTGATTTTAAGACCTTGGTACCATGTCCTCTCATCTGATTTTCAGAATTTCAGTGTTTCTGTTGCCCAAGACCGGTGTCAATTTTTTTAAAGATTTAATTTATTTACTTATTCATATAAGAGCTGGGGTGTAGGCCAGAGGTGTAGGGTGAGTGACAGGATTCACTAGAAACAGAGTGGGGAGCAGAACAGGCCGACTGACCAAGTACACTGCTGAGGGGAGCAGCGGGTGAGACAGGAGAGGTCTGCTGTGCCCTGTGGGTCAGCTTCCTGGCTGGGGATTGAACTTGTGCTTCAAAGGCTCTGGACAGCTTTAGAATGCACCACAGGGAGGCTTTGTCAAATTTGGCTGGCATTCCTTTGCCAAAGAAATTAAAACCCACCTAACTAACAGAGATGTCAGTTGTAAGTACAGAAATGCGGGGACTCCCTAAAATAATCTCATATCTACCCTATTTGTGTAAGTATAAACAAAGGCTACAGACACTTAGCAGTGACCCTTACCAAGCAATATATTGGAACAGGAGAACAAAAGAACTACAGAAAGAGGTGATTTATCCTAAAAACCACAAATATAAAGTAATATGTGTTTTTTTTTCCAATAATTACACAGGGTAACAAAATGCATTTTCTGGTTTGTTTTGGGGTCTTTTTATTAATATTAACATCAAGATGTCCTGTGAAAGTTGGAGCATGAAGTCTGGGCAGGGGATCACCAAGTTTAGAAATGTGGGAGCTGAGGTTGACTTCCAGTGGTGAAAGGAGTTTAAGTAACTATGTTTCATTGCAGTATCAGCATGCTGTGTGCTCACCAACTGCTTCTTCACTCTGCCTTTTTCTTTTTTTTCTTTCTTTTTTTTTTTTTTTAAGATTTATTTATTTATACATACAGAGCTGGGATACAGATCAGAGGTGCAGGGGCAGTGAGAGTATTCATCAGAGTTTATATAAAGCGAGGAGTAGAACAGGTAGATTGATGAAGTACAATGCTGAGGGGATTAGTAGGCGAGGCAGGAGAGGTCTGTTGCACCATGTGAGTCACCTCCCTGGCGGGGAATTGTACTCATGCTACGGTGGCCATGGCTAATTTTGTAGTGCTATGCTTCAACCAGTTGCAACACCAGGAGGGTCTCTGTTTTTTGTTTTTAAGCTGTATTTATTTATGCATATTAGAGCTGGGGTACAGGTCAGAGGTGTTTGGGGTGGGAGGATGCACCAGAGCCAGAGCAAGGAGCACAACAAGCAGATCTACTGAAATACACTGCTGAGGGGGGCGGCAGTGTGAGGCAGAAGAGATCTGCTGAGCCATATGGGTCACCTCCCTGGCAGGGGTGGAAGTCATGCTGCAGTGGCTGCAGAGTTTCATAGTGCCAAGACTTACCCCCTTGCACTACCAGGGAGGCCCTCACTCTGCATATTTGATGATTGTAGTGCTGAGGGAGTCAAGATTTTGGCCTTACAAAAGACTCCTTCCTGATTCAAAATGTGCATGATCAGGACAAAGAATTAGAGATTAATAATCAGAAGTCCCAATCTTATTGTTGAATTGTCTGCCAATATTCCACAGATACAGGATGAAGATGTAGGGACTTGCCCTTTGGTGGACCTCTCAGCCAGGCTTGCCATTTTGTGAGTCACCTCTGCCTGAAAAGCCACCCCTTCTCTTCAGGGATTATCCTGAAGGAGGATTTTGATAGTTATGGTTGATGGAGTTGCTTGGAGCCCTAAAACCTGATGGTGATAGCTGATTTTTAAAGACTCATTTGACCACTTTCTGATGTCAGGGCATTAAATAATTTCCTCTTCCCTCTGAAAAATCAGTATTCTCCATGGAACATCACAGATTGAATTTAACATTTGTTTTATGACATGATAAACTATCTGATATTAACTATCAAACACATTCAGAAAAAGTGCTTGGAAAAGACAATTAGATATTTATTTTGTATCAAGCATGATAATAGTTACCTGAACTTCACAATATGCTTTTTTATAAAATATAAATGCAGAGATTTAGAAAATGAGCATGAAAGTCTTGCAGTAAGCCAGTGGCCATAGCAGACTTTAACCCAGTGTGTTTCTGTTAGTTCCTTGCACTTTCCCTGAGAAATGCTGCCTTGCGCTTGCTTTTTTGAAAATCATAATCTAAAGCTCTTTATAGCTAAATCACCAAACTATCCTCAATTTTCATCGTATTTCTAATTGTAGGTATTTGTTTGCATACAAAAGGCTGTTGACTATCAAAAGCCTAATGATCAAGAAACGATAGTTATTAGATTAGGAAATATTATAATGTGACTCTAAATTGTATTTGGTACATGCTGATAATAGATAATGAATTATAATCTTACTTGGAAAGAATTCAGTGCATCTCCTCATTTAATGGAATGGCCGTTTCTCCATGTGACATTTCATTACAACACCAGAAACAGGGACTTGAGAATTTATTTTTCCTCCTATTATTCAAGAAATATTACAAAATGCAGTTTCATTGTCATTAGGATGTACTTAAACTACCAAGTGTTATAAGATCTAATCTGTGGGATAATGTCTGCATTAAAGAATCTATGTCAGCTCAACCCCTTCTTCCTTTCTGAGAATAATAACAGAAAGCATAACTAAATGATCTTTTAGGTGGCAATAAAAGCTTTTCTTGCTTCACGGTTTCTCATTGCAGTTCTCTCTTTTGATGAGCTCCCTATATTCCAGTGCTAAAACTTTCCTTCAGAGAAATGAAAGACATATCCTCTCACTTGTTCAAACTTATTCCAATTGTGTATATTTCTTGCCAATAATGTTATAGAAGACAGTCGACTTCAAAGAAGAATGCATTTGAATCTTTGTATGTCTAGTCAAAATAAAAGGAAAATCCCTATTCACAAATATATCCAGAGTTAAAAGAGTGTGAGATGAGAAAGTCTTGGCAGAAAATATTTTGTTAAGAACCTGCCGTGCGATTTGGGATGGTCTTTGGCAAAAAATGAATAGTGGAAGAGCTCATTTGAAGGGCAAAGACCTTGTTCTACTAATGTCTTTTCTATATCCTTGGAGCAGATCTGTTCGTTTTGGATGGAAAGGAAAGAGAGCCAAATCCATGCAGTCTTGATAATTATGGGCATAGCTAAACATGCATGTTGAGATGCAAAAAGTTCGAAAAAGATGGAAGCCTGGCTCCGATCACTTCTGCCAGCTAAGTGGCCTCAGAAACCGATGGGCAAGTTGGCTGTAATGTTCCAATTTGCACTCAGCCCCTTTTCTATCATATTTCACTTGTGGTGGAGCTTGTCAAGTATTTATTACAGCATGGGAGTATTGCAAAGGTCTACATTTCACTTTCCATAATGAGAAATCCCGAAGGGAAATCTTTATTGTCTTTTATGACTGGAGAGCAAATACATCTTTCATTTTGTATAAAGTATTGTAAGTTCTAAATGCAGTAAAATTAAAAAAAAAAAAAGGAAAGCGATATGGGCCATGATATTAAATATAAAATAGATAGATATATAGATACACAGATAGATAAATAAAATACTTTACTCAATGATGGCTGTATTAACTTCCTATACACCATCTATGCATGCATCCTCACCAGAACGTGGTTCACATGGCTTATTGCTGCAGTGACTCAGGCAGACCGGAGCAAGATCTCTGGGAAAATAGCAATCTCCCTTTCTTCAGCAGATGTTTATTGAGCTTCTACCACACATTCTGCAACAGTTGGTGAGGATTACAGAGATGCTTATGAACTGAATTAGGCTCTTAGATAATGTGTAGCTGAAATGGACAGACGGTTACAAGGCAGAAAATAGTGCATGACCTAAGTAAGGAAATAGTAAAAAGGAGTATGGCTGTTAAGGAGTGGGTTCCGGGAAAAGTTAATGAAGGTGACAGTGCATTTTTTAAAAAAATATTTATTTATGCTTACAGAACTGGGGTACAGACCAGAAGTGTGGTGGGTGAGAGGATTCACCAGAGACAGAGTGGGGAGCAGTATAGGCAGATGTGCTGAAATACACTGCTGAGGGGAGCAGCGGGTGGGTCAGGAGAGGTCTGCTGCGCAATGTGTGTCAGCTCGCTGGCTGGGGATGGAACTTGTGCTGCTGTGGCTTGGGAGAGCCCCATAATGCAGTGCTTTAACCCATTATGCCACCAGGGAGTGCATCTTTTTCAAGATCCAAGACAACAGAACACTACAGAGTTCATGTGTCAAGTGGCCTGTTTTAAAAGTAACTTGGTGGAAAGAAGTATGTGAGGTTTCATAAAGAGGGACACTTGACTTTTAGGACACGCTGAAAGCAACATTCTTGGGAACTCTGGTGGGATTTTGGTCTTAATTTTGTTGCTCATGCTGATAGTGGTAACAACCTGCCATGAGAGAAATAAGCCGTTAGCCTCTGCATTCAGGCTACAACTTCCTGGACAGCCAGCGATGGGGACTGCTGGGTACCAGAGACACAGGCCGCTTCTGTCCACTGCAGGACTCCTCTCAAGTGTTCCTGTGCCAGGAATTCTGGTGGATGAGTCAAAGCTTTCTCAGAACTGCATTACTGTCTGAGGCTCTTCCTTCTCATCCTTCTGCCTGCATTCCAGACTTTGATGGTGGACTCCTAAGGCTCTGCCTGCCTGGCCCAGCTCTCCCTTTTTATCTTTCAGGGTCGTCACTTTAACACTTTCTTGGCATCATCTGCCTCCTGGAAGAACCAAACTACCACTAGAACTGCTATATAAACACAGACCTCAAAAGTATGAATTGAATCATGGGGATTACACTTAATCACATTGTATTGATTAATAAAAAAACAAAAAGGAAGGTTAATTGGTTTGCCCATTTTCACAAAGCTGGGAAGTGGTAAAATGGAATTCAGTCTCCTTTCAGAATGGAATATTCATGTCCTTAAATATAACTCAGTGCTTGTTTCTATTGTGGTTACTTTTTTCTAGTGAAATACCATCACTGTGGCATATTCTCCTGTTTCTTCTTGTTACTTTGCAGACTTAGATTTGCTTATGTTTGGTTCAAAAGGGCTCTGTGTAGAAGAATATTTTTGGAATTGATTGGAATTTATTTTAAACAGAGGGATGAGCATATATTTTTCTGGTTGAACTTCCCTTATCTTCACTCATTGCTCTAGTCCCAGCTGCATCCTGATCTCCAGGTTAAACAAAAAGCACGTAAGCAAGATACTGATTGCATAGGTGCTCACTGTTCTCATCCTTTCCCTGGCTGTATGCAGCGGTTGCTTTCCTACACACACTTTGCAATTAGCATGATATCCTGACTCCTTAGCCTAATATTCCCAGGCCTATTTCCCACTCCTATCTCTACTTAACAACCAAAGATCAGTGTAGCAGATTTTTGGCTAGCGCTCAATATATGTTCTACCTCTGAATATTTTTACCATCCTTTGACCTAAATATGCTATTTCCTCTTACACCTTTTCATTATCTAACCTTTCTCCTCCTCTTAATATTTTTAAGCTAAGTGATTGGGGAGGGTGGTAGAGGAGAACAGAAAAAGTCCTACATATGTTTCCAGGTCCTGTTAGATACAGTTTGTACAAGAAGTCTTCAATGAATCATCAAAAAAATATTTTTATCCCGACATTGGCCCCTATAGATGAGCCTAGTACAGCACCTGACATACCATATGAAAATGCCAAGAATGAATATTGAAATGATTGTCATTGTAAAAATATCTGTTTGTGTCACTAGAAAATTAGAATTTTATCATTTCATTTTAAATCTTCTTCCTCCAGTGAGAGCCTTGCAGATAGCGCCTCCTCCATCATTTCAATTAATCCAATTTGAAAAGTAATAGTATAGAAGGTGGAGCATAACAGGAAGAAAACATACAGTGAATTTCTAACATATAATCCATGAGTCTAAATATCTACAGACTATTAAGCATTGTTGCCATTTTGTGTAGAATTTTTTACTGTGTTAAAAGATTTCTATAATTCAGTGGCAAAAAGTAGCAAACTAAAAGTTGTCATGAATTGACATTCTTCTTCAGTCATTAGATGTTAATAGATATCCAAAGGTTTTTATAGCTCTACCATTAATTGGAATTGAGCTGGGGAAATCACTCAGAATCACATTAACCTCTGGGCCCTCTTTCAGTATGTTTACCCTTAGGGGCAAATGATTTCCCTGGAGTAGTCATTTGGAACTGGTTAAATTCTCTAAGAATTGTAAATTCTCTAGACAGCCTCTCCTGTGTAAACTTTTCTCTAAATAATAAATTTGGAGCCCAGCAACAAGCTAGACATATTTGTATGACATTTCTACCTTCATGTGTACATAGTTTACTCAGCCTTTGGAAAAGTGTTTGATAAAACACAAATTTGTTGGAAAAAGAAATATTAAAATATCACCCATTACTCGTTTTAAAGGAGAAATATTTATCATAGCTGGAAGTCATACTTAGGATCATAAAATTTGGGGGTGTGTGTAGCATATTTTCAGTCAGTTGTGAAATTGTACAGTGGGTCAGGGCAAAGAATATTTTTCCTCTAGGCATTTCTGAAAGGGGGGAAAAACTTCTATTGCCTCAGTGTTTCCAATGACCTAAATTCTCCAGGCAGTTAATATAAGATGAAAATTCAGAAAGAACATGAGAGAGAACAGAGATTCATGATTCAGTGATGTTTCTTGAGGGAGTCAAGTTGCAGAAAGAGAATGTGAGCTTCGTTTGAGACTTGCTGTGTTCAACCATTATTTCTCCTTTGCCTCTGCTCATTAACTTATAACCAGTTGCACCCTAAACACAGTGATTTACAAGAAGTAAAATGACACATTCAAAACTGTATAAAGCTAGAACTGGGGATATAAAACCAAAACACTCAGAAGATAAACTACATGTCATCTATCACTACTCTAGGACTTGGTACAAGGAGAGGCTTCAGAGCTCATAAAGTTGGCTAGACAATTCTAGTGATCTATGGGGACTGGCCAGGACCTTCTTGAACTCTGAGGATTGTAAGTCAGAAGAACAATAAGAATGGAAGTTCCAGGTCTGACTTTAGAAAAATGTGGACATAAAACAAAATTAAAACAGCAACAGACATGGTGGTAAAATATTGTTCATCATGTTTGTAGACTTCACTGAGACTGTCTTTGGAGTCGAATAATCAAAGTTTAAATGTGTTTCATATTGGAAGGGGCATAAATTCGACAGCATGCCCTTGAGTCCCTTTGAATTCTATGGGATCTAACTTAATGATATTCTAGGCTTCCATAATCTTCCCTCTATCTAGTCATTGGGATTGGCAAGGATTGAGGAACAAAAAAATCTTATATTCAGCAAGTGTAGGAATCAAATATATGATAATAGGTATAAGTAATCAGTCCCAAACTAATCTGTTCTGGAGGGGGGACTTTGATTCATTTTTTAAGGCCAGAGGACATGCCAGAGAATATATACCCTCCAGGCATTTCTAAGAATACATGAATTATAGTTTATTTGCTTTGGCCTCAAACTCCATACATATAAAAAGAAATGACCAGCCAGGATTTATAAATCATCTGTTCAATTATTAAAAAAAAAAAAAAAGCCTCTTAATTTACTGATGGGGATTTTGATGCTCAGAGAACATAAGTGAATTATAGGCTAGAAGTTACAGTAGGCACAAGCTAGGAATGGACTCCAGTCAGAATTAATTATACAAGATTACTTGTTAGCTTTATTATTATTTACCAAAAGAAAAGTTGATATGAAATCTAGGGAAAAAAAATTCTTTTTTTCCACTTATCTTTTTAGAATGAAAGAAGAAATCTTTTTTAAAAAGCAGATATTTGATGATATCACATAAAAGTGTATATTGCAAGGGTATATAAAAATGTATACCTTAAGGATATCAACCCATGATTGAGCTGTATTCCAATACTATTGATTTTTTTTCCATTCCTAGTAGTTCCTTAGTTACTATAGGGATACAAATGTGCTGAATCAGATATCACAAGATTGAATCAGGAAAATCTGTTTCATCCAGTATCTTGCCAGTTACATTCATTTTATCTATAAAGTTGAAGAAATAGAAAGATTTATCTTCCTAAGGCTAGTAAGTCCACACTAGATTATATTGGCCCTTCCTGATGATAACAACGAGTTAAAGCTCAGCATTTATTAATCTTTCCATAGCCACTGCAGCATGAGTTCAATCCCTGGCCAGGGAGGTGACCCACATGGTGCAACAGAACTTTCTTGACCCGCCCACTGCTCCCCTCAGCAGTGTATTTAGGTTGATCTGCCAGTTCTGCTCCCTACTCTGTCTCTGGCAAATCTTCTCACCCCTGCACCTTTTATGTATAAATAAATAATATTTACTTATTTAGTTCTTATATGTATAAATAAATAATACTTAAAAAAACCCAGAAGTATATTATAGTTCCCATTCTAACTCCCCAATGGAGAATGCTTATTACATGAATTTGTAGATGAAGACATCTAGAGAAAATGGGCGGAGACTTGGGGGGAAGGTTTATACCTATTGAGCACCCATTTTGTGAGTCTCAGTGTTGCTCTTAATCCTTGAAAAGGTTTGATAGAGGCAAACAGAGATGCTGTAGTCAGAGGTTACTTGACTTGTGAAGAGAGAGCTGAACCAAAATTCAGATTCCTTGACTTGTGAAGAGAGAGCTGAACCAAAATTCAGATTCCTTATTGGCTTGACAAAGTCTCATCAGATAAAACACATTGGAAACCTTATGCATAAATTTTTAATTTTAAATGTCCAACAGTTTGAGTTAAAGTATAGTATATAATGTTTTCTTGTTATTTGTTAAATTTTATCATGCCCTTAAGTCCTTATACTCTCATTTTTTTTCCCAGAAGGCAGTTTCTCTGAACTCTTTTGACAGTTTTTCCTGAGTTATTTTTGGTGTGTAAATTGTTCATATTTGAGTATTCTGTAAATTTCTACAGTCAACATCTGGGGTTACTCTGTCTTGTCATATCTCTAAAACTGTGAGAATAATGGAAAATGCAATTCCTTTGAATTCCCTAATATATAAATAAGAATTGATCATTCACAGAATTGTGAAAATATATC
Source organism: Condylura cristata (assembly GCF_000260355.1). NCBI lineage: Eukaryota > Metazoa > Chordata > Mammalia > Eulipotyphla > Talpidae > Condylura > Condylura cristata. The sequence goes on along the minus strand of NW_004567129.1, from coordinate 23,494,423 downwards.
ACCCATTTAACTCACATTGGTATTGATATGAGCTTCTTGATCTCAAAATATGGATATACTTATAGCATCTTTATCATCTTGGCTGCGAGGTAAGATAGTTCCTGTTTGGAAATGCATTTAATGAATCCATGGCAGATGAGCTTAACTTATTCTTCTACTCAAGCTAGAGACCAATAAAGTAGTAAGAAGAATTGAATAGGTTAAATAAAATGATTCACTGAAATTTTTCACAAAGGTCTAGACAGTCAGACTTTACAAACCACAGAAAGAGAGAGAGAGAGAGAGAGAGAGAGAGACAGAGAGAGACAGAGAGAGAGAGAGAGAGAGAGAGAGAGAGAGAGAGAGAGAGAGAGATCCTTCTCCTTAGAAGCAGTTCATTATCTTATGTAGTTCTTTAAAAAGCAAAACAAGGAAATAAGCAAATGAAAAGAGGGTGGGACAGAGAAGTTCCCTGGAAGGTTTTCACAGTCTGACCCCACAAGTTGATTTCTGGGGGACCATTTTATCTTGAGAGTAAGTTAAGTTACCTAAATTTGGCTTTTGGGGAATTGGACCTCATTTTAGATATTCTTGGTTAAGAAAAATACTCTCTTAACTCAGTATCTGCTGTGGACCAGCAGGGCTAAACAGAACTTGAGAACAGTAGGAAGGTAAGGAAAGACAGGAATCAAACAGTGTCCTGAATTAACTTCACAAGCACGGGTTTTATGGACTTCCTCCCCC